>NC_059387.1:25155365-25755365 GCF_019703515.2 Myxocyprinus asiaticus
GTCATGCACTATAGTAAGTGTTTAGAATAGATGTCATTATATTGCATTGTGTGAGGAACAGGGCGAGAAATAAGTGTTTAAAAACAGATAATGTGCCTTTTTACTTGTGATTTGTGTGAAAGGGAATAAAAGTTATATGTATAGTAACATGATTCTATGAGACCAGGATGGGTGTTTATTTTACATACAAAGTAATAAGATCTCAAAGAAATTGCTAATTGCTATCCTTCAAATACGCACCCCCAAACCCTCTCTAAGCTCTCTAAAAGTTTTCTTTCTTTGATTCCTTCATCTTCTGAGACCTTCTCTTCACTCCTCTCTGCCTCATGTTTCTTTATGAAGGTTCCAGGGCAGTAACACCTGACCATGAATTCCATTTCTCATATCCTTCCTTCTAAAATCTGGATAAAAGCTGATCTCTTTCAGGTACTGACTCTTGAGTAATGATCTAAATCCAGAGCTTGAGCAGAGAAGACCAGGTTTTCCTCACCCTGTTTGTCTCCTAACAGATGCTCTTCTCCCTGCAGATATAAAACAATTGCTCAAGAGGATTGTGAGTGTCACTGTTGTCCTCCATCTTTAAAACTACAGCCCATGGCCTGTCTGATTCATGAGTTTTGTGGAGCGTCCTCTAAGTGTTATTGTGGTTTCATTCCTTTTAAATCACTGACAATCTCTAAATCATTGTTCAGAACAGATATGAACCCTGCAGTCTCTGTATTGGGAGGAAACTGTTGTTAGTCTTGTACTGCATACATACTGTATTGGTACCTTTCTGAAGTGTTTTGCTGAATATTTCTCTATACTGCAGTTCTTCAGTTCTATAAAGTGATTCAGAGATGACTCACACCCTTTACACCCACTGACAGCACACAAACACACTTTTACACTTTTTCACAGGAGGGAAGAGTCGCCCCGAGCCAAGCCATACACCCACACAACCATCCCTCAAAGCTGTAGACCAGGACACAGTGCTAAAGCGCATGTGTGTGTATTTTTATTCAAAGGTCTCTTAACCTTTCTCTATTTCTTTATCTCACTCTCTCTCTCTCTCTCTTTCTACCATAATTCTGTCACACACACACACAGTCAATCCTCACAAGCTATGCCACATGTCATATGCAATATTCATGTGTTCCCTTTGGACACACCCTGGAGACAGGCCTGTAATCCCCAAAATACCTTTGCTTGGTGACAAGAGAGTCTGATATGTGTGTGTATTCATGTGCATATGCTCTGTCGACCTCCGTAAGCTAGAGATATGCATGCTCCTCTCCAATAAACCATCATTAGCCCCATAATCACCAGAAAACCATTGGAGAAAGAAGCAAACCTAATCATTCCTTGCTGAACTGCACTAACAGGCAGCTTCTAATTTCAAGCAGCTAATTCACCTTCCTACATGACAATCAATTATGACGGTTTCGGAGTGGAGAGAAAGTAGGCCTTTCATATTTCTGTCAAGATATTTCAGCTGAAGCTGCAATTCTACTGCAGCTTGTTTGGTAAAAAAGTTTAAGTGGAAAAGGTCAAAAAGGGAAACGAGTTCAGGTTTTTGTTCAAAGTGAATGGGTTGAAATTCACGAAGCATTTAAGTAATAAATATCTTGAAATCTATATGCATGCAACAAATGAGATCTCTTTAATATCTCAGTTGCTTCTCCTAAACAGCCATGACATATAATTTAGAGCAGATGGATACTTTTGCATAAGTCCCTAGCTTCTCAGATATTTCTCTTGAGAACGAGACCTTAATGAGGAGTTGAAGGTGGGTTCTTTTGACTTGGCCCAGTTAGCAGCCACACAGAAAACCATAGCAGCTGCATAGCAATGCCCTGGCAACCACCCACAACACCATAAACTGTAAAAAAATGACTGTAGCCTAATTTTAACGGTAAAAGAATGTGAAAATGCTACAGAAAATACCTTTAATTGGTTAACGGGTAATTACCTTAACATATACGATACAAAAATATAATATATTTAACAAAACAATACATGAACTTTTTGCGGTAAACAATTGTTAAAATTACAGTGAAAAACAATAATCAGGCATTCCCAGAATTCCCTGCTTGACCCATCACATTTTATTATATTTTATGGGAATAATTATGTTTCCTCTTATTTTTAATATAATTAATGTACTTTCGGTGTTATATTTGATGTTTAGTTAATGTTTATTGCATTATTTTAGTGTCACATCTGTTATACTGATAGTGTTTTGTGTGGGTGACACAGTGTATTCTGTCTCTAGATGTGTATTTGTCTTTGCTCCTGGAAGGGCCTCTCTTTATGAATATCATGTCATCATGTGCGCTTCTATTATCACTATACAGTGATTAAAAACACATTTTAAAGTGAAAAGCAGATTTATAAAGTTCCAGAAGGTTGATGTATCAGGTTTATATCATTTAATATAATGATAGCGGTCACTGTTTCATTTACGGTAAATTTCTGGCAACCACAGCTGCCAGTTTTTTACTGTAAATTTAACAGGATTTTTCATAGTGTAGCATCATGTTGGCAAATTTTTCAAGGGCAAGTACCACTCATGTTTTCTTCAGAAAATTTAAAAATATTGTCTGTGTTATGCAATACACTTTCATGTTATATCTCAGTCTGTACTCTTAAAGTGTCAATCACTTAATTTTTTCTCTTTTTATTTCTCGCAAGGAATTTGAGAAACATCTGAGACTTGGGCTGGGTATCAGATTTCCACATTTGATTCAATTCAGATTTTAAAGCTGCACTACATAAGATTTTTTGGGTTACTATTAGGCCTAACAAAAGGCCATTAATGAATGAGTACATACAAATTCCATGGTCAAAACCCTGTCCTTGTCTTACTCCGATTCACTACGGAAAGCCTACAATAATGATTTTTATTTAGAGCACTCAGGTCGGATTAGGTATATATATCATACGTCCGCGTGTTTATGTCATGACCATCAGCTCAGAAAGAAGGTCCAGCTGTGTCACTTGAGTTGAGGAAGCGGGAAGCGAGTGCAACAGCTGTTCAGTCTGTCGCGGTTTGTAACAAACTGGCCATGGAGACGGTGTTGGGATCCATGTGCAGGAAGTTTATTAAGAGACACGCAAACAATCCAAAACAGCAGGCAGAGAGAGACATAATCGTAAAGCAGGCAGATAAATCCAATAAACCAAATAGACAGTCCAACCAGGCAAACAAAACAAAGGGTAATCCAAAAAGCAGTAAATCAAAAAAAAAAAAAAAAAGTCATAACATGAATCAAGAAACAATGGCAATGGAAAAACGCTCAGTAAGACAGGGTAAACTGGCAATACTTCGCAACGTGTTCAGTGAAGCACATGGCTTATAAAGCTACAAACAGGAAGTGAGAATACAAACAGGAAGTGCCACTAAAACGCAGGTGACGGCTCCCTCTGATGGAGGGATGAACTGTTCATGGGCTGAGGTATTACAGATTCCCCTCCTCTAGGAACACCTCCAGGTGTTCTCCTCCTGGGCCGTCCCCTTGGTCTGGGTGCCAGTCAGTCTGGATGATCACGGTGGAAGTCCCTGATGAGTGAGGGATCCAAAATGTCTGAGGCTGCTACCCAGGATCTCTCCTCAGGACCGTATCCCTCCCAGTCCACAAGGTAATGTAGTCGATTAGCCCTCCTTCGGGAATCTAGAATCTCCTGGACGAGATAGGCAGGGGATCCATCGATCTCCAATGGTGGTGGCGGCATTGATTCAGTGGTTACAGGTTCCAGTGCAGGTTTCAGGAGGGATACATGGAAGGAGAGATACGATAATCAGCAGGAAGCTCTAGTCTACAAGTCACCGGGTTGATTTGTCTTAGTATCTTAAAGGGAACTATGTACCTTGGTCCGAGCTTCCACTCATCCCCTTCTTTGATAAGGGCCAAGTTGTAGGCACTTCTAAGATCCAGCTTAGTAAAAATATTGGCTTCTCTTAGTTGTTCTAAGGCAGATATATCCTAGTATAATGGGGTGGTGAGGAGATGTGATGACAGAGTGTTAAGGTTTCGACATGGAAAATTCCTAATTGAATCTGGATAGGGATGGTTTTATGAGTTATCTGCCCCGTGCCTATGGGTGCATTATCTACTGCAGTGATTCGGATGGGAGGATTACATGGTATTGTAGGGATATTGAATTTGGTAACTATCTTATGATGAATGAGGTTCAATGCAGCTCCGGAATCCACTAGCGCTGTAACACATGATTGGTTATCTTCAATAAAAGTGGTCACAGGAAGAGTAAAATTCTGACTGGAAACTGAATCAAATGTGATGCTCACCCTTACAGAAGATCCAGCTGAGGCTCTGGCTCTATGTGAGCATGTGTTACAACGATGTCCTGGTTGGCCACAGTAGAAACATAACCCCTCATCTCGTCTGCACTGGCGTTCCTCCTCGGGCACCCTCGCACGCCTGATTTGCATGGGTTCATTTGATTCGGCTGACGAAGTAACAGAAGATGAGGCAGTGGCAGAGAAATGCTTGGGTGCACTGGATCGTGGCTGATTGCGCATGAGATTGTCGATTTTTATCGGTCAAGGTAAATGTACTCAGACAAAGTTAATGATTCATCCTTGCATGCCAGCTCAGCTTGCAGTGTGCAAACCTTCTCTGAATACTGATTTGAGAGCAATATCGTTCCAACCGCTCTGCGCTGCTAAAGTACGAATTTGTACTGCATAATCGGCTGCACAGTTTCCCCTGGCGTAGATGCAATAACTGTACAGAAATGTCTCTTCCCCCTGCACGGTATTCAACAACTTCCTTAATCTGTTGTGAGAAATATGTGAAGGAATTGCGAATTTGTTCATCATTATCCCAAACTGCCGAAGCCCACTAATGCTTTTCCGGTAAGCAAACTCATCATTAAAAGCACATTTAGCTGTCTCTTGATTAAAGGAGTCAGGTTGGTGAGTGAAATATATTGAACATTGCCTCAGAAATCCCTTGCATTTGTCAGCAGATCCATCAAACTTTTCAGGCAGTGCCAGTCTTACCGTGTCGGGGCGTGGGGAAGGCATTGACTGGATATAGCGTGTCAAATGTTCATTAGCAGCTTGAAAATTCACAAGTTGTTCTTGAAATCCCTGTAGTACACTTTGATAAGCGATCGTGGATTCTGGTCAAGCAAAGTATTCTGTAATGAACTGGCCATGGAGAGGGTGTTAGGATCCATGTGCAGGAAGTTTATTAAAAGAGACACAAGCAAACAATCCAAAACAACAGGCAGAGAGACGTAGTCGTAAAGCAGGCAGATAAATCCAATAAACCGAATAGACAGTCCAACCAGGCAAACGAAACAAAGGGTAATCCAAAAAGCAGTAAATCCAGAAAAACAGGCAATGGTCATAACATGAATCAAAAAACAATGGCAATGGAAAACCGCTCAGTAAGACAGGGTAAACTGGCAATACTTCACAACGTGTTCAGTGAAGCACATGGCTTATAAAGCTACAAACAGGAAGTGAGAATACAAACAGGAAGTGCCACTAAAACTCAGGTGACAGCTCCCTCTGGTGGAGGGATGAACTGTTCATGGGCTGAGGTATTACATAGTTTCAAGACATCAGCAGTGTGAATATCCTCTCCTAATGGATTTTTAACTGTTTGGCGAAGCTGTTTACCTGCTATAATTCTTAGACATTTTTTCTGGTAGGGTTTTTGAAGCTCATTTTGGTTGTCATACTTTAGTGAATCGAACATAACTTGTGTGTACCGATTGCGATGTGTTTACAAGTTTCGTTTTTCAAGTGAAGATACTGTAACAAGTTTACTAATATTTATGACTTCTGAGTATTTAATAACATTGCTGCAGTATCAAGATTCCCTAAGTGTGTGTCTCTAAATGTGTGTGCCACTGTTTTCTTATTTCTTTTACCCCAGTCAAAGAAATGCATAAGTTGTTGTCACTTTTCATTGTCCTTTTAGCAGATAGTCTGATTAAACAGAGAGGACCATTTAAAATTGTATCTTAAAGCCACTAATCATAAGGTGGTTCCCCATGAATGTATACTCATCTCAAGTTGTTTATAATGTACCGATTTCACAGCACAGTAATGTATGAAACTTTTTTAGCGTGCAACCATCTCTCTATTGTTTGCTGTGCATATGTGGGACAGTGAGTAAATGTCAACACACTCTCACAGCGAAATCGTCAGGATTCGTACAACTTTTCTAAATTTGGCTAATTTGCATGATATCGTGTGACTGCACTCGTTTGAATTCCTATGACTTTCACTACAGCCAGTGAAGTCGATGGACATCGTTTCCATCTAATACGTGACAATTACTTGCTTCTGTCACACACAACAGCTTCCTATCATGTTTACACATTCTACTGATTGGATAAGGGGTTTGGGTATGGGCATAATATTAATAAGTATGTCCTTAACGCCTCGTTCGCAAAACTCGTGCTTCCGCAGTAGACATCCGGGAATTTGCACGAAGTCGTACGAGTTCACGCGAACAACATTGTGTGAGACCATACGAAACAGCCAACTCGTAAATTATGTACGACTTTTCATGAGATCGGGTTGATGAGACCCCCCTCCATTCATCCTGGTTAAAAACATTAAAAAATTCTGCATTTCATTGTGTTATTATGTTCATATGCTGTATAAAATGTAATGTTTATTTTGTTTAAAACTAAATCATTGACACATACACACAACCTGTAAAACAGATTAATTCTGATATTTATACTTATGTGACATTTAACAGCCCCAAGGGTCCTAGGTAAGAGGTGCATGCATTGTGTTATTCAGTATGAAACCACGTATTTGCATGAACACAGCATCTTACATGCTGCTCATGTTTTGTAATTTCAGTTTCAGTCACAGTAAAGAACGTTGATTAACAACGCACTCAGAAATCGCTGTCATTACTGGAGTGTAATGTTGTAAATTATATAGGGAACCTTCTAACTTGGTTCATTTAGAAAAATATTAATATCAAAAATGTACAACAGCCCAAACTTCAATTGTTTTATATTTGAAGGAGAAGGGAAAAGTCAAAAATATTTTTTGTGGTAATCAACAATATGTCACAAATGCTGTCAATTAAGCTTAACTTGAATTGATCCCGGAATGTTACTTTAAAAGTTATATAACCAACGCAACAAAAACTGAAGTAAACTTTAAAGTAAAATAAATAAATCTTTGGATTTTTAGAATCAATAGTGGCATTGTTCAAATGAAGATCACAGTTAATTGGAAAATTATATTTTAACCCAGCCTGGTCTGAGACAAGATGGTATTTAACTGAGAATTTCATTAAACCTCCAGAGCTATCAAGGAGCAACATCTGAGCAATACAATTTTCCTCTGGGACACACATCACATACACTCTGAGACACACATAAACTCATAATTTTATAGCTCTTGCTCAATCATTATTAGCAATTCATCATTAATGTGACAAATAATTCTCAGCCAAATTGATCTTGATACCAAAATATCTCAGTAGGAACTGATTCAGGACTTGAATGGCAAGTCAACACATTTATAGGCTCTACTCCCCAGCGCCCAGCTCTCTACAGTTATATTGAACACTCCCTCTGAGGCAATGTCTCTATCTGATACAGTGCTGCCTCACAGTAAAACCACATGCCACAAAAGCACAGCAGGACCAGGACCACAGTCTAACTGAGAACCCACAGACGCTGGTTCTATTTCAGCCAGAGTTCTCCACCCTAACCTTTATGGAGATGGAGACACTGGCATCAGAGTTGGGCTTCCAATCAGAGGCTGAGATGTTTATTTCTTCATTCTGTGCAATGTGTTGGGCAGTGGTGCTGATATACACTGGCAGGTGGCAGAGAAGATAATACACAACACTTATTGGAAAGAGCGAGAAACAGAAAGTAAGAGAAACAGGGATGGAGAGAGCAGGCTTGCTGCCTATCAGAGTTTGCGAAGCTGCAGTGATGTGAAAGAACTTGATTAGATCTAAAGCCCTGCAGTCACAAAGCTAATCAAGAGGAAGGAGCAGTCATACACACACCCACAGAAAGCCTGCAGCTATGTTTCCAGCTGTTGCATTCTGAGTGTTATAAGATCAATGCATATTTATGTGTATTTATTCATATAGCCTCCTAAAATTTCTTGCTAACTGTCTTGGTCAGTGGCGCCTGCAGCTGTACACCTCTACGCATTGTGCGTACCATGAGCGCTCCGACTGACCTGAGAAACATTTACTCTCAGAATATTTCATCAATCACGCAATGTGTCTCTGTCAGCTGTTTAAAAGAACTAGCGATGCCCAATTTGTGAATGAATAATTCTTTAGAGTCAGTTCTTTTCAGTGAATTGACCAAACCGGTCTGCAAAATGGTCTGAATCCATTCATGATTCAGTACAGTTCGTACGGAGCGCTCTCTCACTGAATCATTTGGAGCGGTTTCTCACACAGTAAAACAGTATCGGGATATTTATGAATACAGAGCAAACAGTGCTGGATAAGATGCCATGTCAAGTTAAAAAGAACTTCTTCAACTTATAAAAACACGTCTCGAGACACCTGCGTTGTGCTCAGTTCGTTGTGGTGCGTTTTGCTTTTTTAGCATGAGAACGCATTTGTTCTGAACGGTTACTCAAAGAAATTCTTTAGCCAATAGTTACATGAATGCTACTCTTACTCGAGAAAAGAAAATCTTCTCTCAAAGTCACCAGAATTGAATGCTTTGGTGTTGTTTTTGCAACAAAAAAATCTCCCGGGGGACCATGCCCCCAGACCCCCCTAGATATAAGGTTACTGTAGGCAGATTTCTGTGTGTACCCTCAGATGAAATCCTGTAGGTGCCCATGGTCTTCGTAAATACAACAGAAACACAGACATTATTATAATCGACTTCAGAACATTGTGTGTGTGTTAGTTTGCAACATCTGCTGATAGTAGCTGTCGATTTTTAAAGGAACAGTTAAAACTAAAATGAAAATTTGGTCATCATTTATACATCTTCATGTCATTGCAAAACTGTATGAATTTTTTTGTTGTTTAATGGAACACAAAAGAGGAATGTACTGGCCACTCTTTTTACATATCATAAAATGAGTCATAAATTGTTAAGCTCCAAAATGACAAAATTGCACCATAAAAATTCAATTGAATATAATAAAAAATAATTAAAGTAGTTAAAATGTATTCACTGTCATTATGCACTGAAAATCTTGCCATCTGCTATCTGCTTCCATTCAGATATGGCACCTTCAGATGTGTCGCATGTGGTCTGACATCAACGACATTTGAAACATCAATACAACATGACAAATCTTCACTGACGTCAAACGTGATGTGATGTATCTAATGGATCTATCTGATTTGAGAGCTATTGCAGAGGGCAAGATTTTCAATGAAAATCAACTTAATTTTCAGTTTGTTTGTCACAAAAAGCTATCATATTGGAATATTGCACGAGTCATATGGACTACATTGATGGTGCTTTTTTGTCATTTTAGAGCTCCAGTCCAAGTCCCCTTTCTCTTTCATTGTAAGGAAAATGCTAGAGTGGTCAGTGCATCCTACAAAATGTTCCTGTTGTGTTTCAAGGAGGAAAGAAAGTCATATGGGTTTGGAATGACAAGAGGGATACATTTTCATTTTTGGGTGAACGATTCCTTTAACAGAGGCACTGTGGCCATGCTATTTCAGAAGAGAGCAAATCGTTCTGTTAAATCTTGTAGGTCCCCGGGTGCAGGCCAATGTACCATTACTAAATGTCCTGCTGTATCCTTGGTCCCATCTTTTCTGAGCGCTATATTTTAAATGGCCCTACTGCAGCAGAGCATAGCTCAAAAACTCTACAACAAATGCACAGAAAAAGTAATGTATTAATTCATGAGCATTACAAATTAAAGTCTTAGGAACACTTCATTTAACAATAATCAGTCTGAGCGCTACTTCTCCCTTGCTCACATCTTCATCTCCATCTTCACGGTCCTTCTTTCTTTCTGTTCTTCCAGCTGCATACTTCTCATTAATTATGCATTAATTATGCATATTAATCACAGTCTGATCTCACTGACACCAGACAGCTTCCACATTTCTGAGGCTAATCAGAATACAGTGTCACACTCTTCCCTTCTTCCCTTATACATTAATATCAACACTTTTCCTTACACATTTATATCACTTCAAACCTAAAATCCTAATGTTGGAAAAAAAGTTTTATGTTATTGTCAGAGTTCAGCCACTTATGTTGGTTGTGTTTTTGTTGTCTTTGTGGCTGAGCTAGGACACCCTTGTTTAGTGTTGTGTCTAGTCTATGTGAGAATGCATGGCTCACCCTTCTGGCGTTATCATGCAATTCTCTTGTCTTGTTGGTTATTGGCACAAGTGCATTGTTCTTCTGTCATCCTTATGGCATGAACTCATGTCAGTTGTTTCGTGTTTGTCTCTCGCAACCTCGGGAGGTGGTGGCCGTTCCCGTTGCTGACCACCAGGAGGCGGCAGCCGTTCCCATTGCAGTTTGCCTGCTGCTGCCAGCGTTTCCAGCCACGGAGGCTGTTCCCCTGCTGCTGCCAGCGCTCCCGGCCACGGAGGCCATTTTCCAGTCATGCCAGCGATGAGCCTGTCCTGCTCCCTGTGGCTGTTGACAAGCCTGTCCAGTTCCCTGTGGTCATCAAGTCTTTCCTGTTCCCTGAGGCTGTTGACGAATCTGTCCAGTGCCTGTCGACGAGCCTGTCCAGTTCTCTGAGGCTGTTGATGAGTCTGTTCAATGCCCCACTGTCACTGACAAGCCCGTCCAGTTCCCTGTAGTCGGTCCTGACCTCTCCCAAGTGGCCATTACCCTACCTGCCCTGCCTTTTGTGTCTGTCCAGTCAGCCCTGTTGAAACCTCCTCCCTGGCCGCCAGACTCAGACCCTCTCTTAAAACTTTCCCCTTGGCCACCTGACCCAGACCACTCCGGAGGCGTCTTCCCTGGGTGCTTCATCTGGACCAGGCCTTAGAACTCCCTCCTTGGCCACCAGACTCTGGCCTTGGTCCAGATCCCCCGTCCTGTTTTCCCCCTCCCTCCCACCCTTGGTTGGTCCTGCCGGCTCTGCCCTGGTTTGTCCTGCTGGCTCCTCCGTGGTCTGTTCCGCCGGCACATCCTGTTTTCCCCCTTCCTTCCACCCTTGGTTGGTCCTGACGGCTCTGCCCTGGTTGGTCCTGCTGGCTCCTCCCTGGTCTGTTCCACCGGCTTCATCCTGGTTCCCCGCCCTCCCATCCCTATTTTCTGTCTTTTTTGTTCTGTGTTTGTGCCTGTTCTGTTTGGTCTTGTGTCATGTTTGATGTTTCACTAGAGGGTGGGGAGGTGGGGGAGTTCAGCCACTTATGTTGGTTATGTTTTTGTTGTCTTTGTGGCTGAACTCTGACACCCGTTTAGTGTTGTGTCTAGACTGTGTGAGAATGCATGGCTTGCCCTTCTGGTATTGTCATGCATTCTCTTGCTGAATGTCATCCTTGCGGCATGCACTCGTGTCAATTGTTTCGTGTTTGTCTCTCTCGAAATTGGGCGTGTTTCACGTTGCGCTCGCTTAGTGCATCCAGGTCACGATCCGTTGTCATGTTGTGCTGGGGTTCGGCGCTTCGGTCTTTGTGACTGTTTCACTGGCTATCCCTCGCAAAAATGCATCTGAGTCTGGTGATATGCACTCGTGACATTCAGGTGTTTGTGTCAGTGAGAGCACGTGGCTTTTAGTTTCTGTATTGCCATAAGTCTCTCAATCTTGCATCACACCCCGCCTCCTTTTCTCCTCATTATCAGTTTATTGGTTTCACTTGTCCCTGAAAACCTGTTTCTTTTCTCTCTCTATATTAGCTCCTCGTGTATGCTGTCCTGTGCTAGACTGTTTCACTTCATTCGTTACTCCTGTCATCGTGTGCTCGTGTTTGCTGTCTGTATTTCCTGTCAGTTCTGTAATTCTTGTGTTTATTCGAGTTTGGTTTTGTTTTGTTTTTTCTCCACCGAGAGAGTTTTCTGTTTTTATTTAATAAATGCTGATTGTTATCTATCTGCGCTTGGGTCCTTCCTTCAAACACCCCATTCCTTGACAGATATTTGATGTTTTTTTCAGCAAAAAATGTAAGATGGGCAATGCAGATTAGTATATGTTCTAACCACTGTTCAATACTTGAGCCAACACAAACAATTCTCACTTATTCCCAGGTGCTGGTTACACTGAATTTGTGTAGTACAGAGTTTTATCAAGACATTTTACCTGAGGTAAATAGCTCTGCATGAGATGGGCAAAATTGTTCCTGTGACCATGTGATGATCACTTTAAAACATTGTTGAGAAAACTCTAAAAGGACAAAGCTATTTGAGACATCCCTCCTCCCGTTCAACAGACTCATCCAAATGCTTTGTTGATTTCAGGAGTAAATGAGTTTGTGCCACTCCAGGCAGTCTTCAGTGCACCAATATACCATTCCAGCATTAGCGAGACTTTAATAATGGCATTTAAAGAGGGCCATCGAGGGGGTGTGCTGAATGTAATGTGTAGGCCTGTCGGCATACGCAGCATGTACAGGCATCGATCAAAACACTCACCGACTCTCTTCTGAGTCAGAAACTGAAAAATAGATTCGCTGTAAGTCAAAGATGCAGCTTGACCCAAAGCTCATGTAACCCCTCCAACACAGACACACCAGAGCCTTCACTTTAACTTAGCTCAAACCGAACTAATTCAGCTACATGCTGTCTCAGTGTAAGCTGCATTAACAGTGTTATTAAATTAATCGGCTCTTCACAGGGTAAAACAGCAGCTCAGTCTTTTTCAGGTTATGTGCTTGTAATTGAGGTAACTGGGACAATGACTATGGTGGTTACTCTAAGCAGGGCCGTAAGCACCATAGACATTGAGAGGAAATGTTTCCCCCAATATTCAGATTCCAGTGGATTCTTCCAAAGATTGTCACTGATTCTTAAAGAAATATTCTGGGTTCAATACAAGTAAAGCTCAATTGACAACATTTGTGGCATAATGTTGATTACCACGAAAATGTATTTTGACTTGCCCCTCCTTTTCTTTAAAAAATGCAAAAATCTGGTTTACAGCAAGGCACTTACAATGGAAGTGAATGGGGGCCAATTTTATGTTTAGCCACAAGAAATAAACAATATGCATGTAAACATGACTTTAGTGTCATAAATCACTTACTAACCTTTTCTGTGTAAAGCTGGATCCAATTTTACAACTTTGTTGCCATGACGACCCTAAAATGACTGTAAAAGCTATGATTTAAACAACTTTACAGCTCAAATAATAACAGAAGAATTAATGTAAGTGCTTTTATAAAATTCTAAGCTTTACATTTCTGCCTTTAAACCCTACAAAAAAATTGCCCACATTCACTTACATTGTAAGTGTCTCACTGTAACATCGATTTTTGCTTTCTTTAAGAAAAGGAGGGACGAGTCGAAATAAATTTTTGTGGTAATCAGCATTATGCAACAAATGCTGTCGATTGACCTTAACTTGTATTGAACCCGGAATATTTCTTTAAATCAGTAAGCCTCACATCAAGCCAATAACTGATCTAGATGGCTTTTATCTAGACATACCTGCATAGATAAATTATGAGAGCAACTGATAAAAAGTATGTCAATAAACATGATTACCCTTTAAAAAAAGAACTGTGACAGGACCATGATACAGTGATGGTAACATATGGTATTATCCAGCGTCAGAAATGCACTTTTCCATTTAGGGGCGATATTTCCCTTCTGAAATTGCATTTTTTACCTTTATAAGAAAATAAATTCTAACTTATTGTGACGGCAACACATTCCGGGTTAGCTTTTTTCTCATTCATGTATTTCCAATTTTTTTGGGCTATTAAGTTAAGATACATTAATAATATAATGCAACCACACAGGAGGAGAAGTTAGCATATCTCCAGATTTGGAATGATGAGCATATTAAACAAAAATCCTTCTTGCCAACTGAAAAAAAACATAGGTAAAAATAAACATTTTACACAGTGTTAAACGAGAGGTTATTTTTCATCAATAAAAGTGGCTAGTGTGCTGTGCAAGTATTATTTATACAAAAACTTGAGTATTATTTAACAATATTATTTTATAACATGTCCAGATATTATATGATTATTATTATTAGTCTTGTAACATTTGGCTCCATTTTGTGATTTCTGACCTGATTAACTTACTGAATAGACTGCAATGTATGTATTTGTAACTAGGGCTGGGCGATACATCGAATACCTACGAAATAATCACGATGATTTTGCTGACTATGTTAAATTCAACAATATCATGAATATTGCGATGATTTAATGAGCCTTTTATTTGGCCATTAAGTTTCATAGAGTGTATCACCAGTATACTAATTTCACGATCCTTCAGGGCTGTATAATCAAATAAAAAAAATCAAAATGGAGATATGATCATATGAGATTAATTAACTGCCAAAGGCTGTGATTAAAGGCAGATAAACATGGTCCGTGTGCACTTCAGAATGAACTGGCAATACGCTGATCTGTGTGCACGCACGGGGATGGTGGGGGCTCGTGTTTTTAGCGCAGTTTACCTGCATGGTGAAGTACTGCTGGTTCAAGCATTCGTGCAATTCCAAAACATTAGTGCTATTAAACGCTGTTAAGTTATTATACAAATCTACAAACGTGGAACAGTAAAGGAGAGTTTAACAGCGGTTCACAAGATGCAAAACTCATAACTGTCAAACAAACACGGCCCTTTCTGTATCATAATAAAAGCCCCTGGTGAAGGTGAAAAAAACAAGACCGCATGCAGTGTCAAAATAAAACCCCCAGTTTAGAGTGAAATAATCAGGACAGAAATATAATAATTTATTTTTAACCAATCTTATCCTGAAAATAACAATAATCCAGTATTCTATTATAATAATAAACTCGACTGGGTTCTACTTTAATAATTTAGTACTATGCATTATTCATCGGTTTTCCAAAAAAATAAGTGTAGTTTTTTCACGCCTTGTTCATTCACAAAGAAAAATTTTTAGTAAAACTATATGAAGGTAAATAAGATTTTTATTAATCTTCCATACATGATTGTATGTTAAATATAAGTATAAACGTGCAAATAATTGAAAATGATGACATTTTACTCTCCCTTGTTCTCACGTTTATGTGTTTTGTTCTTGTTTTCATGTATTTTATTTTAAAGTTTAGTTCCTGTTCAGGTCATGTGGTGTCATGTCATGTCATGTGAATTCCTGTTCCCTCATGTGATCTTGTCATGTGTTTCCCCTGTTCATGTGTCTTGTTTTCATTGGTTCATTGTTTGATTACTTTGTTATTAGTGTTGTCTTTTCATTGGTTAAAGTTCGTTTAGTCTTGTTATCTTGTTTATAGTTTAGTCTTGTGATTTGTTGTCTTGTTTACCTGTTACCCATGTCCTTGTATTTAAGCCCACATGTTTGCCATTGTTGTTTGTCAAGTATTGTTAATGTAACGTTGTTTCCAAGTCAAGTCAAGTCAAGTCAAGTCGTTCATGTTTATGTTTTGTTTTGTTCACGTTTATAGTTAGGGTTTCTGGTTATTACGATTGGAAATAAACTGCACTTGGGTTTCTCACTTCATCATTGTCTTTGTCTGCCTGTCATTGCCTGCTGAGCTTCGTTACAGAATACCTGACCAACACAAGATGAACCCAGCAGTTCAGCTCCTTTGTCTACGCCAGGGGAGTTGTCCCCTGGAGGATCATGTGGAGGAATTCTGCACTCTGGCCTGCAGGGTGGATTTTAATGAGGTGGTCCTCAAGGACTGTTTCCGTTTTGGGCTGAATGAGCCGGTTTCCTCTCTGATGCCTGACGGTCGGTGTGCCAACGGCCTTGCTCGGTATATCGACCTTGCCCTACTGATGGGTGGTTCACCATTCACTGTAGGGGAGAGGGCCAACAAGCCAGCGCCCACGCCTGCCACGGCCAACGAGCCAGCGCCCACGCCTGCCACAGCCAACGAGCTGGAAGCCTCGTCCATCCCAGAGCCAGCATTGCCAACTTCGGCCATCCAGAGGAGGAGAAGAATGGCTTCTGTTTGCAAGTCTCTGCCCATGTTCACGACTACAGAGTCGTTATGTCGCCTGCCATGGCCAACAAGTCATCATCCATGCCTTCCATGGCCAAGTCAGGATCCTGACATACCATGTTTCCATGTCATGCCATGTAGCCTTAATTTAAAGTTTAGTTCCTGTTCAGGTCATGTGGTGTCATGTGAATTCCTGTTCCCTCATGATTTGTCATGTGTTTCCCCTGTTCATGTGTCTTGTTTTCACCGGTTCATTGTTTGATTACTTTGTTATTAGTCTTGTCTTTTCATTGGTTAAATTCATTTAGTCTTATCTTGTTTATAGTTTAGTCTTGTGATTGGTTGTCTTGTTTACCTGTTACCCATGTCCTTGTATTTAAGCCCTCATGTTTGCCATTGTTGTTTCCATGTCAAGTTGTTTGTTTTGTTCACATTTATAGTGTTGGGCTTCATGAATTCAGGTAGAAGACAAAGGCAGGCCTAACACAGTCGTAAAACCTAACTCAGGCCCCCACATAACAAGTCATAAATCTTACTGACAAAAACTGCACCAAAATCAAACAAAGGGAGTCCAAAACAGACTACAAATCCCATGAAGCCTTGCTCACTAAAGGATCAAACTCTCAACTCCTATTGGATGAGGCACACAACAGAACGTCCCTCAACCATGACATCATCAGGAGTAGAAATACCTCTGAAATGCTTCCGGGATTTGCTTCCAGCAACTTTGCTCGCCGTGTGTAGACGCAGCTCATCGCTGCTCTCAGGTGCAGCCTCGTGGCACAAGGAAGTAACATCCGACTTGAAACTGTGGCCATACAATCTCCATCTCGCTGGACGAGTTGAGATTACTCTGTGTTCCATCGAACACTCTAACGGATCCGAAGGAGACCGCCGAGCAATCCGCATCTTCATCCATTTGCCTGCAGAAGTGAAGAGATAAAAGATTTCTCTTCCATCTTCAATCAAGTCGACGTCACTGATTTCTCCACCAGCCCGCCGAGAATCAGCAGCCTTATCGCCCGCCGACAGAGCGAGGAAATGGCCTCCCGTCATCACCCGAGCCTCGAGGAACCGAGTCTGAGTTAAAGGATGGATGAACACACATTCTGCATCCTCATGCGATTCAAGTTAGAGGTTTACGTCTGGGCAGAGATAGAGTATTATAGTGTGTTATTCTTGTGTTTCAAGGTTTTTGCTTGTACAGTTTACGGACCGCCATGTCCGCTCATTATTAATACTCAGGGTATTAATTATCACGAATTTGATTTGCTGTATTGTGGTCCAACCACATTGGACTGTTGTGCATTTTCGCCATCGCGGGTGAGACCGGCAAACTGAGTTTATCCATTAAAGAATCAAAGAATGCGGGACTGTTTACGAGCCGTCCACCACGTCTCTGAGTGATAAACTAACAGCTGCTTTCTCTCCCACGATCGTGAAATCGGCTTTGGGGCCGTCACTTAATTCTCTCTCTCTCTCTCTCGTACTAACCACACACACACGCGACCCCTCACAAACATTCTGGCACACATTTTTGGCTAGTAGATAGCTTCGTGATAAAGCTCAGCTTTGTCACTAAGCTACCATTGACTGGTTTCTCTCCGCCCACATTCGCGGTCATATTCCCTGGCCGGAAGTCTCGCGTGACATATTCTCCATGAGAGTCACGTCCGCCATTTTGTGCGTGTCCCTCCTTACACACACACACACACACACACACACACACACACACTCACACACACACCCTCATGTGTTATAGGATTATTTTGATTTCCATATCTAATCATCTCACTGTTTAGTTTGTAGTTGTATGTCAGAAGTTTATTGACTGCATTGTATTAATTATTAATTTATATTACTGCATAAATAAACTGTTATATTACAAAGAGAAGTGTTTGGTTTGTTTTGCATACACCTGTGTCATGCTGACGGGATGTCAGTGCTCGGATTCAAGCCTTCATTCATTGTTTTTTTCCTGAAAATCGATATTCTTCGGATGTCGATTTTTCTAAGAAAACAATCTAATAATGAGACTGTAATACTATCTGGTTATTAGTCCCTGACTCCAGGGTGGTGCCCCATCAATGTTAATCCTTATTAATATTCTATTGATTTTTGATCATTTATAATTATCTTTGATGATTTTTGAATTTGAATGATCAATAAGCTAGCGTTAATTTTAATTAATGTTTCATCAATGTTAACAATTAACGATTATCTTTGAAAATTGTTGATTTAAAGGATTAGAAAAAGCTAACATTGATTCTCATCAATGTTCTATTGATTTTAATAATTTATAATTATCTTTGATAATTATTAATTATTGCTGATAACCAAACCCGCTCCTAAACGTAGCGCACTACATTTACTGGAGCCCCATATGAGGTTTTAATGAGTTAGATTCAATTAATTAATTAAAATATTAATTAATAACTAAAGAAATAATTATTAATTATTTCTGATAGTAACACTGATCTAAACAACCAGTAAAGCCCTACAATAGTTAGGGTTTCTGGTTATCACGATTGGAAATAAACTGCACTTGGGTTTCTCACTTCATCATAGTCTGCCTGTCATTGCCTGCTGAGTTCGTTACACTTGTGTTAATTTATTGAAAAACTGTGGGGAAACATGCCTTCATTTTTAAATAGATTTTTATTGAATGCCTTTGAAATATGAAATCTAAATGGCTACAGTGGCTTTTTAGATTAAATTATGGTTCCTCTGATTAAAACAAAAAGCAAAAAAAAAAAAAAAAAAAACACTTTTGCTATTTCAGAGCAAAAACATAATTACTGAGATATATATATATATATAGAATATCTTCAATTTGCTGAAAAATATCGAGATATCAGTTCTGAAGCCATATCGCCCAGCCCTATTTGTAACTAGAACATACTATTAAGAACTATATCAGATGTTATAATTAAACATTTTTTTGCCCCCATATTTTAATTTTTGCACCAAGTCCCAATAAATTTCTGACCCTGGTGATACCATGGTACTTTGATATTTACTATGGTACTGAAATTATATGTATATGGTACTACAAGGTTTTTCAAAGAATATAATGGTAGTACAATGGCACAATTTCCAAAAAACATGGTAGTACCGTGAATTATTATTATTAATTCTTTTTTTTTTTTTTTTTTTTTTTTTACGTTTACTGCAATTAAACATTAAAATGTGCAACAAGTCAGATTCAAAATGAGGACAAATATTAGTTCTCTACTGTATTCCTGATTGGCCTTCTGTTCTAAACATGTTTAGTCTCTCAGCTGTTTCTCACAGTTGCTCACACTGAGGCACAGACAACAAGAAACTGGATCATTCCAGTACACACAAACATTTGCTGCCGAAGGTCCATAACTTTTCTTGCTCTGTTGTTAACCAACAAAAAAGTTTCAGACAAGGCTGTAAGTAAACTTAGTAAACTTTCTATGAATATTTTAGCTATTAGTATAGTTCACATTTCAAACTTTCATGTGAAATCATGTAACACTTGACATACAGAAGCCTTCCGAAGAAGAGCTTAATGCATGCCATGTAGTTTAACAGACAACAGCATTGCATTACTGGCCATAGAAACAGAGCTGCGCACAAAGATGGTAACAATCAATAGATTCAATCAATTTTTTTTTTTATTTTTTTTTCTTGAACAGGTAATTTTGAGTAGAAAATGAACTTCAGACTGCACAAAACAATAAGTTACCAAACATCTCATCAAAATTAATAATTAAAAGGGTGTGAATAAACGTGCAAACAGTGAAAACGTGGACAGTAATTATTCAAGCCTGTGCATGCTGGGAACACCAGCTACAAAAAATGTTAAGTAAAATGTACTCAAATTAGCTAATAAATATGACAAGGTCCTTTAGGACTGATACAATCATGACAACAATCATGAATAATATTTAGCCTACTTGTAAGAGGAATACTTCTTACATATTTTGAGTACAAAGTTCCACTTAAACTATTCAATGTAGAAATAACTGTATCTTTTCTGCTATATTTACTTAACCACAAATATTATTTTTTCAGTGTATGACCCTGGTTCCAAGTGAACCATGTCATTGTCAACCATCTGAATGTTTTAAAAGAAACTCTTACATTTACATGATCTGCTGCCTTCATAATCTTGGTTTTCAAAACAACCTTTAAATCACAGATCTGTGAATCATTATCCTACTGGGACACACGCTCGAATCCTGTGATGCAACCTCGATAACACTGCACGATTTGTTATTGTGATGACGAATCTGGACATGCCGCCCACGCCCACGAGAGCAGAGAAGATGCGTAATTGCCCCCTCCGCCTCCGCGCGAGGTGCATTTTCATCAAAGATGCTGCCTCTCTTCATCATCTATGCATGAGGATGCCTCATTTGCATTACCTTTACATTATATTCACATAAACTGCCCTTAAAACATATCAAATTTTAATCAGTAGCGAATGTAGGCCTATATTGCAGAATGTGATGATTACGGTCAGGATTCCCATTGTTTTTAGTGTATGTAGGCAACTCTTGATTCTGAGTTAAAAAAATAATTTCTTTACCATAAATTTTATCACGCTTTTAAAGAGTAGATTAAAAAAAAAAAAAAAAAAAAATCGTCTGTTGGCCTATTTGGTCATCATTGACATCAGACACCTGTTCGCTCCTGCGCTTGGAATAAAACCATCATTAAAGAATTAAAATATGGATTGTTTCAGCAATTGCAGCTAAATCGTAAAATATCCGATGTTTTTTTTTTTTTTTTTTTTTAAATTATTAAAATGTAAGACATGTTGCCTTGCCTGTTCTTTCTTTATCTCCCCTTCGCTATTAGTAATTGGTTTATGGGGTTTGCAGTTAGGGAGCAAAGCGCATCACGTACCTTTCATCCAGTCTACAACTTGACTGGGGCTCCATTTACTAACAGGTTCCATGACGAGAGCCATCGTCGAACTTTCTGTAGTTCCCCCCTTACCAAGCGTGCAAGGGGTTGAAGATTTGGTTTAGCGCAGCCCTGGGGAGCTCAGATCGGTGGTCTCGCGTTAAGCGCCTAGATTTGGCCCCCGGTTACGCGATTTCATCCCATCCAGCATCGCGTCGCACCAAAGGACATCCACCACCACATTCCCTAATACACACACACACACACACACACACACACACCAGGAATTCGCGTCCCAATCCTTTACTCCAGCAGACTCATTCGTTTCTCATTTGCAACACCCATGTCTCTATTGGCAGACCTCTTTACTAAACCCGGTCCCCGTTTCAGTTCAGATCCTGGCATACTGTGCCATTCAGCCTTCACCGGGTACCCAATAGTTGCGTCTTGCCTCCCACCATCTGCAGTCTTTCCTGTCTCCTCTACCTTCTGATTCTCCTCTTCTGAGGTCTGTGCCTTTCAGAGGTGGACTTAGCGGGTATATGGAGTACGACAGAGAGAAATGAGCGGTGTGCCCACGGGGACTAAAGTGAACGTCGTTTCCAAAAGCAGCGGCGAGCGTTGACTCAATTGGGCGCGCGCCCCTCCTGTGGGTGGCGCAGCAAAGTGAATTTGACTCCCCGCGCTTGGTTTATTTCCCACGAGGATAAAAGGCTTTCGCCCATATTCATTTTAATGAGGGCAAGCAAGTTCGCCCTGCTTCAGAAAGTCTGTAAAAGTGTCTGGAATATGTAATGATGTTTGCAGAGGAACTATATTTACATGAGACTTGAGAAAATGTATAGGCTGGTTAATGACCTGGTCTACACCAAAATTCTGAAGGACTATGTTGATATAAACCATAGGCCTACTTGTGACATATAGCTTAAAGATTCATGCATAACTAACTAGATTAAAAATAAAAAATAGATAGATAGATAGATAGATAGATAGATAGATAGATAGATAGATAGATAGATAGATAGATAGATAGACAGATTGATTGATTGATTGATTGATTGATTGATTGATTGATTGGTTGATTGATTGATTGATTGATTGATTGATTGATTGATTCCGTCTGGCCGCAGATAGAATCTGCCAACATGTAGGACAAATAGACTAAAAAACTCTTTTGTCCCAGCTGTCATTGGTTTATTAAATAATTCAACTTGATTCTTATGTTGTAATTAATGTTTATTGGTCTTGTAATTATTATTATATATTTTTTCTTTCCCTGTTGCATTTATTGTCTATTTATTATTGTCCGTCTGATAGACAGATAGATAGACAGACAGACAGACAGACAGACAGACATACAGATAGACAGATAGACAGACAGATAGATAGATAGATAGATAGATAGATAGATAGATAGATAGATAGATAGATCAGACATTTAGTTATAATAGGTTTAAATAGTAGATCAGTGGGCTGGCTTTTTCAAGCCAAACTAATAATGCAGTAGATAAAGGAACTGCACTTTGTTTTCATATATGAAAATCATGATGGAGCATTGAAGAACTGCTCAACATCATCACATAATGTTTAAATAACCACTACAGCATCTATAATTCCAGCCGTGGCTTGTGCATTTTAAGTCTAGGCCTTCAGTGTAATACATGCCATTAAGAAAATACAGTTTCACAATGAATAAGACACGGTATGCTTATCATACATTATGTGGCAGTCAACTAATAATACCAACTGACATTTTAAAAACACGTCCACGCACGAAAGCCAGAACCAAGGAGGTTTAATACTAAGAAAAATCTCTCTAATAATATTTGCGATTTAAATTTTGCTTGCAATAAATTTTGTTTCATCAGCGTACACGGTTACTTTTCAAAACTTGATCCAACACTGAATGCTCAAGCAGCCTAATTTACACTTAGAAAACTCCTGATGTTGCTAACACTGCAAAAAGCACTTACCAATTTATTGAAGTGAAAATCAGTCCTCCTTTCCTGTTTAATTCATCAATCGCACAATCATGCAGAACATCTTAGGTTTTGAATCCATAAGGATCTCTTTCTCAACAGCAATAACAGCCGAGCACTTACAACACTAAGCCTATAACTCTGATTTTTCAGGTAAACTGACTCAAGGATTCCAAAAAGGGTTAAATGACAAAAACTGATCTGTGAAAAAAATTCTCAAATCAAGATGGTCTATTTAAGCTTAGTGTGACCCGTATAGTTGGTCATTTTGTAGAATTATAAGAAGATTATAGGTTTTATGGCTTAGTTTATTAATGATTAAAAATGTCAATATGCATGAAACCATCAAACTGAGTAAAATCAATCTATGAAAGTTTTCACAAATCCAGTTTTGTGTGAAACTAGTGTTTTTCTATCATAATTATCATGTTTCAAGAATGTGACTTCTTAAAGCCTATAACACAGATTTTTCAAATAAACTGTTGACTCCAGAACTCAAAAAAGGGTTAAGAGACAAAAACTGATCTGTGAAAAAATTCGCAAATCATGAATGTCAATTTTAACCTACTATGACACATCTAGATTGTCAGTTTTTAGAGTTTTAGGACTTTAGTACTTTTATGGCATATATCCTTAATTTTTCAAAATACAATATGCATGAAGCCATTAAAATGACTAAAATCAATCTGTTAAAGGTTTTTTGAGCCTACTGTGACCCGTGAAGATGGTCAGTTTTTAGAATTATAAACTGATTTCCTATTACTCAAGGCAATGTGGGTAGAGCAGTAAGACACAATCAAACGTGACCAAATGTGATTGTGAAAGTTTTCACAAATCAGGCTCTATCTAAAACAAGTAAATTTGCATGAACCCAGACTGCATGTTTGCTGGAAATGTGAAAGTGAACAGTGAAAAGTGAAGAGCGCTTATTTGTCTCCGTACTGACTCATGGACTTAAAAAGGGTTGACAGGAAAACAAACTGCTGTGAACAAATTCACAAATCAGACTGGTCAAGATGAGAGTGGTTTCAGTCTTCTAGGTGTTCAACTTTTGGAGCTATTTGTATTAGAAAATTAAGAGTTGTAAAATTTAAACAACCGATTGCAGAGTGGAGGATGATGTCATCTGAATTCATAAATCATGAAGAATAACATACAACATTATTTACATGTCTACAATGGCGCCTAGCGGGTTTATAGCCAATCAAAGTCTGAATTTCAAACCACAAACTATCTTTACAGCGGTAACCACAAACATGAGTGAATTACATAGACCAGGGGTTTTCAATCTTTTCTGAGAAATGCATGCCAACACCCAGACAATTTAAACATACAAGTAAGGTTATGCATGCTAAACGCATCCCGATACATAAAATACACAGTATAACTTAAGCTTACTCTATCAGCATGCCAATCCGTGGTTCCATACCCGACACAGCTACTAAAGTTTCAAATTATCCTCCACTGTCAATATACGTGACTGGTACTTGCTTTTGATGTGAGTGGCATGGAAAACGTGGCTTCACACTGTGGTTTGGCTGGTCGTTGTTAGTTCAGACTGATCTCACAGTAAAATCGGTGGGTTGAAATTTTTTTCAGCTAAAATCGGTCTGTGTTTACCAAAATTCAAAACACTGTCCACAGGAACTTTCAGGAACTTTCTGAAACAACATGCCGACTTTCCATGTGATCATGTTGGTTTGTTTTTTTCAACCTGGAAGTCAATTGGCTTGTAGACTGAGATTTCTTTTACTCTAGTCATTGTATCACATTGCTGACATCACTTCCTGTTCCTGTTCCTGTTGCTGATGGCATGCTGCACGAGTGTTTGTAGCTTGCTAGCCTGCTTAGCATTGCTTATTCTTGTTCTGATATGTTCATCGTTTTATCCTTTGCCATTTCACCGCGTGCTTCGGGTTTTTCTGCTTTTCTACTGTTTCATCTGTGTGTATTATACCGTGCACACACGTTTCTCTCGTTTTTTTCTTTCTTTTTTCTGCTTGTCTACATCTCGCATCTCGACTACGTGCATTCGTTTTCTCCACTGTGTTTTACATTAATTATTGCATCAATCTCAAACATCTGCTGATTAGGAACCACATCGATCTCAAACCCTTGCTGCTCAATAACAACCATAACAACAACAACAACAAACAATTGCGGTAAGTCATGCTTCCTGCTTTGCATGCCACATGTTTACTAAAGCTTCTTCCATCAGCAGTGAGGGATTCACATGTGATAAATGTAAGGAATTAGTCAGGCTGATGGAGAAGGTTAATGAGCTAGGGGCACGCATCCGAACACTAGTGGAGGTCAGTGAGAAAGAGAAGCCGCTAGATACTGTTTCAGATGCGGGTAGAACAGCGAGCAACACACACACTTTGGTTCTGGCTCTAGAGCCCCCACAGCACGGCGTTTGGGTGACATCTCGGTGGCATACTCGCTCAGCAAAGCGACACCACTCTCCCGTTCCTGTTAGGGTTTCCAATCATTTCTCCCAACTCAGTGATGCACCCACTGAGAATCGTGTTGAAAGAACCCTAATAACTGGTGATTCTATTGTAAGGAACGTGGAAATAGAGACTCCAGCCACCATTGTTAAATGCATTTCGGGGGCTTGGGCGTCTGACATCAGATCAAATTTACAAGTACTGACTAATGCTAAATGCAGATTTTCTAAAATTGTTATTCATGTCGGCACTAATGATGTCCGGCTTCGCCAGTCGGAGATCACTAGAGATAATGTTAAAGAGGTGTGTGAACTTGTAAAAACGATGTCAGACACTGTAGTATGCTCAGGCCCCCTTCCTACTCGTCGTGGTGATGAGGTTTATAGTAGACTAGTGTCACTGAACGGCTGGATGTCTGAGTGGTGTCTGGAGAATAGAATAGGATATATAGACAATTGGAAGAGTTTTTGGGGTAGACCTGACCTGCTAAAGAGAGACGGACACCATCCCTCAAGGGAAGGTGCTACTCTCCTCTCTAGTAATTTGGCTCATAGTCTTAATAATGATAATATTTGACTAACTGGGGCCTAGGTCAGGAAGCAGACAAACTGGTTAATCTGAACATCTGCTAGCTGCCTTGAGATATCACATAGGTCACATAAACTACAACACACATAGAGACTGTATAACCTAGATATAGAGACTGTGTCTGTTCCCCAAACTATCAAACACAAAACTCTCATTAAATCAATTAGAAAAAAATGTATTAAGGTAAAAATTGAAAAATCAATAAATAATTGAAGATAAACATCATATAAAGTTAGGGGTACTAAACATTAGATCTCTTTCTACCAAGGCACTAATTGTAAATGAAATTATTACAGATCATAGTTTGGATGCGCTCTGTTTGACTGAAATCTGGCTTAAACCAGATGAATATATTAGTTTAAATGAATCTACTCCCCCAGGTTATTGTTATAAACATGAGCCTCATCTGAAGGGTCGAGGAGGAGGTGTTGCTACAATTTACAATTAAGTTTTTGGTGTTACTCAGAGGACAGGATATAAGACTTTTGAACTAATAATGCTTAATATGACACCGTCAGATATAAATAAAAAATCTCTGTTGTTGCTCTTGCTACAGTATATAGATCACCTGGGCCTTACTCTGGTTTCCTTGGTGAATTTGCTCATTTTCTATCTGATCTAGTAGTTAATGTAGATAGAGCTTTAATTGTTGGTGACTTCAACATTCACACAGATAATGAAAATGACACATTGGAATTAGCATTTATTGATATTCTCAACTCTCTTGGAATCAGACAAAATGTGACAGGACCAACTCATTGCCATAATCATACGCTAGATTTAAGTCTGTAATATGGAGTTGATGTTGATACTATATAAATTCTACCACAGAGCGATGACATCTCAGATCATTACCTCATCTCTTGTTTGTTGTGATCAGCTAATGTCACTCAGTCTACACCATGCTATCATTCAGGTAGAACTATTCTTTCAACCACTTAAGATAGCTTCACTAATAATCTTCCAGAATTGTCTCACATACTCATTAAGCCAAAAAGCCTAGAAGAACTTGGTGAAATAACAGAAAATATAAATACAGTCTTCTCTAGCACTCATGATAGTGTTGCCCCCCTTCGATAAAGAAAATTAAAGAAAAAAGCCTCGCACCATGGTACAGTGATCACACTCATGCTCTAAAGAGAGCAGCTTGGAAAATGGAGCGCAAGTGGAATAATACAAAATTTGAGATATTGCACGGTGCATGGAAGGATAGTGTCTGTAGCTACAGCTACCAAGTCAGCATATTTTAGCAAACTCATAGACAGGGTTGGGGAGTAACGAAATACATGTAACGGGAATACGTATTTAAAATACAAAATATAAGTAACTGTATTCCACTACAGTTACAATTTAAATCATTGGTATTTAGAATACAGTTACATTCAAAAAGTATTTTGATGACTGAAGTGATTACTTTGCATTTTATTGTCATTTGTTTCATTTAATATTTAGTCCTTTCTGATGGAAAAATGTATACATATAAATGATGTGATCCAAAGTGCATTTGAACAGCGGTGAAACACTTTCTTATGATGTGTTACATTCATACGAGCAGACAGAGAAGTAAGTTTGAAGTAAGTTTGGAGCACAAGAAATAGAAATAAACCTTGTGTAAATTGTCAGCTTTATGCTAAGCTAAAATGCTATTTCAAGCACGATCACATTTTTTTTATCAAGAAAATTCACGTTGGATCATAATTAATTTTTTTCTAGTAAGATCTTTGATATTAGGGCAAAAATCGTATTCTTGATAATAATTTTTGTATTGTTTTCCTGTAAAAATATGTAAAAAAAATCCTTAAAACAAGATCAATTTTATTTATCTTGTTTTAGAAACAACACTGCATAAGATATATAGGTTTTTCAGAGAATGTATTTTTAACATGTGTATTTTGTCTTATTGTACTGGCAGAGTTTTTTTAGTCAAAACAAGTGAAAAAAATCTACTAGTGCTGAAGAAGTAATCCAAAGTATTTAGAATACGTTACTGACCTTGAGTAATCTAACGAAATACGTTACAAATTACATTTTACAGCATGTATTCTGTAATCTGTAGTGGAATACATTTCAAAAGTAACCCTCCCAACCCTGCTCATAAAAATAACCACAACAATCCTAGGTGTTTATTCAGTAATGTGGCTAAATTGGTTAGGAGTAAAGCATCGACTGAACCAGATATTCCGTCGCAGCACAATAGTAATGACTTCATGAATTTCTTCACTGATAAAATTTAAATAATCAAAAATAAAATTGGAAATATGCAATCAACTGTTACAGCACCCCAGAAAACAGTGTCTCATAAATTTCAATTCTTCGCTGTCATAGGTCTTGAAGAGCTAACAAAACTTATAAAAAAATCAAAAGCCACATCATGTATGTTAGAACCAATACCAACTAAGCTCTTAAAAGAGGTATTCCCAGGAATCTCAGAACCTCTTCTTAATATTATTAACTCCTCGCATTGTTCAGGATGCAGACACTCTCACTCAGTTTAAATCTAGACTAAAGACTCATCTATTTAGCCAGGCATATACCTAATTTATCCTTCAACTCACAATTAGGCTGCTTTAGTTAGGTCTGCCAGAACCAGAAACATCCATCATGATCTATATCTCTGCATAAAATTGAATGGTATCTACGCTAATATTATTCTATTTGTTTCCATGTCTCATATCCCGAGGTTACAAGAGCCTGCCAGATCCAGCTCCATTTCTGCTTGGTGTCGGACTCCACTGCTACATGTCGCTGAGAGATGACGACAAACTACAGCCAGTGCTAGCCAGACATCACTTCAGTTTTTTTACTTCAGAGGATGAACTGATGCCAACTCCAACTATAAGACATTGGATACTTCAATTGCCACTGCCTGAACATTGGACTTAGGATGGACCACACCGAACCTCACCGAAATGACCTGCAGGTTGAACTGCGATGCACCTCATAATTTATCTCTGCCTGCATCACCTTTGTCTATTGATGGACTACACTCTTGAAATGGAATACATAGACTATCATTTAATTGCCAACAAATGCCTTTATCATCCAACTAACAAAGGACAATGCATCTATGTAAACTTCTGCAGTTAATCCAGAATAGACTTCAAAGACATTAGTCATTAATCTTAAAGTTCATAAAAAATCTTTTCTTTTTCTTTTTAAAACATTGGACCTTAACGCTTACTTAATTTACAAATTTAAAACCATGACTTGCACTGCACACAAATAACTAATACTGGCATTATATTCATGTTGTTTAGCCAGAGGGGAACTGGCCCCCACATTTACAATCATATTTAATCAAACTACACAATTATCACTGTAAGACATTATAGATATTACAGTTTCATTTTTTGGTTTTTGGTTTTGTTAATGCATGTTTTCCTGTAAAGCTACTTTGAAACGATGTGTTGTGAAAAGCGCTATACAAATAAAAGTGACGACTTGAATTTTTATTTGTTTTTCCTATGCAAACAATTACTAGACATCTTAAATCGCTGCACCAGGTCTTGCTCATAGTGTCTGGCTTTTCAGTCCTGCTCATTCAGAATAGCCTCTCTTTGAACCTCAAGTGTTGGGTTTGTTTTATTAGTTTCATAGGTTTTTAAAATTATTTTATTTTATTTTTTTATTTTTTAAACAAAAAACATTTATGCACTGTTCGTCGTAATTCCATCATTTTGTCAAATCTTTTTCTCTTCACTGAACTGTATAAATCGCTAGTAGTGTATCGTACAGTGCTTTTGAATGAATTTTGTAAGAAAACGAATCGTTCTTGTTTACATTCTATGTTTCAGTCTTACAGGTCTTTTTAAACGAATCAGTTGAATCAATGATTCAGTGGCTATGTTCACACCGCAGCTGAATGTGGCCCAAATCTGATTTTTTTTTCACTCACATGTGACACAGATCTGTTAATTGGATGATCCTGTGAACAGCCAAAAGCGCTTCGAATCTGACATTTTCAAATTTGATCTGGGCCACTTTCATATGTGGAAATAAATCTGATTTGTATGTGATTTGTTTCCAATGTGTCTTCGGTGTGAACAGCCAGGTCAGATTCAGTGTGATTTTTACATGAATCTACCTCAACATGCACGCTTGATTTCCAGCATATACACCTGTTATATTAAAAAAAACTATTTTTTATTATTTTCCCAATTTGGAATGCCCAATTCTCAATGTGTTTTTTTTTTTTTTTAAAAAAAGTCTTCGTGGTCGCGTAGTGATTCGCCTCAGTCCGGGTGGCGGAGGACGAATACCAGTTGCCTCCGTGTCTGAGACCGTCAACCTGCGCATCTTATCAAGTGGCTTGTTGAGCACGTTGCCACGGAGACATAGCATGTGTGGAGGCTTCACGCCATCCAACGCGGCAACCACACTCAACTCACCACACGCCCCACCGAGAACGAACCACATTATAGCGACCACGAGGAGGTTACCCCATGTGACTCTACCCTCCCTAGTAACCGGGCCAATTAATTGCTTAGGAGACCTGGCAGGAGTCACTCAACATGCCCTATATTTAAAAACTTTTAAGTGTTAGTCATATCTGTCTAGTTAATGCATTCAGTTTCTTATTAAGGAAAGAAAATAAAAGTATAGGCTTCAAAAGATGACTACATAAAAATACTTTATACATCAATGGTCTTTCTCCATCACTCGCTGTCCATGGACATACTATCTTATAGGCAATTTAATTAATTATTCATACTATAATGATGAACATGCCAGAGTTTGTTATACGCATGCTCAAGGAGTGCTCCACGCATTCGGGTCAGTTTAGGAGTGTTGGCTCTTCAGACCAGTGTCTGATATCAGATCTGGGCCACGTTCAGCTGCGGTGTGAACGTAGCCAGTGACTCACTCATAACGCAACACAAATACACTGATTTGTCGCCACCTACTGGCGTAAAGTCCTGTATATAATTTACAGAAATTGCGACTGAAAAATAAACTTTATCCATTTTTCAATTAAAAAAATGGCTGAGTGTAAGACAATAAGGTATAGTGTGGTTTATGGATTTTGTCTTACAGTACCTGTTCCTAGAGCTGAGAGTAATATTTGGGTATCATAGTATCAGATATAAAAATAAAATCTTGTTCTTTGTTCTGGGACGAGTGCACTGACAAGCAGGGAAAGGACTATTTCCCATGGGGTGGGGGAATGTCAGATAGAATGAATCTGTCAGCTCTGTTTCCTATGCTGTTTTTTGCTCTGCAAACAAGGTGGTAAACAAACACCTCCAGATGGAGGGAGGGGGGCTCTGCTTCAGAGTGCAATGCTGCTTTTGAGTGGGAGGAACTAGGTTTTTTTTTTTATTTCCTGCCAGCCTAGATGTTAGGGAGATGTTAAATTTATTCCCTCATCCATGCTGCTCCAGCTCTTCTAGAATGGAGAAAAAGAGAGTATGCTGTTTTGAAAAATAAAGTGGGTTAGCAGTGCTTTCTGACAGCTGCCACATGGCTTCTTATCCACATTAAACAGAGCTGGGCTCAATTTGTTTGTGCCACTGAGATACCTATGTTTGCAGAGAATGTGTGCTTTCCTCTGTTGAGCCGAGAGGTTTGAGGGAACACACACGGTGCTCCTTTAAGCCATTACAGAAGAGTTTCATTTATGAAGCCCCACACTTGTAAGCATGGATCAGAAATAGAGTTCCATCTTATGTCTTAAAAGAATAGTTCAGATAAATGATTAACTGAAAATTCTGTCATTATTTACTCCCCTCATATTGTTCCATGAGCATATGCTGTTATTTTTTTAGTGGAACTTAAAATATTTGAAGAATCGTCATGCTTGTCCCATATGACAGCTTATAGCGATCAGGGGCTGTCCAGCTTGAAAAGGACAAAAAAGTCAGTAATGACTTTAATTTTTGTTTATTCCTCATTCAAAAGACTGCAAAAGTAATATTAAATACTTTTATTAAACCTTTATGGTACTTTTACGGTATGTGTGTGTTTTTTATTTTTATTTTTGGAGCTTGAAAGACCTTGGTCACTGAACTTTTACATCGCAAGAGCTTCATATTCAGAAGATTCTAGAAAAACTAACATCATATGGGTATGGAAAGATGAGGGTGAAAAAGTCTGAATATTCATTTTTGAGTGAACTATTCCTTTTGAAAAGAGAAAAAAGATTATGGAGTACTAGATCTTTATTTGTTTTTTGCAAGCCATCTATATAATGGAAATACAAAGCTTAATTAAAATTGGTGCAGTGTCCCACTAGAGCAGTAATGGTACATACAGTAGTCTCACATCAGTGTTAGTCAGCCACAGATTGATACATTTCTTTGTTTTACTGTTCTGTTACAATGGCTGTTTGATGGGTCTCATATAGTTACAGCTTTTGGTCCCGCTGGTATGAGCCCTCTCTCACCATAATGGCATAACCGCTCTGCTGATGGATGGCCGTTTCCACAAAGCTAAACAAACACTCTGAGATAGAGCGATTGCAGGCCATTAAGCCATTCTATCAAGACCAATGGAGAAGTGTCTAGAGGAGGAGGGTGGGGGATTGTCGCTGTGTTTGAAACATAGATCCATTCCTCAGCTCCCCCACCCCACCGTCAACAACTCAGGATTAATCTCCAGTTCAGAATTCAGATGCAATCTCAGGGCCAATTTGTGTGGACCACTTTAACAAGGTTCTTAAGAGCCAATCGATCAAAGTTACAACCAACCTCCAGATCATTTGCCCAACACGACAGTGGACTGAGTTATTTTTCACTTAATAACCCAGGGCATGTGGACTATTAATTATAAATTTTACTACTTCAGTGAGGAGACACTCACTAGAGAGGCCCATTTGGCCACCTATCTGAGGAGCCCCCCTCTTGCTGCAATTGGAGATGTTATGTTCAATTAACAAGAAATGACACAAATATGAAAAATGAAGTTGCAATTACAAGATATGCCTTTTACTTGCATGCATGCGTTTTTTCACCACCAAGAACGTTTTATGTACTTTCATAATGGGATGTGATTTAGACCCAAAGTTTGACTGAACCAGCTGCAGCTCATTTTATCCTGCATAATCAAATCTCTATATTTTCACTCACTTGGCGTCTCTCCTTCTCTCTCCCTGTGGTGCTGCATAATTTCTCAACCACTTCAATTACACAACAGTGTGCACAGTTGTATAAATTAGGCAGGGTTAAGGTCGATAGACTGACAGATTTTGAGTGCAATACTACACCCTAGTGGTGAATGTTGCGACATTGTATTTATGATTTATTCATACAATAATTGCGCAACAGACATTTTCAGGCAGGTTTGTGAGCAGTACCATTTATAACTCCATTTATTATTTAAAGAACTGTAGTCAGTTACACTTTCCTTGAATGTCCAGAATGCCCAGGATGGATTCAATTCTGTCTGTTTTGCACACATCCGTGTGTGATTATTCTGTGAAAACAAAAGGTCAAATATGGCTGTATAAAATCAGATTTTAGATTATTTATCCAGTAAAACAACAATTACACCTAGTGGGAAAAGGCAGGGCCGTTTCTGAGCATATGGGGGCCCTAAGTGAAATCCTACTTGAAACAGAACACAACTGCAAAACGTTAGCTAACTAACTGTTGCAATTTAGTTACAATATTTAGTTTGTGACAACGAACAAACATCATCTAGCCTGGTGGCAGGCTTACATGGATACAAGATATAATGTCTCACTGGTATCGCTGCATTTCTCCTTTTTTTTTTTTTTTTTTTTGGCTCCCGACTTGCCTGAGTCTTATTCGCAGCTTTTAGTATGTTTAAAAAATAATTTTTTATATAGAAATAAAAAAACAACCTTGCTTTGCTGGGGCCCCTGGTGGCTCGGGGGCCCTAAGCGGATGCTTATACCACTTATAGCTAGAAACGGCCCTGGGAACAGGCTAACAATGTTACTTGAAATCCCTTTCTAAGAGAAGTTTACTCAGCACACTTATTTAACAATATACATAATGTTAGTAATCAAACCTGCATTAACAGCCTAAATGGAGGGAAATTTATGCAAAAACTAGTCTCATGCTTTGTATTGCAGTCAAAATATCATTTATATTTCTTTGAGTACTGCAGCTATTGTGAATATGGTATATGGTATAAAGTGGTCATAAAAAGTTGTTTTCTTCTGTGTAGGTGAAGGTGTCACCCAGGAAGGGCAGTGCTGGTGGCTTGTTTAGGTTCCCCATTAAGAAGATACAGATGGTTCCTAACATCATGACTGGAGTCACCACATAGAAGCAGAGTCTGTCCACTGTCCTGGCAATACCACTCCAGTTGTCCTTGTCCTGAAGTACAAATGTATGGTTGGAGGTTTTCCCAGACAAAAAAAAAAAAAAAAAAGATCTTCTCGAAAACATTAAAGGTGACATATCATGTAAAAATTTTAGAATAACATCTACTTTGAATAATAATGGGGAAACAATCTAGAATTATTTTTTAAAATTAATTTATTGAAATTAATCTGCAGAAGTGGATCATTTAGAAATTGATACAGTATTGACGTCACAACCATTAGCACTCTAACATTTGACATGGTGGGGACATTGTTACTCATTTTCTCATTGTATACTTTTCTCATTATGCAAAAACATTAGCCAATCATAACAGTAGTCATTAACAAATGATAGACTAACGCCGTATCCTAACGAGACGTGACAAAGTGACTCAATCTAAATCTCTTCCTTGTAATCGTGCATTTTTGTCCTAACCAGCCACGACAAGTGACAGGACATTTTTGTGGTGCTAGGAAACCCACCCATTGTGAAATCTCATTGGTCCAAAATCCTGCTCCACATGACTCTACATTAAATATCTTTTGAATTTAATGTGGACAGAGAAGTTGCTTATCACAGGAAACTTGTTTTTGCATCACGCCTGGTTAGGACAAGGTGTAAATGTTGCAGTTACAAAGATGAGCTGTTTAATTGTAGAGGTCAATTGAGAGGGAGGAATGTGGTCATGTAAAATGAAAATATGTTGCAAGAAATCCTTGAGTAATAAGTGGTATACGGCCCTTATAAATAATATTTGCATTCTGTGCAGATTCTTATAAGTACACATGAGAGAATGCAGCTGTTGCTAACCTTGAAAAGTGGAAAACGGCATCTCTTGCAAAGTGTTTATTGGACTTAATTGTCTTCTTACCTCATTATAGTCATTTTTGTCATGCATGTGCTTAACGATGTAACTGGTTCCCTCCACAGCTGGCTTCATCTCATTATACAGCTGTTCATTCACCTCAGAGTCATTAATGGATGTGTACGCTGTAAAGAATTAAAAAATGTTAATGGCATGAAACAGTGATAACACTTTAAATAAAATGAGATGGTGATTTTCACAGTGTTGTGTGGGCCATGTAGGACTGACTGGCTTTGAGGGTGGGACGGGTGGTCAGGCCATGCCTCTCCGACTATTTCTCAAACATCAGCTCACTGCGGGATTTAACACTGTAGTATTCCTTGGCCTGGGCGATGTAACCCAGGGAGCTGGAACGCCGCAGTAATGCTCCCTTCCAGGCTGGGCTTGTCGTCGGCTAGACAGGACATGTGCAGAAGGCACAGCAGATGCTCTAAAAAGAACTGAGAAAGACAAGATTGTTAAAGACCACATAAAATGGCTTGACAAACGCAGTTGTCCTGTGTTTAAGAATTTCCTGTTGACAGTTCACCAGTCAGAGCACCGCGGCCAACAAAGCCCACAAAATGTTCCCGGGGTGACCACTCACTCCCATGATGCACTGTGAAAGGCGCAGTCGAGTTGGTCTCCCTTTACCCTTAAACTACTTATATATTTGTACATATAGGAATATTTTGCAATAAACTTAAAATATATTGTTTTTATATGTACTGTATAATCAACAACCTAAAATCAATAGTTTGATATATTCCCATAGTTTTTATTCAATTACATAATTCGCAGTGCTTCATGGGATTGTAGTTTATGCCCTCATGAAAGACGGTATGTACACAGTCTTGAACCTTTGTCTGATTTTCAAATACTTTTTTGCCTCAAAACAAAGTTTGCAATGTTGTGATTCACCTCGGAGCTGGTTGGTTTGGTTCATGGCTTGGAACTCTTTTATGGAGGATTTTATGAAAAGCCTCTGCAAAAATGAATGGGAAAAATACTTCAGGAACCCAGATGGCTGAAAAAGAGGGCGGGGCACTGTTGTGCTCTATTTGATTGGAGAAAAATCTGTCTAGTCATGAATATTTTTGGTCCATTTGCCGATAGAAAGACTGCAAACTTAATGCATATATCTGCTAAGGTTTTTTTTTTTTTTTTTAGTACACAAGCATATCCAGTAGATGGCTTCAAATATTCTAAAAGCCTCAAAACTCCAATTCTGATTTTATGGGATCTTTAAATGGCTCAAAACTTGCACATCAACAAAACCAGATGCTTCTGTAAATGCTATAAGAAACAAGTATAAAAAATTTTAAAAAGAGTACAAGAAACACGTATCTGCTCAACCGAGTCGTGCAATATTACCTTATACTGTCTGATCAAATCAAAGTGAGGTATGCCTGGGCTTATCACAACAACATCATAAAAATTAATTAAAAAGCAATTTTTAATAGATATGATTGGCCAGTGTCCTGCAAAGTAGTCCAAGTTTGTGCCTTATGCACTTGAGGCCATCACTTAGGGCCATTGTCACGGTGCGAGAGAGACAGGACCCAAAAGCAGAAGGAACAGTTCAATTGGATCTATTAATCTAACACATCACCAGAGGGCACACGGCGGCAACTCGCGCACTGCGATAACCCACTGCCAGACCTGTGCACCCACACAAAGCACAAACACAAAACAAGACAGACAGGGGACGATGATGTCATGGTCCTCATCAGACAAACCCAACCAGACCAGCTGACAGGACCATGACATCACCGGAGAGCGCACGGCGGCAACACGCACACAGCGGTCCCAATACCGGACCCCTGCGTTTACACAAAAGGAGAACACAAAACACCGAGGCCGGTCGATACTGCCACGGTCCCGTCAGGCAGAACCCTATCCTGACAAGGTGACCGAGACCGAGACAGTACCCCCCCTCAAAGGGATGTCTCCTGGCATCCCAACGGGAACATCAAACAAAAGAAAAAAGACAAACAACACAAACACTTAACAAAGAACAAGAAACACCATAGGAAGGAAGGAAAGGGAGGGAAACCAGGGAGGGAGTTTAAGGAAAGGGGAGGGATCTGGTGGACTGGGAGTGGACCTCAGGACAAGGGCAGGGTCAGGTGGCCAGGGAGGAGGCCTCAGGGCGGAGGCGATACGGGACTGGGCAGTGGCCGCTGGGCAGGTTTCAGGGGGGAGCGGCTCAGGGGGCGGAGCTGTGGACAACTCAGACGTGGACGCTGATAGTGGCAGGGAAACGGCCTTCAAGGCCATGAGAACTGGCAGCTGCAACTGGGCAACTTCCTCTGAGGCCGTGTGGTCTGGTAGTGACAGGGGAACAGCTTCTGTGGCTGTGAGAACTGGCAGTGACATGGGAACAGCCTCCATGGCTATGAGCACAGGCAGTGATGGGGGAACAGCCTCCATGGCCATGAGCACTGACAGCGACAGGGGGACAGTCTTTGTGGCTGTGAGTACAGGCAGCGGCAGGGGAGCAGCCTTCGTGGCTGCGAACACAGGCAGGGACAGGGGAACGTCCTCTGTGGTTGTGGGCTCTGGCAGAGGCAGGGGACCAGCCTTCATGGCTGTGAACACATGCAGGGGCAGGGAAATGACCTCTGGGGTCATGGGCACTGGCAGGGGAACAGCCTTCATGGCTATTAACTCAGGCAGGGACAGGGAAACTACCTCCATGGTCGTGGGCCCTGGCAATGGCAGGGGACCAAACTTTGTGGCTGTGAATGATGGCACTGGCAGTGGCAGGGGAACAGCCTTCATGGCTGTGAACGCTGGCAGTGACAGGGGACTGACCTCCGTGGCCAAACCGTAAACGAATTCAAAAGTATAGCCAGCTCAGATAATGCACGAGTTTGAACAGAACAATTAATGTAAGTGCTTCAAAAAAATTATAAGTTTCACAATTCTGCCTTTAAACCTTTCAGAAATTAGCCCCCATTCACTTCCATTGTAAGTGCCTCACTGTAACCTTGATTTTTACTCTTTTTAAAGAAAAGGAGGGACGAGTCTAAATTAATTTTTTTGGTAATCACCATTATGCCACAAATGCTGGCGATTAAGCTTAACTTATATTGAACCCAGAATATTCCTTTAAATATAGTGGTACAATAAACAATTATTGATTAAAATGACGGTTGTGTTTAAATATACAATATTTTGGTTAAATTTTACAATAAGGTTGTATTTGTGAATATTAGGTAACTACATTAGTTAACATGATCTAACAAAGAACAATACTTTTACAGCACTCTTGGTTCATGTTCATTTCAACATACATGTTATCAATAGTTAATGCATTTTGAACTAACAATGAACAGTTGTACAGTATTTATAAATTAACATTAACCAAGATAAATGCTGTAAAAATACTGTTCATTGTTAGTTCATGATACTGTAAGGGGGAGGCCACCCAAAGGCCCAAGGACAGTATCCAATGGCATGGCATGGTTTCCTGCGTGTTCTGTCTTAACGTGCGTATTAAGTTTAAGTTATTTCGTTCCGATTAAATAACTATATTATTCGTTTTATGATCCCCGTTTATTTTATCTGACTCCAATTATAAAATTTTCCAAGGACATATTAATGTTCCAATCTTAATTATTATTATTAAATTTGGTTTAACATTTGATCATCATATTTAACTCTTTATTTTATATTGTACTCGTTCATTCGGATTCCTATGTCGCTTAGAGTGTCTCGCGTCAGCCGTGTACGTGGATCTCACGATCACAAACACTCCAGTGTTGGTCATTAGACAGAGGTAATTGACTAAACACTATTTAGATGCTAGTATTTTGTTTAGTCCCCTTAGATAGTAGACACTTAATTAGAGTAACATTATTTCTACCCAGAGGTCATGACTGTTAAAATGTAAAAAGACAGATCAATACCTAAGTTAAAAATAGCTTTATATAATCATGTCATAGTTTCCTATGTACACTTAGCTAGGAAAATATTACAATAACCAGATGTTTAGACTTCACCCTATTTAGGTTGGTTGATCAACTTCATGTTGTCCTAAACAGAAATTCCATATCGAGCCTGTACACTCTAAGTACACTTGAACTAATGCCAATTTGTTAGTCTGAGCTCTAAAGTCTCGGTCGATGTGCCCCATGCTCCACTCAGAACTGAGCTTTAGTCAGCTACTAACCTGGTCGTAATTTGCGGAAACATGGACTTAACGTAATCTACTAAAGACAATAATTTCAGAGTAAATCAGAATTAACTCAAATGTAACAATTTATTTAGCAGGTAAAATAATACATTCATCAATTCCAATTAAACAATAATAAGTCAAATTCAAACCTGTATCAAAACATAAGAAATAAGTATTGCATACCTGGTAGAGAAAACTACACACAGCAATTGTTTAGGAGATCTGACTACAGATTCCCTGAGCTCCTTTGCCATCTCTCCTTAAGTACCAAATGATTCTATTGTTAATTCAGATGTGTTTGTTTGATGTTATTCAGGATTTGGTTTACAGTTTAGGGGGTTGTAAGTAGACCTTTGAAACTTGTAATTGAGTAGGTGGAGTTGATGTTTACAAAGAATACACATAATCTGCATACAGCATATGGTTCCTGTGTTAGACCTGGGAGGGGCATGCCCCTGATAGAATACAATATTTTACTAAGTTCTTAAATCTTACTTGTGATTTGACTTTGCTGAAAGAGAATGAGACCATTTTACCAGTTGCACTGAGACCTCTTGAATGATACCAAACATGTATGATCAGAACATCTTTTACATTACAGAACAGGATAAGTCATAACTTAGTTTTTGGTGACTCTAAAGTGACCTGAGGTGAGAGAGGGAGCAGATGTGAGTGAGATTAGCATTTTATGGTCCTTATTCTGTAGGGTGTGTTGTCTCAGGTGGAGATGCTCTTCTGTGTGAGAGTTTTCTTTGACTTGGAAATGGTGCCTTTTGGGCGAAGACATCCTGGTGCCAGCCTTACAATACCTAATGCATCAATTAATGTTCACGAATACAACCTTATAGTAGAGTGTATATATGTGTAATATTGGAATACTTGACAATTAAGGAAACAGACATAGAGGTCTCAGGCAGCTGCTGTGAAATCATATCCTGGTGCTTGTTGCTCTCCATTGGGATGTTTTTATTAATGCTTCTCCTGGCAGGCATGTGAACAATCTCCCACTCCCCATTTTCTGCAGAAGAGAGAGAGAGAGAGAGTGAGAGCAGATATTGCAGCCGATACTGAAGCAGCAAAAAAAAAAAAAAAAGAAATCTTTGCAATGGAATACTAGCTTACCACTTACAGAATATTGCACCATGTACACTTCATACTGCCTACTATTTTGTAAGAATAGTAAGTTAAACAGTAGGCATTATTCCACAATAAACATTTGAACCAACATTGCCATGCAAAAGAAAAACACAGTAGCTTCACATTGTCAAAACTGAGTTACATTATGACCGAGATCGGGTCTCTTAGACTATCATCTGTACGGTGACAGATGGGTTTGGCTCAGCTATGCTCAGATTCACAGGAAAAGAGTGTGAAATATGTAGTAACTACAAAATCCAAAGTAAAACCAAGTTACTTTGGAATCCATTTTTCTCAGTTTCAGTGCTGGCCAGTTAGTGCGTTAGGCATTTGTAGGGCATAGTCGTATGCCACATTGTTGTCACATGACATCATCACACTGCATGTGATGGGCGCTCGGTTTTCATTTTGGAAATTATAATACAAATTTATTTTTGTAATTAGCAGTTTGAAGGTCACATCGAGCACATTGCCTTTTGGGATAGAGTATTCATGCAGTGGTCTCTGTTTTATATAGCACATTTTAACAAATGTGGCAGATCCAGGTATTCTATGCATAAATACAATTAACAAAGTATATACTGCAGAAACAGAAAGAGTATGTAAATATGTTTTTCCAAACATGGCCCTAATGTGTGAGTTCTCACTTGTAAATCCTTCAGGATCAATAATGATCCATTCAACTTTGTAGGCCTTGCCATCCTCACTCTCCTCTTTCAGATGTAAGCTAATCTACTTGGCATTGTAAGTTAATGAGCTGATTGAGCCAGAGTGAGTGTTGTGAGAAATGCAATAAAATGCCACTAAATAATTCTGTAACTGAGTTAATGACAATGTTCAGACATAAGCTTACAAATAAAACAACATATACCTGAACTTCAGAGAGCAGTTCTGCCAATCAAATGGAAAGTAATTGACGCTGGGTTCGGGTCTGAGTTCAATGCAAGTTAAGCTCAATTGACAGCATTTGTGGCATAATATTGATTATCAGAAAAATTCATTTTGATTCACCCCTCCTTTCCTTTAGAAAAAGTACAAAATCTGGGTAACAACGAGGCACTTTTTGGAGGGTTTAAAGGCAGAAATTTTAAGCTGATAATTTTATAAATGCACTTTAATTTACATTAATGCACATTAATTGTTCTGTTAAAACTCCTGTATTATTTGAGCTGTAAAGTTTTTTAAATCGTCATTTTAACAGTCATTTTACGGTTTTAGTGTTTGTTGACACTACATCGTCATGGCAACGAAGTTGTAAAACTGGCTATAACTTTACACAGAAAAGGTTAGTAAGTAATTTTATCACACTAAAATCACGTTTACACGTATATTGTTTGTCTTGTGGCTATACTTTTAAAACAGTGAGTATTTTAATGTTTTAAAAGTGGCCTCATTCACTTCCATTATAAGTGCCTCACTGTTACCCAGATTTGTCCTTTTTTTAAAGAAAAGAATGGACAAGTCAAAATAAATTTTGTGGTAATCAACATTATGCCATAAATGCTGTCGATTGTATTTACTTGTATTGAACCTGGAATATTCCTTTAAGGTGTGCCTTTCGCCCCCGTTGTACCCTACTGTGGAATACCAGTGATAGTATCAGATAGTAATAAAACCAAGGTAATTTGATATATACTATGGTCCTTTTATGGTACATGTCCACTTTTTGGTACTTTTTTGTTAGTGTACCACCTTAGTAAAGTTTTTTTAAAGGCAGAATGTACAATCCTAACCCGAGCCCAAAACACAACCCTAAAATGTCAAGAACTTCGCACAGGCTTAATAAAAATGTACACTCTTGTAATATATTCAGCAACGTTGTTTTACATATAAAATAACGGTAGCTCTAATTTATGGGCGGAGCTTCAAAAATGACATTTTCAAGGTTGGCAACTCATAGTGCATGTGCGCTGATTTTGAGATTTACAGTTGAAGTCAGAAGATTACATACACCTTAACCAAATACATTTGAACTCAGTTTTTCAATTCTTTTACATTTAACTGTAGAAAACATTCCCTGTCTAAGGTCAGTTAGGATCACTACTTTATTTTAAGAATGTGAGATGTCAGAATTATAGTAGAGAGAATTAATTATTTCAGCTTTTATTTCTTTCATCACATTCCCAGTGAGTCAGAAGTTTACCTACACTTTGGATGTATTTGGTAGCATTGCCTTTAAATTGTTTAACTTGGGTCAAACGCTTTGAGTAGCCTTCCACAAGTTTCTCACAATAAGTTGCTGGAATTTTGGCCCATTCCAGACAGAACTGGTATAACTCAATCAGGTTTGTAGGCCTCCTTGCTCGCACACACTTTTTCAATTCTGCCCACTAATTTTCTATCGGAATGAGGTCAAAGCTTTGTGATGGCTGCTCCAATACCTTGACTTTGTTATCCTTAAGCCATTTTGCCACAACTTTGAAGGTATGCTTGGGGTCAATGTCCATTCAGAAGACCCATTTGTGACCGAGCTTTAACTTCCTGGCTGATGTCTTGAGATGTTGCTTCAATATATCCACATAATTTTCCTTCCTCATGATGCCATCTATTTTGTGAAGTGCACCAGTCCCTCCTGCAGCAAAGTATCCCCACAACATGATGCTTCCACCCCCATGCTTCATGGTTGGGATGGTGTTCTTCGGCTTGCAAGCCTCACCCTTATTACTCCAAACATAACGATGGTCATTATGGCAAAACAGTTAAATTTTTGTTTAATTAGATCAGAGGACATTTCTCCAAAAAGTAAGATCTTTGTCCTCATGTGCACTTGCAAACTGTAGTCTGGCTTTTTTATGGTGGTTTTGGAGCAGTGGCTTCTTCCTAGCTGAGCAGCCTTTCAGGTTATGTCGATATAGGACCCATTTTACTGTGGATATAGATACTTGTCTACCTGTTTCCTCCAGCATCTTTACAAGGTCCTTTGCTGTTGTTCTGGGATTGATTTGCACTTTTCGCACCAAAATACATTCATCTCTAGGAGACAGAATGCATCTCCTTCCTGAGCGGTATGTTGGCTGCATGATCCCATGGTGTTTATACTTGCATACTATTGTTTGTACAGAAGAACGTTGTAGGTTCAGGCTTTTGGAAATAGCTCCCAAGGATGAACCAGATTTGTGGAGGTCCACAATTTTTTTTCTGATGTCTTAGCTGATTTCTTTTGATTTTCCCTTGATGTCAAGCAAAGAGGCACTGAGTTTGACGGTAGCCTTAAAATAAATCCACAGGTACACCTCCAATTGACTCCAATTAGCCAATTAGCCTGTCAGAAGCTAATTGTCTAATTGCCTAAAGGCTTGACATTTTTTTCTGGAATTTTACATGCTGCTTAAAGGCACAGTTAACTTAGTGTACCTGTATGTACACTTCTGACCCACTGGAATTGTGATATAGTCTATTAAAAGCTAAACAATCTTTCTGTAAACAATTGCTGGAAAAATTACTAGTGTAATGCACAAAGTAGATAAAACGACTTGCCAAAATTATGGTTTGCTAATATGAAATCTGTGGAGTGGATAAAAAATTATTTTTAATGACTTCAACCTAAGTGAATGTAAACTTCTGACTTCAACTGTAGGTTAAGGTTTTCAGAGAAAACATACGTGCATTTTCTTTTCTATAGCTATACAATCAGTTTAGCTATTGCTTGTTAATTTACATTTTTTTTAATTGATTTTATTGTTAATTCACAAATTCATCTGAATCACTCAAATGTTCAGTTCAGTTAAAATATGATTTCCCTGTTTATGTGTGTCATGTAACCTAAAACTCAGTAGCTCATACTTCCTTACACAACAACATATGACCAAGACTGTGAGTGTAAGTAAAGCGTTTATTTATAGCCTAAGTTGATTGCAGACTGAAATAATCTTATATAACCAAATATTCAATAGATGTTATACTATAAATATGATAGAACATTGGCTAACAAATTAGAGGGAAAATAAGCAGTTGAATGCTCGTTTAGTTTGTCCTACCTTTAAAAAGAAGATGAACAACGACACCTTTAAAAGATGTATAATGCATCCCATCGTGTCATGCCGCTGTATGACTTCCTATCACTGTTGTTGCGTGTCCAACTAGCTGCACAACTTTTCATTTGACTGACACAGACAGGTGTGGAATCAGCCTGGATAAGGTCTCGGTTACGTATGTAACCTCGGTTCCCTGAGACGAAGGGAACGAGACTTTGCGTAGCAACGCATATGGGGAGTGCCTTCTTACAGGACCTAGTTGAAACCTCTCTACAATAATGCCAATATTCTAAAATTGGCTATGGTGTTTGAGCCCTGCCTGTTTTGGCATGAAACTGTCTGCTATAAAAACAGGTGCACAGACACCATTTCCTCAGAATTTCTGACTGAGAACAAGGAGCGCATGTGCCTCAAGAACTCTGAGTCTTGTAGTGTGGCTAGCGTTTGCAATGTCTCGTTCCCTTCGTCTCAGGGAACCAAGGTTATGTACGTAACCGAGACGTTCCCTTATGACTCAGTACACTTGACATTGTGTAGCAACGCATATGGGGAACAGAATCCCATCATGCTCCACTACACGACATAACTTCCCAGAGAGGAAACATGGCACCGCAGTCTTGTGGGACTGTGACCTACATGAATATGCCGCAGTGAGTGATCCTCATGTTGGCAAGGAGGAGAGCACTCCTAACGAATATATGAACTATAGTCATATAGTATGAATTAACTCCTTATGAACCCAGTCGGTAAGGCAGTTTATTTATAATGAAAGTACTTGTGACTTTATGGTGAATTATAACGGCCTGAATGCAGGCGTTTGTGTAAATGATGGGGAGCCCGTATTTAAAGGGAAGGGCATAAGTATATATATTTGGCCAATGAATAGCAAGTGCTCTAAACAGAGAGGACTTGTGAAGAAAGAGACATTACGTCTAGGTTGTAAAACCTTGCGAATAAATTTTGAGAGGACCATACTGCTGTAAAACATATGTCTTGTAAGGACACACCATTCGTCCATGCCCATGAGGAGGCCATGCCTCTAGTTGAGTGTGCTTTAACACCAATTGGGCAAGTCTTACCCTGTGCCTTATAAGTCAGGGTAATTGCATCGATAATCCAGTGAGAGAGCCTTTGCTTGGAGACAGACATTCCTTTTGTGTAGCATATAGCATATAAAGAGCTGATCAGACAGTCTGAACTGGCAAGTACGCTCAATGTATGCATGTAGTGCCCGCACAGGGCATAACAAATACAATGATTGTTCCTCATCCGAATTAAATGGAGGAGGGAAGACGGCCTGAAGGTGAACAACCTGCCCTTTGAAGGGCATGGTTAGGACCTTGGGTACATAGCCTTTCCTGGGTTTCACAGTGGCTCTCGAAAGACCGGGGCCAAATTCCAGATATGAATTGTCGACTGATAGTGCATGCAGGTCACCTACCCGTTTTACTGAGGCCAGAGCCAGCAGTAGTGCGGTCTTAATGGAGAGCATGTGCAAATCAACAGAGTCCAAAGGCTCAAAGGGGGCCCTGTGAGAGCTTTTAGGACTAAAGTTAAGTCCCAAGATGGGACTGTAGCTGGCCGAGGTGGGTTTAATTGCCTTGCTCCCTTAAAGAACTTTATGATTAAATCATGCTTGCCTATAGAGGTGCCGGCATCATGTGCATAATACGCAGATATAGTTGCCACATACACTTTGAGCATTGACGGGGTGAGTCCTGCGTCTAATCGCTCTTGAAGAAATATTAGAATTTCTTGTATGGGGGAGTTTACTGGGTCCTTGCCATGTAAAAGACAACAATCAGTGAACTCCTTCCATTTTAGTGTGTAGAAGAGTCTTGTGGACATTGCTCTGGCCTGTAAAATGGTGTTCATGACTGAACGCATCAGTTCTGGCACGTGCAGTGTGCCCCGTTCAGGGGTCACACATGTAGGTTCCACAGCTGGGGCTGGGGATGCCAGATTGTGCCTTGTGCCTGAGAGAGGAGAACCCTCCTCAGTGGTATTTCCCATGGTGAGCTGTACAGCATCTCCATCATTTCCAGAAACCATGGCTGGATGGGCCATTTCGGCACAATTAATAGAACCGTTTCCTTGCCCTCTCAGACTTTGCATATGACAGAGTGAATCAGGCATACCGGGGGAAACACGTATTTGCGTTTCGCCGGCCATTTGTGTGCCATTGCATCTGTTCCCAGCAGGGCTTGGGACTTCGAGTACCAGAGGGGACAGTGGGCATTCTCCACTGAGGCAAATAGAATGATTTCTGCTTTGCCAAATATTTCCCAAATCCTCAATACAGTTTGAGAATGAAGTCTCCATTCGCCCGGTATCACCCCTTGGCGTGACAGAAGGTCTGCGCCATAATTCAGGCGGCCTGGGACATATGTCGCTCTCAGGAAGTGGAGATGATGCTCGCTCCATAGCAGGAGGTGACGCGTCAGTCTCAACAGTGGTGGTGAATGAATTCCGCCTTGGCAGTTTATATATGCCACAACTGTCATGTTGTCTGAGCGAACCAGGACATGACAGCTTGCTATTTCTGACTGAAAAGCCTTTAAGACTAGAAATACAGCCAATATCTCTAGGTAGTTGATGTGCCACGCCCTCCTCACAATTGTTAAGGTTCCAAAAGTTGGGCGTCCATCGCACACCGCCATTAAACACTGTGTTGGAAGCATCCGTAGTCACCACTTTCCACCCCAGCGCGATACCTCACTGGTAAAAAGCAGGAGCTGTCCATGGTGCTAAAGCAGCTATACAGTGGTGGGATATAGTGATGTGCATGTGCCCTTGGTGCCAAGCATGTTGTGGCACTTCAGCCAGCACTGAAGATGTCTCATGTGTAAGAGCCCTAATGGGATTACGGTGGATACCGCCACCATAAATCCCAGTGCTTTCTGAAACAGCTTCAGTGGAAGTGAGTTTGAACTGAGACAGACACTGTAGAATGGCCTGAACGTGCATGCTCGTGAGGTGCACATGCCTGCTCGTGGAGTCGAGGTGGACTTCCAAAAAGGAGATTCATTGGCTGGGGGAGAGCATGCTCTTTGCCCAGTTTACATTGAGGCCCAAGCTGATTAGATGCTGGAGCAGTAAATCTCTGTGCTGTCATAACAGAGCCTCTGATTGCACCAGTAACAGCCAATCATCAAGATGCGTATGCCGCTCAGTCTTAGAGGGGCGAGAACCACATCAATGCACTTTGTGAATGTGCGAGGAGCCAGAGACAGTCCGAAAGGCAGGACTTTGAATTGATATGTTGTTCCCTCGAACACAAATCTCAAAAACATCCTGTGATGTCGTACAATTTGGATATGAAAGTATGCATCCTTCAGATCTATCGACGTAAACCAATCGAGTGGGCGTACATGCGATAAGATCCATTTATGAGTAATAATTTTGAATGGGTGCTTTATAAGTGCGCAATTTAAATGTCTCAGATCCAGGATTGACCGAAGTCCACCTTTCTTTCTTTGGAACAAGAAAATAATGGCTGTAAAACCCTTTTTGTGCTTGACAATTTGACACAAGATCAAATTGATCACAATTTGATATTGCGTTTTTCATGATGAGATTGTGCATTTCGGCTCGTAATACTGGCGCGTCTTCGGGTGAAACCATGGAAGACAGAATGCCATTGAAATGGGGTGGCCAGCATGCAAATTGGATCGTTTAACCATGTTCATAATTTTTTGCACCCATTCTGAAATACCCGTGTGATGAGGAGGAGGGCGGGGCCGGACCATGACTATGCACACCCGGCCCCCAATCAGGCTATTCAGCCAAGGAGAGGGATAAATGCAGCCGGATGTGGCAGTTCGGGAGAGAGAGAGCCACACGCAGCTGCCATGTGTGTGTTTATGTTTGTGTCTTTTTGTTTAGGTTCTTATTAAAATATTACTTTGACTGTTCAGCTGGTTCCCGCCTCCTCCTTTCCCATTTTGAACCCTGTTACAACCCATTAGGGCTCGCCACCCATCTGCTTAATGGGACAGAGGGCAATTTGGTTTGCTCACCATATGATATGATGCGATGCTCACTATAGGAGAGCGGTTGCGCATTATGTGTGTGCTTTGAAGAGGAAAGGGCTCTTTTTTGAGAATGTATGAGCATCTCGTGCATTTGCAACGAGTGCTGTATTCTTTATTGCATTTTGTATAGCATTTTATTATTGCATAGGACACAGAAACAAAATTTTGCAAAACATTGTGAACAACAATACTCCTCTCCCGACGAACAGCAGTGGGGAGATGGGGAACAGTGTTCTGTGTCTCTAATCAAGCCTTCCTCGGAGCACCGGAGGAAACCACGTGCTCCGTTTTCCACTTCAAAGCGCTGCGCCCGTCAGGAGCATTTTCACTGCGCGGGGGAATTCCTTCCATCAGCGCGAGGCGGGCGCTGGTACGGCTGCTTCTGTCTGTGCCATGGCTTGTGTGGACTCACCTATTGCTGGGTGGTGGCAGGTGCTGGCGCTGAGGTAGTGGGCATAGGTCATTTAGCCGGGTGCTGGCTTGAAACAGAGCAAGGGCGAGCCGTCAGTGCTATGCTCTGTTTGGACATAAAGTGTCTTATAGCTTGTGACTGCTGCTGAGTCGCGACATAACGCTCAGCAAACTTACTCACCACGCTGCCAAAGAAGCCGGCTGGAGACACTGGAACATTCAACAGAGATGTTTTCTCTCTGTCACTCATCTCTGGGAGGGTCAGCCATATATGCAGCTCCAGAACGACCAGGATGCCAATGAACTTGCCTATGGCCTGTGCTGTGACTTTCGTGGTGTGCAGCGCTAAGTCTGTAGTGGCCCGTAGCTCTTTGAAAGTCTGTGAATGGGGTGTGATTTCCACACCTTGTTACTCATAGAACAGAGATGTGCCGCTACCACCTCCTCCACAGGGGGTGGTTGGGCATAGCTGTTCTTTTCCCCATAGTCCACGTTCGTGAGGACAGCATCGTTACGCGTGCCAATCTTGATGCCGGATGCTCGCCAGAATGTGATTTTGCATCAGCATTTTGAACGTGAGTCTGTGTAAGTCCAGGTTTAGTACTCGCAGGTCCAAGATTGGCCGCAACCCACCGCCATTTTTCGGTACGATGAAGTAGGGGCTGTAAAACCCCTTCTTCATCTCGGCCGGAGGGACAAGTTCTATCGCGCCCTTCCGTAGGAGGGTAGCAATCTCCGCGCGCAAGGTAGCAGCGTTTTTGTCCTCACCAAGGTGAAGTGGATACCGCTGAACCTGAGCGGGCACCTGGTGAACTGAATCGCGTAGCTGAGTTGGACGGTCCGGAACAGCCATCGTGACAGATTGGAAAGTGCAAGCCACGCATCCAAGTTCTGTGCAAGGGGGACCAAGGGGACAACGTCGTCGGACGTACCGGCAGGTGGGGCCTCGCGGCGGGGCGGAACTCGAGGTGCCACACCACGTCATGGCCGTGCTGAGTCTAGGGACATCGGAGCACTTACCTGGCTCCTTGTGACCACCCCCGGAACCGCCTGGTACGGGGGAGGAAGAGGCCTGTCCTCGTAACCCGTGGAGACTGCCACATTGGAGGTGGCTGTGTGCCACAGCTGGGTGCTCAGGGGCAGGAAGACCACCGCTGGAGCGCCAATCCTGCAAGGAAAAACCCGTGGACGGTAGTCATGATGACGACCATGCACAAATGGGTATGTGACCCAGGGAAGAAGGAAACCGCTCTTATGCTGAACTGTTGGGTACCGCAGCCACTTGGGCATGCGATGAAATCAAACAAAAAGGCAACAAAAGATTCTCCACCTGGCCCTCCACCGGGGGATGGAGTGGTCTTCTTACCAGCTCCAGGTGAGTGGGTTTCTTCGTCCCTGGGTCGCCTGTCTCAGGGGCACTTTGACGACCTCTGTGGGTTCTTAGCGGCCGACTGTGAGACGGGTGGCATCTGCTTCCTGCGGTGGGCTCCACGCCGGGGCCGGGCTGAAGGGGTGGGCTGCAGCGGAGCTGGTGCAGTCACCGCAGGGGGACGCCCTTGGCGGCGAGCAGATGGGGTGCGGGATCTTGAGCCACGCCGGGTCAGGATATGCTGGATAGCCTCCGTCTGCTGCTTCACCACCGAGAACTGCTGGGCAAAGTCCTCGACAGTGTCGCCGAATAGGCCAGCCTGGGAAATGGGGGCAGCAAGGAACCGTGTCTTGTCGGCCTCACCCATCTCGACCAGGTTGAGCCAAAGGTGGCGCTCCTGGACCACTAATGTGGCCATCGTCCACCTGAGAGACCGCGCCGTGACCTTTCGTCACTCTAAGAGCGAGGTTGGTTGCCGAGCGCAGTTCCTGCATCAAATCTGGGGCGGAACTACCCTCGTGCAGTTCTTTAACACCTTGGCTTGGTGGACCTGCAGGAGAGCCTCCAGCAGCGCTGTGGGCTTTAGCCGTCAGGGATGACGTGAACCTACAGGGCTTGGACGGGTGCTTAGGGCGTCCGCGCCAGGTGGTGACGCTCTGCGGGCATAGGTGCACCGCAAGCGCCTTATCCACCAGGGGAATCGCCATATAGCCCCTGGCCGCCCCGCCATCGAGGGTAGTGAGGGCGGGGGAACTGAGGAATCGGGGCCGGGCAGTAAAAGGTGCCCCCCATGATTTCGTCAGCTCCTCGTGCACTTCCGGGAAGAAAGGCACTAGAGCGGGGCGTGGCTGCTTTGAGCGGTGCCGTGAGCCCAGGAACCAATCATCGAGCCGCGAGGGTTCAGGGGAGAGCGGAGGGTTCCACTCTAGCCCGACGCTCACGGCCCACCCGGGAAAGCATGTCCATCATCTCTGCATCAGCCTGTGACTGGGCAATCGACCCCGAGGGGGGAAGCCCAGCTGAGGCTTCTGCGCCCGACTGGACAAGCCCGCTCTCTGATGCTGCGCTCGAGAGCTCATCATCTTTGTGGGCTCTGAACAAGAGGCCAGACTCGCCGTGAGATGAGCCAGCGGACTCATACCCGGCAGAGGCGATCCCTTTGGGGTCCCCAAATCGCACCCAGTGCTAGCCGCGCTGGCCTCAAACCCGTAGGTAGAAGGACCGAGGCGGGGAGCTGTTGGGGTGGCTTGCTTTCTTACGAAAGCAAGCAACGACCGCAACGTTGCCATGGCCATGTTCTCGCAGTGAGAACATGAACCATCCACGAACGCTTCCTCCGTGTTGGTCGCGCCCAGACACGAAAGACAGCGATCATGACCATCCAAAGTTGAGAGATAACGACCGCAACCAGGAATAACACACAATCGGAAAGGCATCTTTAAAAAGACGCGTCTTTAAAAAGACATTCCGTGTGCCACTCTTTTAGAGAAATATACTCTTTTAGAGACATAAACTCTTTCAGAAAATATTTTCTCTTTTTTCTGCCGAAGCGCCAAGGGGCATTCTCTGCAGTGCACCAGTGCAGAGGAGGGAGAAGCCACTGAAATGCGCTGTCAGATCCAGCAGAGGTGAATGAACAGTAGTAATTCAGCTCAGTGAGCATGACCATTCGGCTCCGAAGAGAAAATCTGAATGAGTGGTTGCATACCAGCTCCTTTTATACCCGTATGTCCGGAGGAGTGGTATGCAAATACCACTCGCCAATTTTCATTGGCCTTTTATCAAAGACCAGAGGTGTCTCGGGCTCCCAAGAGTGACCCCTAGTGTCACTACATCGACACAACATCGAGTGAGTGACAGATAGGGAACATTAATATTCATTGACTGAAGGAACTGTAAATAGAATGTGAGTGCTATGATAATTTTATTCTACGAAATTATAGAATAAAAAATATTTATTAGAAGTGTTAAATATAAATGCATAAAGACATCTCTTTACATCGAAGAGTGTGGAGGCCTTTCCAATGTGTTTTATGTTAAAATATTACAGTATTAAAAACTTCCCATTAAAAGTTAAAGCACAATGTACACAATTTGTTCACTTTTGAATGCAAATCTGTGGTGTGAGACTGGAAATTCCACACCTAGACTCCAATTTAATGAAGTAATTTGGAGTAAATAAGATTTGTGAGGTAAAGATTGCGGTTTACCATAATATTGTTTTAAAAGTATACTATTGTGCTTAATCTGAACTTCCATGCCCACTGTGTTGCAATTAAAAAGGCACTCATGCACTGACAACGTCTGAAACGTACTGACATCTACCTGAAATAAACTAACTCTGGAACATAACTTGCTTCGGAGCAGGATACGTTCAGAGAGAGTAAGTTGCTATGGCTACTAAAATACCCTGAAAGTTAACTCAGTTTTTGGAACTGAAAGATGAGGTTATCCACTTACTCTGTGTAAACTTACGTAAGTAGCTTAACCTGTTTTCTGGAATACCCTTCTGAAACACTTCCACTTTGTTTTTTTATGTCCTTGAAGGGGCCAGCAGGGGGAGCCAGAAGATAAGTCAGGGTTTCTGAAAAACTTTCAATTGGTGGAAACAGAATATGCAGGGGGTTTTTTTAAAATATATTTTAAAAATAACATATTTAATAGTGCAATTAGAATAGTTCGCCCAAAAATGAAAATTCTCTCATCATTTACTCACCCTCATGCCATCCCAGATGTGTGTATCTTTCTTTCTTTTGCTGAACACAAACAAAGATTTTTAGAGTAACATTTCAGCTCTGTAGGTCCCTACAATGCAAGTGAAGGGGTACCAAAATTTTGAAGCTCCAAAAGCACATAGAGGGAGCATAAAAAATTATCCATATGACTCTAGAGTTTATAGTAAAAAAAAAAAAAAAAAAAAAAAGGTAAAAATGTATCTGTTTCTCAGCCACACCTATCTTATCGCTCCTGACGATATAGATTTAACCACTTGAGTCTTATGGATTAATTTTATGTTGCCTTTATGTGCTTTTTTTAGCTTCAAAATTGGGGTACCCATTCACTTGCATTTTGAGGACCTATACAGAGCTGAAATATTCTTCTAAAAATCTGTTATGGTATGAGAGTGAGTAAATGATGAGAGAATTTTCATTTTTGTGAATGTGACTCCAGGATTGTTGTTTTTGTAACAACAGAGTTTTTTGTTTATAAAAATGTTAACAGATTGGTAAAATGAATTGGTAGGCCTCAACAAATGTGATGTACATGGTTCTGAAACAACATAATCAGTTTTCCTACACTTTGGTTCTGCAAGAGATACTTCTATTTATTCGAAGTTTGATTTTTTTTTTTTTTTTTTTTTTATATATATATTGCATGTCAAAGAGAAAGAGCTACAATGTAGGCTTTTGTTTTGGTTCTGCTTTATTTATTTATTTATTTTATTCCCCCCACCCCGCATCCTCCCTTTCAAACCCGGATGGATGACTTCACTTTTCTGTCTGGGTTTCCTTTATGGTCTCGGGATCTCCCTGCATTTCTCACAAGAGCTCGCTTCGGGCACGCCAGGCGGACACACCACTCCACCCGTTACCTCCCACGGTCGGTACGGCCAGGACAGCAGAGCAACTGGACCTGTCGACAGTGTCATTCCAGGGTCTTAGCTGAACTCTACTCCTAGAAATCGGGATATTAATTGCTCTGCAAAGTCTGTATCTGTTACCATCTCCAAACAGTTATAATTTATTATTTTAACTCTTGAGTTGGAATCACCATGTCTGAAGTGCTGCCATACAACGAGGGGAAGATGAACGGCTACGGGGCGGACAATGAAGTCAGTCAGATATCTTTCAGCTGTCGACTGCAAGACACGAACTCGTTCTTCGGAACCTCGCAGTCGAAGCGACCGCCGAAACTCGGGCAGATCGGCAGAGCAAAACACGGTAGGTCTCTACAGCGTGACAATAACCTTAAAACTGCATCAACATTAACCTGTACTTGTACTGTTTGAACGCTCTAACTATTTCTTCTCTTCACAGTGGTCATTGAAGATGACCGAATAGATGAAGTTCTCAAAGGGATGACAGACAAGTCATCTCCCGGCGTGTAAACTTGAACGGTAATACCAAGTCAACCTTTTCTTTTAATCACCGGTTTGAACCACTTGTAGACTGTGCGTATGAACAGTGAACAAGAGGTGAAGATGACGGTAGTACGAGTAAACAGGACAGGACAAAGAGGAGCGAAGGAGTGTAACTCTGAACTGTGGGTTGCAATGGCAAGATTTGAAGATGCTGGCAATTCTCCAAGTGAAACCCATCCCAAACCGCCGCTTTATAACGAAGGTTAACCCAAGATTTCTGGTCATTTAGCTCCTTGTTTTGTAGAAGCCGTGTGTCTGGATCTGACTTTTCACCACAACAAACAGAAGCCCCGTTTCATCCGCATCTCACCAAGATATTAAGGGGAGCTGTCCAATTCAGCACCTGAAGTACAACTTGACTGCTTCTAGCTTCTAGTTTGCCGTCTTTCCAGAGAAATAAGCTATATTTATATCTTGCATAGTAATAGGCTGATGTATGTAAACGAGCACATCTAAATCCATTCCATTTACAACCCTTGGCTGATCAAATGAAGGTGTATTGCCCTATAGATGTAATACCCGACAAAAAACAACACGCTGAACGCCAGCGAGAAGAAACACATGGACTGATGGCAGCAATCGCGAAGGAAAATGAGGAGGATAACTTTTTTTATTGATTTATTTCGTTTTTTCTATGACTGTTTTTCGTTTGGCGTCGGGTATAGATTCATACGGTTCTCTTTGCATGAACTTGTCTCTTGTGCCATTGCGGGTGTTTCCACCTCTCTTAAAACCCAGGCACGCTTCTTTTTACCGAGATCAATATTTGTATTTTTTTATAGGCTATTTCGATATTTGTTACTCAGAGTCCGATTTTTAATAGTCCATCAACACAGACAGTATATGTGTCGAAACAGGCATAAAACAATATCAGAAAAGGACAAACTGAATGTTATTTTGGAGAGAGGGTGCGCACAGCAACATTAACAGGTTTTTCATTGCAATAAGCGATCACGCCTTCCTTGACAATGAAAAGGTTAGACATTTTCAACTGCGCTTTTTGAACATCTCAGTTGTTAATTTATTTATTTGTTTTTGTATTATTTTAAAAATGTTCAGTGTATGGTTTACTGTGCATGATACCTTAATATTTTCATGCTTTTGAACAATTTATGAAGCAAAATTTACATAAATGTCTGAAAATTCTACGAATTATGTGAATAAATAAATGAATTCAGAGGATCCATCCATTGTGAGGTTTTATTTTCCTTTTTTTTTTTTTTTTCAAATATGCACATTTAAGCACTGAAAAATGAAGAGAGAAAATGGGGAACACATGCTCAAAAATTATTGGGAAACACAAAGAAAACTGAGTGAACTGCATCAGCCATCTTTTAGTGTACAAATAATCGGATGAATGGGAAGCTGAAGGTCTTAATACAGGAATGAGACACTGACAAACTACCAGGGATGAGATGTTTTTAACTGTTGTCAGAAATTAGACTGAGTGTTGCCCCTTCAGCCAAGCTGACAGCATGAGAGCTAATCAGTCAACAAACAAACTCAATAGCCCACACAACAGTCTGCCAACCATACTGTTCCACATGTTTTCCTTTCATGCAAACCATCAAGTCGTGTTGTATGCATAAATATCAACAGAGAATACCAATGCACCCTTTTTGCTGATCTCTAATCACTTATTGCTGTGCAACCTGTGCAATGGGTTAAGACCAGCAACTCTTGAAATGGTCTAGACTAGAGCATGCAGGTCTGACATTTGGACATTCAATATCAGAAAGTTCTTGGATTTTACCCTGCCCTTTTCATTATGTCCTTGGGGGGCAATAAGGCACATACTGGCACATATTGGATACTGTATCCAATATCTTACATGGAGAACCATTCTGTAAATATACAAACTCTGCAACACATCACTATCATGAATCTGTTAATCTATAGATTTAGCTTATTACAACTTCTTGAAATCCACTGGCCTTTCAGTGTATAAAGTCATCCTTCATGCTACTACTAATATGAATTGATTCGTATCACTACTACTTTTACTGTCAATAATTTGTAAAAATAAAATCAGAATTTCCCTATTTATGCCAACACATTAATACACCTAAGAATATATATATATATATATATATATATATATATATATATATATATATATATATATATATATATATATATATATATAACAGAATTAACAACTTAGGAAAATTAGCTATTGTATGCTGCTTGCCAAATGTTGCAAGTTTTAGCTATACACATTCATCAGAGGATGCATGATATAGTATTTTTATAATATTAAAATGTGAGCTTAGGTGGGGCTGTTTTTCATAGTATTGTCTAATTTCTTCTGGCTCAGAAAAGTGACAAATAAGTCATCACAGAACAGGCAGGTTATTAAAGCAACAGGTCATCTCACGGGACACCTGAACAATAAAGCACAGCAAACCGTGTAAAGCCAGCAGTCATTGTCCTATGTTCCTGCCTGTTCACGCATCCGAAACACACAAAGAGACTGTGTGACACATCCATACACCCCTCTGAGAAAAACACACCTTTCAACAACTAGAGCAAATGAGTTCCATTATTGAGCGCTCCTTCCACCAGCCTTAGACAAACAACCATGAGCAGGAAGGTGCCATTTGTTATGAAGCAACGTTTCATATTGTCCAAAATGACTACACACTCTCATGGCGAAATTGTAAGGACTCATTCGATTTTTCTAAATTTGGCTAATTCATTTGATATCGTACAACTGTACTCATTCGTACGACTTTCACTACAACCAATGACTTAGCTGGACATCGTTTCCATCTAATACATGACAATTACTTGCTTCTGTCACAACAGCTTCCTATCATGTTTACACACTCTACTGATCGGTTAGGTTTAGATAAGGAGTTTGGGTAAAGGCATAATATTAATAAGTATGTCCTAAACGCCTCATGCGTGAAACTCGCGCTTCCGCATTAGATATCCAGGCATTCACACGTGATGATATCGCACAAATTTATACAAACGAACTTGTACGAAATCATATGAAATAGCCAACTCATAAAATATGTAAAATTTTCATGAGACTGGGTTGAAAATTACAGAGTTACTGCAGTAATTTCAGAATTTACATGTTTTTGGACTGCAAAAGGCAGAGAACAATGGCTAGGAGTCTTTTACTAGATCCAAAACTCATCACTTAAACGTGAGATCAAATGTGAGGCAAAATAACAGAGGGCTGGTAGATAGACCCGACCCGTTATTTTCGCATATGTATGCTAATATTTAATTTATCAGTTAAAATCAATGTGAAATGCCATTATCAACCCATTTTACTTCTGTTATGGTGTATTTGTTAAATAGGATATTCAATGAGACAAAATGAAGGGAGGTACTTGATTTTATCAGTCGACAACTGATTGGATCGAAGAAAGTGGGCGTTTCATATCAAAATTTAGGTTTAAAGAGGAGTTGAGAATTAAGAGTGAGTTGTTACATCATCCAAAAAGGAAAGTTGTTTCGGAGTTGTTTCATTTAGTGCATTTTGATAAAAGATTACAACAACAAACTTTTTTTTTTTAGGAATATGCACCAATGAATTGTGCATAATAAGATTAAAAACGTCCATTAAAACAGTATATAGAATATTTCCCACTGCTCACACCACTATTTTTATGTCATCCTAAATGGAAGTTGTTTCTGTGGTGGAGTAAATTATTACATTTTGATTAAAGATTAAGGCTAACATTTTTTTATTCCTTTGAAACAACATGCACCAATGAATCATTCACAATAAGACCAGGAACATGCATTAAGAAAGTAAATTGGGTCCATTTGTTTTCTTGTTTGATTTCATGTGAATGTGCCTTTGCCTATGTTCCAACCGAACACTTTTGCATCAGGTTTAAGAAATTTCAAAAATCCTGACCCAAGAAGGTTCAATTTCAGTTCAAAAGATTTATTTGCTGTATCAGTTCCCATGAAGACCCAAACCAGCACCTGCTATAATGGGCCACAAAGCATGATGCCAGCAGTGACTCAAACTGTGTAACAACCCTCAAGCTCCTGTTTTTATCATGCTCCAAAATAGACATAAATTACATTTCAGCAGAGAATTAAAAATGAATGTTTTCTGGTTTATTAATACAGGTCCCTAAAGACTTTGTGCTCTGCTAGTGTGCCTTTGCAGCATGGTGCAACGTTTGACGTTTCTCTGCATCAAACACAGAGAAGAGGCGATGGAGCATGACAGGAGATGCCACCATGCCTCCATCCTCACCCAGTGCTCTGCAGGGACTCAGAACCCTGCTTAGCTGATCTGCATGTGATGCTTCTCTCTGCTGACACACAGTAGACACCAGCAGAAGCTGTATGTGAAAAAGATGATCAATACACAAATTTAAAGACCACAGGAAATTGCTTGAAAAGTGCAGTTTTCTTTTCGGTGTTGACACATTTCCTTTTGAAACAGGAAATTTGGGTGGGAAATGTTGAAGGTATTTGTAAATAGCCAATAGGTTGTAGTTTGCCTATGTCACAACCATGAACCAGGGGAGGGACATTCTCATTCTTGAGAGCATTTCATTGGACAAAAATCTGTGTAGTGCAGGATGAGTCATCAATATTTTTGGTCCATTTTCCCAGAAGAGAAATGCTGCATTCAATTCAACTCGAAAAGTTGGAATTTCCAACTTCCTACTAACAAAAAAGCAATGGAATGCCATTTGAAGTTTGAATTCCAACTTGGAAACTTGTGCGGAAATCTACAACTCTGATTTCAGAGTTAATGATAAACACTTTTATTTAATAATATCCATCAATGAGCCAAAAATCCTACATTACATGATAATAAAACTTGTTTGGCAAATGTTTTAAGAGACAGGTGTGTAAAACATGGTAAATTTTACACTCTTTTGATAATCGTACACCTGTAGAGCAAATGTTAGCATGGCAATTTGGTTACTCAACATTAATGAGTCAGTCTGAGGTTAAATAAAGTGACAGAAGCAATTGAGGCAGACTAAATACATGAAACTTTGACAAGTTCTCCAAGATGCTTGGAACAGCCTATCTGCAAGCAACCTTGAAAAACTGTGCCCAAGTGTACCTAGGATAATAGGTGCTGTTTTAAAGGAATATGGTGGTCACACCAAATATATATATATATATATATATATTATGTTTACTGCACTTTTTATTAAGTAAATTGATAAATAAAAAATACTTTATTTTGCTACTATTTATTTTTAAAAACATCCTCACTATACATGCCCAAAACTTTTGCACAGTACTGTATTTTGTTAATTCCTTCTTCACACCTGTTTTCACTCATTGAATTGAACAAAACAACTTGTGCAAGAATATTCTTTGTTTTGTTTTTTTCACAGAAATTTGTTCTGCTTGTGTTTCATGAATGCATGTCCATTATTATTAAGAAGGTTACATCACTTTTTTCTTTTTCATACACATTCTCAGTCAATCTCATCTTTTTTCTGTAACACTAGGATGTTCTCACAGTGATTTGCAGCAAAAAAGCTAATGGAGTCTGTAAACAAAACTGAGCAGATTCCAACTTTATGGAAATGAGCAGCAGTCCAGATTTGAATTTCACATGGTCATTAAACATTGTAATGACAGGAAGCTTTTAATTTCTTTTTCATGAATTAACATGTTTATACTGTAATCCTTGACATGATAAACAATTAAAGGTTGCTGCCATTAATGGAGGGGATGAGGTCATAGAAGTGATGTAAGTGGCTTTTTAAATATCCTCAGCTTCTTCATGAACGCCCTTTTTCAAACTTTTGTTTGGAACACGATTATGCAAACAGCACTTCACTCCCATTCATTTGACAAGACCTTGACAACAGTCATTTTCTATTAGAGAATCACTATTAATAGAGAAATTACTTAAGGACAAGATTTAACATGTGTCCACTGAAATGGCTCAAGTTGCTTTTTAACTTTCCTTTTCTCTCGAAACTTTTTTTCTGCCATGACTGCTGAGATACAATATAGAGTCATTTATAAATTTGAACATCAGAATCATACATATAAATACATAATATGACAAATAAATCTTGAACATCCTATTTTTATATTATATAATTGTAACACAGTTCAATGGAAAGGAGGAGGCGAGAACCGGCTTGAGAACATAAATCCTACTTTAATAAGAAACTTAAACCAAAAAGACAAACACACATGCAGGTGTCGAACAGCTGTCCGTAACTCTCTCTCTCTCTGTCGCACCGCCGTCTCCGGTCGGCCTTATCCCTCTCTGGCTTAATCAGCCTTATTAGGGGCGGGGTGTGCGGAATCACGACCCGGCCCCGCCCTCCGCCCTGCCACAATAATATATAATACTTACACATTTGAAACCTTTATATTCCCTTAATTTATTATTTTTTTTTTTTTTTTATAAGTATACTTGAGGATGTTAAATTTAAGTAGAAAATGAGCAAGGCACTCAATCTCCAGTATACAAAATTATTTTATTTGGCAATAAACATTAAAAAACCAATGTATATCATCACACTGTCTGCCATCGTCAGGGCATGCTGTCTGCACAATGCGATGAAGGCAGCCAGTCTGCCGATATGCGCTGGCTTTTTAATTTTTGTTGACCAGTAAAATAATTGTATTTACTATTGAAGATTGAATGCCTTTTTTTTTACTTAAATTTGATGTTTATAGCAGCCCCACTCGGCAATGAGCACCCCATCTTACTAGATTATTTTTGGATATCTTTTTTAAGCCGAGATAGCAGTCTTTCATATTTATGCTTGAGATGTATTAATGCTTCAAACAACAAATAGGTCAGTCTGGGATAGACGATGGGGTAAAAAAGATCCCACTTCTCTCACGACTCAAATTATTCATTTATTATTTATTGTAATACAGCACAGTGTCTTGAATATACCATTGTAAGCTGCAGCTGATCTGTATTTTGTATTTGTCCTCCTTGCAAAGCTAAAAATAAATCAAATGATGTTGCTCTCCTGATAACAGTAACAATAGCACACAACAGAAATAAACAGAGCACTGTAACTGCTGACTTAAATTCACAGCAAAAATAAACTCAAATTTGGAGACAAATGTGGGAGAAACATTCTGTCTGGAGAAAAGTGGATCATGAAAATAAACATTACTCACCCTCTGAATTTCCCAGCAAACCAAAGGCTCTCAAATTTGGACTTGTATTCTGAAGTGATATACAGTGTCAATCACTGAGGTTGGTCCCTAAATTAATCAGCAACTGATAAAATTCAGAATCCCAAAAAGTTTTCAACCTAAATACATAAAAACATAAATATATAAAAATAAAATGCTTGCAGTTTCAAATTTTTCTAAAGCCCTGTTAGGCTTACCTGTCCATACTGCACCAATGAACTCTAGACTACGGTTTGGTATATTTGTGATTTAATCATGCACGTGTGTGTGTGTGTGTGTGTGTGTGTGTGTGTGTGCAGTGTTGGGCAGTTTACTTTAAGAAAGTATTCTGGGCTGAATACTGAATACTCTCTCTTAAATGTATTCAGTAAAGTATTCCGTATACATAAAATAAAAAGTAACGTATTCAGAATACATGAATACTTTTAGAATGCATATTTATAAAGGCAAGGCAAAATTGGAGGAATTAAGTGTAATATGTCATTATAATCTTATCTGAAGTGCTACACCTCCACTTTTAACTAATCTAAGTGAATCTGAATAGCTAGCTTCTTTAAATTAGATGGAGTTGGACAATAATGTTTTTCTTTATGGAAGGAAGACGACAAAATAGAAGGCAGTTTGAGGTCAACTACAATATTTTAATATTTAAACAACATTTTAATCTTTTTCATAAGCCATTATTTGATTGGACTGACAAATAATAATACACTTTGACACAAAATTAGATTAGAAATGCAAATAAACTGTATTTATTTTTGAGATGATAACTGAATGCCATAAAGTAGTGAGGTTATGTGACAACAATGCAGTATACTAATGATTTTTAACTAGGCTTACTTGCATATTTCCATATTTAGGCTGATGTATTCATTTAATTTTCTAGCTCTTTTATTACCAACATTTTTATTTTGGGTGCTTTTGATTCTTTTACTCATCCTTTGTTCTGTTTTTTTTTTTTTTAATTGTTGTTTTAAATTTTTTGTTCATCACTTCATTTGAGATGTTTTTAAAAAAAATGAGAAATAATATTAATATGCCTGTATGTTACAATATGTGTCACACTGAACAAGCCCCATACGTCTGTAAGCCACAAATTTTACTGTAGTTATTTACATGAGGTTTTTCTGCCTTGTTTGGACTCTGATCTACTTCAAGTCCATTTCCCTCTTTCAGTCTTTGCAGTAGGCCTACTTTCTCTATATTATTATTTTTTTAACCTAGGCTATTCATAGTAGCCTATTATTGTCATTAATAACTGCTATTTCTCAACACTTCTGCAAGTTTCTGATGTGGATGTGACTCACCATATACTTATCGTGAGCCGTCAGTCTTTACTCCGCCTTTACACAGAAACCACATCTGCAGCTGCATAAATGTATTTGCACAGCAACAATCGCGGGATACCATGTATCATGCACGCAAATGTTTTATTTGTGGAAATTACCTTACTGTATTGATACTGCTGCACAGCTGACAACATGCGATTCTTTGATTTTGATCTGCGATTGTGTTTTCAAATGAGCCCAATTTTGCATGAAACCCTGGCAACGCTGCAGTCACGCGCTGCTGCTGATCTGGGGAAGAGAGAGCGAGAAGATGCATTTGCAGCACGTATCTGCGCTGTTCAGAAAACAATCAAGTTTCTCTCTTCACTGACAAGAATTTTTTTCTTTCTGCCTTATTTTTGTGTTCATTATGAGAGAAGTATTCTAAAAGTATTCTAACAAAAATTTATAAAGTAACTGTATTCTGAATACAGGTGCTTGAAAACGTAACGGGGCAGAATACAGTTACTTCATTTTTTGGTATTCTGAATACGTAACGGCATTACATGTATATTGTTACAGCCCAACCCTGTGTGTGTGTGTGTGTGTGTGTGTGTGTGTGCATCTGAGAGATTTCCATTGCTAAAATAGGCACATGAAATTGGAGATTAAATCATCACATCATCATTCAGTCTATCACCACAATAATAACCTCTGAAACAAATTTATGAGGAAGTTGTGCCCAGGGGTGTAGCTATGTGGTGGCCAGTGCCACCCCTGATAAAAGCTTGGCCACCCCTGTTGTGTAAAGCACTCTGACCGCACTGACAGCGGACTTTTTTTTCTCCGCTCAAAGTCCTATGACGCTGACACAAAGACAGTCTGTGCTATGGACCTTTTTCATGCAGGCTAGTTCCAGTCCACACCACTGAGTGTTTGTTGTGTATAGAAACTTCCGGTATCGCCTTTATCAATAGCAGCGACCACAGGAAGGAATTATTGTTGCTTTTAATAAACGATTCCTCAGAAATACTTAATCTAAACAACCCTATCTCGGGTTCCAATAATTTCCCAGGGATGATGAAACAAAGAAAATGGTTTTATGTTAATGACTGTATGAAAACACAGGCTTTGTTCGCAGAGGATGCATAAAATTTTTGAAAATAATTGAAAAATTACAATAAAGGCATTTATAATATTACAATTGACTATTTCTTTAAATATAAATGCTGTATTCTTAAAACTTTGTTCATTCAACAATCCTCTACTTGCAAAATTGCAAACGTTCAGCATATACTGTTCATTAAAGCTGCTAGTTTAGGAACTGTGAGGAGTCTGTTTCTCAAATTAGAGACTCACTATTGTCACGTGTATTTTGTTGATTCATGTCTTTTATTTTTAAATGTTTAGTTCCTGTTTCCCTTGTCATGTGATTTCATGTTTTCCCTCCATGTTTATGTGTCATGTTTTCATTGGTTTATTGTTTAATTAGCTTGTTATTAGTTTTGTTTGTTCATTGGTTTATGTTCTCACATGTCTTGTATTCAACCCTCGTATTTTCCATTGTCCCTTGTCAAGTATTGAATGTATGTGGATGTGTTTTGTGCTACGTAGTCAAGCCATTTTAAGTCAAGCCATGTTAAGTCAAGCCTAGTCAAGTCGTTTATGTTTGTTTTGTTTAGTCATCACGTTTGGATTACTGCACTTGTAAATAAACTGCACTTGGGTTCTCTTTACACTTCGTCATCATCATTGCCAGCAGCCAGCATCGTTACAGAATACTTGACCGAATAATGAACCCAGCTGTTCGGCTCATATGCGTACGTCAGGGGAATCATCCACTGGAGGATTACGTAGAGGACTTTTGCGGTCTGGCCAGCCTGGTGGACTTTAATGAGGTTGCCCTCAAAGACATTTTTTGCTTTGGTATGAGTGAGCCGATCTCCTCCTTGATGCCTGGCGGTCGCAGTTCCCTCAGCCTTGCTCAATATATCGACCTCGCCCTACAGATCATTGGTTCCATGTTTACTGTGGGGGAGGCGGATGCCGAGCCAGAGGGCCACGTCATGGCCGCCGCCGAGCCAGAGGTCCATGTCATGGCCGCCGCCACGCCAGAGGTCCACGACATGGCTGCCAAGCCAGAGCTCCTCATCATGGTCGCTGAGCTAGCGCCATCTTTTGCTCCATGCCACGTTACAGCAACGCCTCAGCCTGCTCCATGCCACGTCACAGTAACGCCTCAGCCTGCTCCATGCCACGTCACAGCAACGCCTCAGCCTGCTCCATGCCATGTCACAGCAACGCCTCAGCTCTGCATTCCCTCAGCTCCACTGCGGTCCTTCAGGCTGTCGGCTTTGCCGGGGTCCCTCGTCCCTCCGGCTCCTCCTTGGCCTGTCAGTCACCTGGCTCTACTTTGGCTCTCCGATCCTCTGGCTGCACCTCATCCCTCCGATCTGTCAGCTCCACTGGGGACCTCCTTCCCTACGGCTCCACCTTGGCCCTCAGTCCCACCGGCTCCACCTCAGTCTTCCGATCACCCAGCTCCACCTTGCTCCTCTGAGCTTCCAGCACCGCCTTGGTCCTCCCTGACATCGGCTCCACCCTGGCCCTTCGAGTCTCTGGCTACTCTCCAGGCACCAAGTTCCATGGCTCTGCCCCTCGAGCCTCTCATGTCTCCACCCCCCACAGACTTTGCCCTGGTCCCATGCCCCTCGCCCTTTCTCACCACGCCCCACACCTCAAGACACCCCCACAACCCCCCCCCCAGCTCCCTACAGAACTTTGGAACTTTTGTAATGTTTTTTGTGTGTTGGGACATCGGGAGCTGCCCCTTCGTGGGGGGGATATGTCATGTGTATTTTATTGATTCATGTCTTTTATTTTGAAATGTTTAGTTCCCGTTTCCCTTGTCATGTGATTTCATGTTTTCCCTCCATGTTCATGTGTCATGTTTTCATTGGTTTATTGTTTAATTAGCTTGTTATCAGTTTTGTTTATTCATTGGTTTATGTTCTCCCATGTCTTGTATTAAAGCCCTCATTTTTTCCATTGTCCCTTGTCAGGTATTGAATGTATGTGGATGTGTTTTGTGCTATGTAGTCAAGTTTAGTCAAGTCTAGTCAAGTCATTTATGTTTGTTTTGTTTAGTCATCATGTTTGGATTACTGCACTAGTAAAATAACTGCACTTGAGTTGTCTCTACACTTCGTCATCATCATTGCCAGCAGCCAGCATCGTTACAACTATATTGCAAGTTCCACACTTCATTAGCACAACCATTTTAACCAATCTAAAAAAAAAAATGTTAATTTAGTACTAAGTTAACACATTAAATTATTTTTTAAGGATTATGTGACACATTACTTTCTTAGTAGACTGGAGTAATGACAGCTGAGTATAGGGCTTTGCCATCATGGGTAAAAATGGAACTTTATTATAAACAAAAACATAAAACACTTATTCCAAACAGTATAAAAAATTGCAATATTTCTAATGTTTTTGCTAGTATTTTTGGTCAATTTAATGCATCCGAGGTGAAGAGAATCATCAGATTTTGTTTGTTTTTTTCCCCAAAAACAAAAATGTCTTCGTGTTTTAAAAATCTTTGAATGGTGGTATGTAATATAGAGGTATAATATAGATTATATCTCTGTAAACTTGGTCGAAACGGAATATTCTGAACACATCTTAAAATAGCCAAATCTACCAGATATTTACCTTCATTTTAATGAATGGTCATTTGCTGTCAGCCAAGCTAAACTAGCATTGTGTGTGTATATGTCAAGACTGCAGAACAGACATTCTCGAAGAAGAATACCAATACCAACAGCTCGGCATTTATTGTGCATTAAATTACACATACTGCATGATTTACGTACTTGTGGTTGGTATTGTGAGCTAAGGAAACCGTATATTTGTGCAGTCTTATGGTGTGTGGATTTGTGGGTTAAGCGTGTGGATCTATTTCGACCTCACTCAGACCATCACCATGGTCTTTCCATGAATGACGCCATTCTACTACCTATCCTTGAGACCTAATAACAACAAAGTCAGGTGACAGACCTTTTCATATATAAATATCCGGGTAAGCCGATCTCTTCCTCTTTGCCTTTCTCGCCTCATCTGAGACTGGGTTGTTAGCTTGCATTTAAACGCTGTTTTCTTTTTTACACCCTTTATCTGTCACGTTTAGTGCAGGTGCCTTGCATCCCTGAGGACTGCGGTGGATATCTCTTCGTATTATTCTGAAGTTACATTTAGGGGCTTATCTGGTGAGTACATTTGTTTTGATATTCTATGAAGTTGTTTGTATTACTGATGCTTTTGTTAAATGGAGTGGATGATATTTTTTCTTTTTTTATTTGATTATTGTCTTTTGTTCCAAAATAAATATGAATTGCTGTTTGGAGGAAAATTTGTGTTACTTTTGTATGTCTGCTGTTCGCAACGGATGTAATTACCACCTCTACATTGCGTGTATGCACACAAAATAGTTGAGTCATTTTGATTGTGTGCCTCCAAACTGAGCTCTCCATTTTGCTGGGTTTGCTGGGCTGCCATGCATCCTCATGATGGCCATCGAGAATGCCACTCTTGCTGTGGTATGGCACACTTATGGGAGGATATTGAGAATCCTTGTGCAGCTGCAGTTGGGCTGTCTTTGCAAGAGAGAGTGCAAAGAGCTAGGCTAAATAATCAGGCAGCTAGCAGTAAGAAAGATTGATCGTCATCCAGTCATGATCATAACAAGGTCCTGCAAGAGTGACATTCATGAAAACGCAGGAGGGAACATATTCCTGACAGCCCTGTAGGGCTTTACTGGTTGTTTAGATCAGTGTTACTATCAGAAATAATTAATAATTATTTCTGTAGTTATTAATCAATATTTAAGTTAATTAATTGGATCTAACTCATTAAAACCTCATATGGGACTCCAGTAAATGTAGTGTGCTACATTTAGGAGCAAGTTTGGTTATTAGCAATAATTAATAATTATCAAAGATAATTATTAATTATTAAAATCAATAGAACATTGATGAGAATCAATGTTAGCTTTTTTTTAATCCTTTAAATCAACAGTTATCAAAGATAATCGTTAATTGTTAACGTCAATGAAACATTAACTAAAATTAACACTAGCTTGTTGATCATTCAAATTCAATCAAAGATAATTATCAATTATCAAAAATCAATAGAATATTAATAAGGATTAACATTGATGGGGCACCACCCTGAAATCAGGGACTAATAACCGAATATTAAAACAGTCTCAATATTAGATTGTTTTCTTAGGAAAATCGACATCCGAAGAATATCGATTTTCGGGAAAAAAACAATGAATGAAGGTTTGAATCCGAGCACTGACATCCCGTCAGCATGACACAGGCGTATGCAAAACAAACCAAAACACTTCTCTTTGTAATATAAACAAAAGTTTATTTATGCAGTAATATCAATTAATAATTAATACAATGCAGTCAATAAACTTCCGACTTACAACTACAAACTAAACAGTGCCTATAACACATAAGGTATGTGTGTGACAGTGTGTGTGTGTGTGTGTGTGTGTGTGTGTGTGTGTCAGTGTGGTTAGTGAGAGAGAGAGAGAGAGAGAGAGAGAGAGAGAGAGAGAGAGAGATTATTCAGTGACAGCCCGAAAGCTGATTTCGCGATAGCTGGAGATAAAGCAGCCGTGTTCATCACTCAGAGACGTGGTTTTACGAGCGGGGCTCGTAAAAGTCTCTTGTTATTTGACTCTTTAATGGATGAACTCAGCTGCTGTCTCACCCGCGATGGCGAAAATGCACAACTGTCCAATTTGTTGGACCACAATACAGCAAAACAAATTCGTGATAATTAATACCCTGAGTATTAATAATGAGCGGACATGGCAGTCCGTAAACTGTACAAGCAAAAACCTTGAAACACAAGAATAACACGCTATAATATTCTATCTCTGCCCAGACGTAACCTCTTACTTGAATTGCATGAGGACACGGGTAGAATGTGTTTTCCTCCGTCCTTTAACTCTGACCCGGTTTCTTGAGGCTCATGTGATGACGAGAGCCGTTTCCTCGCGCTGTCGGCGGCCGGTACGGCTGTTGATTCTCGGCGGGCTGGCGGAGAACTCAGAAATGTTGACTTGATTGAAGATGGAAGAGAAATCTTTAATCTCTTCACTTCTGTAGGCCAAAGGATGAAGATGCGAATTGCTCGGCGGTCTCCTTCGGATCCGTTAGAGTGTTCGGTTGAACACAGAGTAATCTCAACTCGTCCAGCGAGATGGAAATTGTATGGCTACAGTTTCAAGTAGGACATTACTTCCTTATGCCACGAGGTTGCACCGGAGAGCAGCAAAAAGCTACGTCCGTATTCGGTGAACTAAGTCGCCGGAAGCCACTTTGGAAGCATTTCAGAATTATTTGAAGTCCTGATGATGTCATGTTTGAGGGACGTTCTGTGGTGTGCCTCATCCAATAGGAGTTGAGTGCTTGATCCTTTAGTGGGCAAGGCTTCATGGATTTGTAGTCTGTTTTGGACTCCATTTGTTTGATTTTGGCACGATTTTTATCAGTAAAACATCTGACTTAGGAGGAGGGGGCTTGAGGAATGTTTTTTTTGACTGTTAGGACTGCCTTTGTCTTCTATCTGAATACATGAGGCCCAACAGCCCTCATGGGGAACCTACACATTCTGGTACATCCCAGAATGAACAGGTAAGGACATCGGATGGCCTAGGATCAAGTAGGGACATTCAGCTTCAGATTTTGGCGGCTTTGCGTAAATTAGCTGGTAAGTTTGATCCCCACAGCATGGTGGGAAACATGCAACTGAATGCATTACCATCTACAGCCTCTTCTGGGGGTGAGTTACTATCCTATCAAGAGGAAAAGGGTGAAATGGGGGATGCTATCTCCCTTTACACAAACAATTCTCTTTATGGCAGTGATGAGCAGATGGAAGCAGACCAGGAGGATGAATCCAGGTCTGTTACTTCAGAGGATGGGAGCTCACATGCTGATATCCTTACTCGAATTTTAAGCGCTTCAAGAATTCTGGGTCTTGAGACTCAGGAGGAAGCTGCAACCTCAGTCCCAGTGCAGGTATTTCCCATACTCAGCACCCTGTTTCTGTTCCTATTGCAGAGGATTATTCCCAGATGTTAAAGAAATCATGGAATAATCCCAAGGCTGCACCTCAGTTTAACACACATTGTAGGTGGCTGGTGAAGGTACAGTATGCTCCTGAGAGTGGCATGGGAGGCATGCCTTCAATAGAGTGTGAAATTGCATCTCTCACCACCTTAGGGCCAGATCAGATCACAGATAATCCACACTGTCATGATAAGGAATGTCAAAAGACTGACTGGTTGGTGTGTCAAGCTTATAATGCAGCCACATGTGCAGCTCGTTTAGGCAATGCACTGGCAACTGTTTTAGCCTCATTGAGGAAGATGGTTAATTCGGATGACCGCGACATAATGACATCAGGGCATTACTAATGTAAAAAACAGCACCATCACTATTTTAAAAAAGTCATTTTTGATCAAATCTAGACAGGCCCCATTTCCAGCAGCCATCACTCCAAAATTTTATCCTTGAGTAATCATGCTAAATTGCTAATTTAGTACTGGAAGGCCCAGATGTACAATTAACAAGAGGATAAGTACATCAGAGTCTATAGTTTGAGAAATAGACACCTCACATGTCCTCAGCTGACAGCTTCATTGAATTCTACCCGCTCAACACCAGTTTCATGTGCAACAGTAAAGAGAAGACTCAGGGGTGCAGCCCTTTTGGGAAGAATTGCAAAGAAAAAGCCACTTTTGAAACAGAAAACAAAAAGAAAAGTTTAGAGTGGGCAAAGAAACACAGACATTGGACAACAGATAATTGGAAAAGAGTGTTATGGATCTTAACCCCATTGAGTTTTTGTGGGATCAGCTAGACTGCAAGGTGCGTGAGAAGTGCCCGACAAGACAGCCACATCTATGGCAAGTGCTACAGGAAGCGTGGGGTGAAATGTCATCTGAGTATATGGACAAACTGACAGCTAGAATGCCAAGGATCTGTAAAGCTGTCATTGCTGCACATTGAGGATTTTTTGATGAGAACTCTTTGAAGTAGTTTAAGAAGATCTGAATTTATTTTATTTTTTTTTATTTTTTTTAAATTGTAATAGTAATTTTTCATATTATTAATGTCCTGACTATACATTGTGATCAGTTTAATGCCACTTTGGTGAATAGAAGTACCAATTTATTTCCATAAGAGCAAAGTATATACATTATTCCAAACTTTTGGTTGCCAGTGTATGTGTTCAGCAGTACTGGCTTGCAGGCAGATCTGGCTAGCCCAGACATCTCTACCTGAAATCATTAGGAAAGAATTAACCAACATGCCAGTGGTGCCAGGTCGAGTTTTTCATCCTAATTCCTGATCCATTCTAGACACAGCTGAGCAAGAGAGACGCAGGAGAGAATCTGTGCAGCAAACATTTGGCCATACTAGTTATGGTTATAGGGGTGCTCAAACCCCCAGCTGCCCCACTTCCCTCATTCTGACTCATGGCAGTACTACAGAAGACAAGCTGGAGGTTTCCATAAAGCTGACAGATGTGTCAGACAGCCACAGCAAGGCCCACAAGCTAGTCAGTCTCAAGCTTCAGTCAAGGGTGCACCCCTGAAGAAACTTACACCCAGAGGCTCTGGACCCCAGGGAGGCACTATATTGCAGTTTCGGGGGGCCAGAGAGGTTTGATTCCAGTTATGCCTGGACAGCTAAGAAACGATTATAGCAGACCCTTGTGTACTCGATACCATCAAGAGAGGGTACAGGATTTAGTTTATGTGATGTCCCTCCACTTTTTCAGGGATCTGTATGACAGTGGTCAAGGATCCTGTCTGGGCACAAATTTTAGCACACGAAATCGCAGCTCTGTTGCAGAAACAGGCGATCGCACAGGTAAGCTCTTACAAACAACATACTGGATTTTATTCCAATTATAACCTGGTACCAAAGAAAGATGGTGGACTTCGTCCCATCCTAGATTTGAGACATCTAAACACATGTCATTCAAGATGTTGACCACAGCACAAATTCTAGAGTCTATACAACCAGATGAATGGTTCACTTCCATAGACATCAAATACGCATACTTCCACGTACCCATCTGTCAGAAACACAGGCGGTTCCTCAGGTTTGCCTTTCAAGGTCAAGTCTTCGAGTTCAAGGTTCTCCCATTTGGCCCATCCCTATCTCTGAAAGTCTTCACCAGAGTGGTGTCAGCAGCTCTCTTTCCTCTTCAGGTTGCAGGCCTTAAGGTCCTGTCATATCTGGACAATTGGGTGATTTGTGCACCATCTTACCATCAGGTCATGATGGACACAAGGATGGTGATTCAACACATCCAGGGTCTCTGCCTCAAGGTAAACTGTGAGAAGAGCAACTTGAAACTGCTTTAACAAACCGTATTTGTGGGGTTATCCCTGAATTCCCTGTCAATGACCATTTCCTTGACCCCTCAGAGAATTTTTAAATGAGCCACCTTGGCACATTCCTTCCATTTACACAAACGGAGGAAGTTGCTTCAGTTACAGAAGTTGCTGGGTATGATCACAGCAGCCTCGTATGTGGTCCCATTCTGTCTCCTCAGAGCCCGATCATTACAACGGTGGCTGAATGATTTTCATTTTCACCCTAAATTAGACAAGCAGGTAACTCTGATGATTACACAAAAGTTTATTCGAGCCTTGTGTCCTTGGTGGAGCAAGAAGTTGCTGTCTCGAGGTTTTCCTTTGGGGAACATAATGACAAATCGAACTGTGGTACCAACGGATGCCTCCCTGACAAGCTGGGGGCAGTATGGGAAGGCAGGATGGTCAGAGGTGTGTGGAGACCACCCTGGACCTCAGAGCACATCAATGTGCTCGAGCTCAGAGCTGCTCATCTCTCTTTGGAAGCTGTTCTTCCACTAATACAGGGCAAGCATGTTTTGGTGAGGACAGACAAGTCGACAGTCTATTACATCAATCACCAAGGCAGTACCAGGTTACTCCGTTGTCTCTAAGTGACAAGAACACTTCTAATTTGGGCTTTTCAGAGATTTGCCTCGCTCAGAGCAGCCTACGTACCGGGAGTGACAAACCAAGTGGCCGACTTCCTGTCTCAGACTGGACCACTTCCGGGGGAGTGGCGCCTACACCCGGATGTAGTGCATCTCATTTGGGCTCTGTTTGGAGTAGCTGACACTGACCTATTTGTGTCAGCTTATACCACTCATTGCAAGATGTGTTTCTCGCTGATTGGACAGGGAGGCCCTCTGGGGCTGGATGCACTGTCTCATGTCCAGATGGGTTGTTATATGCTTTCCCTCCCTTGCCATTAATCCCACTTGTGCTCAAGAGGGTAGCGACGGGTCACTACAGGGTTCTACTGGTTGCTCCCAGGTGGCCAAAGATGCATTGGTTTCCTTCTCTCCTATGGTTGGTCCAGGGACACCCTTGATCATTACCAAAGAGAGCAGACCTTCTATCCCAAGTGGGAGGTCAAATATGGCACCCAAAACCAGACACGCTACAACTTTGGGTTTGGCCTTTTCTCAGTCCCCCCAGACTTGGATGAGTCTGTCTTGAGATCAATAAATAATTCTAAATCATCATCAACATGAAACAACTACTATATGCATGGTGTCAGGACCAACAGCTGGACCCTGTCAACTGTGGTATCAGTTTTGTCCTCCATTTCCTCCAGTCATGCTTGGATTTGGGAAGAATGAATAATACCGTAAAGGTTTATATTGCAGTCATCTCCCATTTGCATGCTTTGGTTGATGGTACAAAAGTGGGCAAACATTCTCTGGTCTCACAGTTTCTTAGGGGAGCATATCGACTGTGCCCAAGGACAAATTTGAGGACCTTACTGTAGTATTACAATTTCTGACCAGAGCCTCCTTTGAACCCTTGGAAAAGGCTGACCTTAAGTCACTCACGTGTAAAACCATTTTTCTCTTGCGATTTGCTCAGCCAAGAGAGTGAGCGAGTTACACACTTCGTCAGTTAGTGAGGACTGTCTGAGATGGAAAGCAGATAATGCAGGGGTCTCCCTCTGGCCAAATCCAGTTTTCTTTCCCAAAGTGCTTAAATCTAACAAAGTAAATCAGGTCACTGAACTTGAGGCTTTCAACCTGACCTACTCTCATTGGGTTCAGGACTAGATACTCCCACTTTATGTCCCGTTAGTTCCTTGCATGCATATATAGACCGTACTGGCACTTTGCGACATTCACACACATAGTTGTGTGTGTTTTGATAAAAAGTGTTGATCGGCCAGTCTCCAAGCAACGCCTATCCCTTTGGATAGTTGACACAATTGCACAGGCATATTCAAGCCAGAATCTACTAGCCCCAGGAAACTTGGTTGCTCATTCCACCAGGGGCATGGCCACATCCTGGTGGCACTTAAGGGGGTGGCATTTTCAGATATTTGTTCAGCTGCTTCTTGGAGTACACCGTGCACTTTTATGAGATTTTATCGAATCAATATGGCAAACCCAGTCTCCTTGGGGTCCACTGTTTTATCAGCTGCTACTATCCAGGGAAAGGAAAGGAATGAGGTTCCTGTCATCCAGAGTAAGACCGTGGTGATAGTATGAGTGAGGTCAAAATATATCGTAAGTTATGACCATAACTATGGATCTATGAGACCGAACGATGACCGTCACCATCTCTTGTCACTTGAGATGAGCTGAGGTGCTCCAGGCAAGAGGAAGAGGTCGGCTCACCCAGATGTGTATATATGGTAAGCCAACCCCCTATGGTCAGTCACCTGACTTTGTTGTAATTAGGTCTCGAGGATAGGTAGTAAAATGGCATCATTCAGAGTAAGACTGTGGTGACAGTCATCATTCAGTCTCATAGATCCGTAGTTATGGTCATAACTTAAGATCTTTTGCGTTCATGTGTGGATAGAAATACTCTTCATTTGCCCAACAAATGTGGCCAGTTTGAACGGGAACGCCGTTCCCCCTCAAAATTCACTCCGTGGACACCCATGTCCACCGTCCACCCCCCGAGATATAATTTAAGATATTTAAAACAGTAATTCTCAAATACATGAAAAAACGTGAATATTAGGCCATTATTGTTTATTCTGTTCATTCATTATGAATGTACAAATGTATTTCTTTATAAATAAATGTACGTTTTGTGGTGTGAAATGTCACTGTCATGTTTCATTATTTAATAAAAAAATTGTCAGACTGTGAACTGCTGCTTACACTGGTATACACTCTCCCTCTTGAAACCACAAATTTGTGCTTTCATACAGTCGCATAACATAAAAATCATTGTTTCATCATCCCTGGGAAATCATTTGAACCTGAGGTAGGGTTGTTTAGATTAAATATTTCTGAGGAATCGTTTGTTAAAGGAAACAGCAATATTGTCCTGTGGACGCTACTACTGATGAAGGCAACAACGGAAGATTCTATACCCAACAAATGCTCAACAGAGTGAACTAGCCTGCGACCCTGCGTGAAAAATGTCAATTAGACTGGTTTCACATATACTCCGTGAGCAGGGCGTGAGCGAGACCTGAGCAGGGCGTGAGCGAGACCTGAGCAGCGCATTTTCGTTTCAGCACCCATATTAACAGATTATAGCAAACACACTGCAAGTCTGAGTCACAAGGTGAACCATTCCAGAAGTGTCCCAGACACAGCAGTGTGCGGATAGTTTCGAAGTTGAACCTATCGCTGCATGGCTCATGCTGAAATCTGAGATAGTCCAGAGATTATAGAAAAGAACCAAAAGAAAATGAAAAATAATTAAGTCGAACCTACAATACACTATAATTTATTGGTCTGCATACAAACACAAATTAACTAAATAAAAGGAAAAATAAATAAACTACATTGCTTTTGCCTGTTTATGTATAGGGATATAGTAGGCCTATAGGCTTTTCAACATTCACCGATAACGACCAAGTATGCTGATAAGTCAACAAATGCAAATGACTGCCCACCACTGTCGTTGAAGCAATGACTTTAAAATATCCATGTAACTTGGGTTCAGATCAGATTGTGTTTAATGACCATGGCCAATCTGTGTGTATTCGCTTTTGGTACAATATGTCCCATCATACATCAACAACTTCCAAGACATCTTGCAGAAACAACATACTATTAAACACAGACAACAAAGAGTCACATTGTCACATACATAGACATTCCATAAGAAGATAAATATGGGACACAAAACAACCACCCCACCCAAGTGTTGCAAAGCCCTTTCAAAGACAGAGTATATAAATGCATAACAACACACATGGTCCAGGGCACATTTGAGTTGCAGGCAGAAAGGGGAAAGTGACTTAATGTATAGTAATCTGTAGGATTTCAGAACTGTTATTTCAGTGGGAAAGAATGGGTTTAACCCATATTTGTTGAAGTGCAGTTACATGAAATCGGTTTGGTACAGAAGTGTAACACAAGTAAATGTGTGCGCCTTAAGATACCTTATGTGTGAGGGTATTCCACGCTGGCAATAGACTTAGTAGTATTTTGAAAATTGAACTCTGTGTAAAAAAGTAGGCTGGGGTGCCCATTCGCTGTATTTTCCCATCGACGTTCTGCGGGAGATGCTGATGTAAACACAGAGAGTGTGTGCAAAGACTAAACCCGTCCATGTAGCACATGGTTATCGAGTGAAACTTTCCACTCTTACACCCCCCTTCGCTTTATGCAAGTGAAGCCTTCATAAATAAAATTAAGCAGATATACACAATTAAAATATACTCATTATCTTCTAAGAAAATAGACCAAAAATACTGATGACTCATGATACACTTTACAGATTTGTGTCCACTTGATAAGCCTAATCACATGTCTAATCCAAATTTGTTTCAATAGTAAATATACAGTATCAATACAGGACATTAAACTGTGCTTGTCAAGTGATTTCATGTGGTCTTTTAAAGCAAAAGCCAATTAAAACCCTCCAAAATAACTCCAAAATAATGTATTATTGGAATAACATGATTCTCATGGTTGCTTGTCTGTATCTCATTAAAAAAATTATTTCTGTGCACACTTTTGAACCCTTTCTAAAATAACTTGTCATTTCATATGGGTTATTTAAGACATTTGTTTAATGAAATAATGACAGATCAATGCAAAACTGAGTGTTTAGTAGCCCTGTTTTTAACATTTTAAACTCACCATATTTATCACAGGTGACCTTCTCACATTTTAAAGTTTGAGCACATCAGTCCTGGCATTTCTTAAGCATGAGTCAGACAATTTCCCTTGAAGCATGCACTGTCACCTACTGTAGTTCGCACACAGACCCATCGTCATGGCAACATTTCCTGGACTCGATGGTAGAATGTATTAAAAGAGAGAGAAAGAGAAACTCTTTCTGCAAGTGAGAAACATCCATTCATCACACTACAACGTCTAGCTTCTCCAAATTTTAAAACTGAGAAGAGGAAAATATGAATTATTGAATAAATAATATAACTGATGCATGAAACGTAATTTAGCTGAATCACGGTTACACTCCAGCTGAGAGAGGTCTTCAGCACTCTGCTTTCTCCCCTGATGAGTGTTTCTGGTAACATGTTTGATATTTGACTCTTGCTTTGCCATTTTCTTCACACTTAACAACCTAAAGTGTTCCCTTTTTTGACAGTATTGGACCAGCTGCTGAAATTCCTTTCTGGGTTATTTCATGAAACCTTTTTCAATATATACCTAATAAATAGAAAAAAATAAAATAATAAATATTATAAAATTGATCGTTCTGGTCCTAGATGCTGATTGGTCATTAGCTGTACTTTATTCATGACAATGCACTGCTATGACATCTTCACCGAACTTCAGTTTGTATCAACGCGCAGCACCCACAGCTGTCAGTTATTTTTGTTGCATAGTAATATTCTGTTTACCGTCAGGGATTATTGGTGCATTCACGTCATGTCGGAATTACCATAATTACGAGATTCCAACTTATAAAAAATGTTCACGTCTTTGTTGTAAACTCTGAATTCTATGAAAGCTCTGACTTGACAGCGGCCTCAACAGTTACAGGTATAGTGAATACTCATAAAGAACATAGAAGAAGATGAAAGAAGAAGAAAGAAAGAAGATGAAAAAATAACAAACAAACAAAAAACATCACTGTATCTATACAGGACTTTACTGTGTAATGTTTTCACCCTCTTATTAGAGCATCTTACTTTATGGTCAGACTATGATTCGATCTACTGAATTCAACCAAGTTAGAGTTAGAAATCTCTCACTTCCATTGGGTTTTATAAGATCAGATAACAGTAAGTTGATTCATGCTTTTTTCTTTTCTTGGTCAGGTCTGTGAGGCCTTTGAGAAAACCAGTGGGATTATTATAGTAGTGAGAAGCAAACAGACAACCTTACTTTCATTCTAGTCATCCATTGGCTCCTTGCTGCCTGTTATGTAAGTTTCATGTGCTTGCTGCTGATAAGAGTGAAGTCACGCTAGAAACTTACATTAAGACACTTGTAGATCTCTCAGCCTGGTCTCATAAACAGTGGCGTAACTTGGATCTTGTGGGCCCCAGTGCAAAAAAACAAAAAACAAAAAACATGATGGGGCCCCCTACCACCCCCACCCACTCGTAGCCTACAAGAATAAACTTAAAAAAATATGACGTTATAAAGTTTTTATTTATTTATTTATTTTTTTTATTATTATTATTTTTTTTTTTTTTTGCTCAATATTGTTACTAAATGTCTCTTTTCAGAAATTGTGAGAAATATCTTATTTATCTTAAAAAGTATTTCTTAAATTATTCCACAAATATAATGGAATTCCACAAATGAATTGTTTTATTTATTTAGAAAGAATGCATTTTTCAGCTTTCTCCTTAACAAAATGACAGGACACTTCAAGTTTACCTGACATCACAGACACTGTTTGCCCGATCAGCTGAACTTTCATGCTGGAGATGCCCTGAATAGTGAATATTATCACTATTGCTTCATACTCTTTCTCAGCACAACTCTCTCTGCTTCATACTATCATTAAATATATTATGTCTTTGACCGTGAAACTGCATCATCAATATTCGGCAGCTTTTTACTCACATATTGCAGGGAAGAGATGACGGTTTCTCGGGTAGGGAGAAACGACTTCGAGACTGCAGAGAAAAAAATGCATTGATAGCCAAAGCTCAGGGCTGACACACTGAGTAATTATGTCAGACCCACCACAATGGCTCAGTAAGATTTCCCAAGAATCCCTTCGATGTCACTCAAAAAATGCAGAGAATAATTCGAAGTATCACTTAAAATTATTTATTTCTAATTAAATATACTAATTAGTGTTCAAGTAAGATGCTATTTTAATAATAAACTACAATTTAAAAGTTTTTACCTTTAAAAAAAAAAATGGTCACCATTAATGAGATGCATAGTGTGTAGTCAATCTATAAATATAAAGCAGTTCCAAGTTAGTATGAGTGGTTTGTGTATGTGTTCCAAAGCAACATGCCAGCTCTTATTCAATCGAAGTAGACAATTTTACCTTTTAAAGTAGGACCACATCATGGGCCCACCATTGGTCCAAGTCTGCACTACCGGTAGATACATCAATGCGCTTAAATATTATGACCGTGGCAAAATTTTTGCAAAGCGAAATTACATGCTTCATTACACATTTTGCTGTAGTTTCCTAGTGAAATGTCCAGTGGTGGGCACCAAAGGCCAGTGAAATGGTGTCGTAATCAGACGAGGTTTTTTAAAGGAATATTCTGGGTTCAATACAAGTTAAGCTAAATCTACAGCATTTGTGGTATAATTTTAATTACTATATATATATATATATATATATATATATATATATATATTCTTTTTTACTTGTCCATCCTTTTCTTTAAAAAAAAAAAAAAAAAAAAAAAATCAAAAATGTATGTTAAGACACTACAATGGAAGTGAATGTGGCCAATTTTTGGAGGGTTTAAAGGTAGAAATGTAAGGCTTATAATTATAATTAACAAAAGCACTTCCATTAATTCTTCTGTTAAAACTCATTTATTATTTCAGTTTGTAAAGTTGTTTAAATTGTAATTTTTACAGTCCTTTTAGGGTTTTAGGGTTTGTTGACATTACATCGTCATGGCAACGAAGTTGTAAAACTGGCTATAACGTTACACAGAAAAGGTTAGTAAGTGATTGTATCACACTAAAACCATGTTTACATGCATATTGTTTATATCTTGTGGCTCTACTTTTGAAAAAAATTGTATTTTAACATTCAAAAATTGGCCCCCATTCACTTCCACTGTAAGTGCCTCACTGCAACCTCGATTTTTGCTTTTTTAAAGAAAAGGAGGGGCAAGTCAACATTTATTTTTGTGGTAATCAACATTATGCCACAAATGCTGTTGATTGAGCTTAACTTGTATTGAACCCGGAATATTCCTTTAGGGGAATATGAGATGGAGGCTTTAATGAGTAAAGCTTACCTTCCTAACCTAAAACTTTAACCTTAATCTAAGCAACAGTGTTCTAAAAGCAAATGACCATTCTACCAACATACCTATCTATCATCTTTAAGGCATTTAAAACTTGATCAAAGTTGGCTAGATCAAATTAATATCAAAGTTTGCTTCTAGCTTCAAGAATTTACTTTTATAACACTGAAATCTTGCCAACATAAGAACTAATTTACATTAAAACACATTTTGGGTGCTGGAGCTCTGCACTATCCTGCTCCAAAATTAGTCATTATTTAAAGCACTCATTCTGCCTTTCGTGCTACCTCTGCAAGCCCCAGAGATATGAAATGGGGAGATCCTTGAGGATTACAGGACACATCTGCCTTGTGTCTCTCGATGGTGGGGCGGCCAAGGGCTATTCAGCAATCCCCCCGGTGGATAAAGGTGCTCGCGGTGCACCTATGCCCGCAGAGTGCCGCCACCTGGCACGGGCGCCCAAAGCTCCCGTCCAAGGCCTGTAGGTTTACTTAGTCTCTGACAGCCAAGGCCTACAGTGCCGCTGGACAAGCCGCCTCTGCCCTGCACGCCATGGCTCTCCTGCAAGTCCGCCAAGGCGTTAAAGGAACTGCACGAGGGTAGTTCCGCCCCAGGATTGATGCAGGAGCTGCGCTCAGCGAACGACCTCGCTCTCCGGGCGACGAAGGTCACGCCGTGGTCTCTCAGGCGGACGATGTCCACCTTGGTGGTCCAGGAGCGCCACCTTTGGCTCAACCTGGTCCAGATGGGAGAGGCCGACAAGGCACGGTTCCTTGCTACCCCCATTTCCCAAGTTGGCCAGTCCGGCGACACTGAGGACTTTGCCCAGCAATTCTCAGCGGTGAAGCAGCAGATGGAGGTTATCCGGCACATCCTGCCCCAGCGCGACTCAAGATCCTGCACCCCGTCTGCTCGTCACCAAGGGCGTCCCCCTGTGGTGACTGCAGGAAGCAGACGCCATCCGTCTTGCAGTCGCCAAGAACCCACGAAAGGCTTCGAAGCGCCCCTGAGACGGGCGACCCAGGGACGACAAAACCCACTGATCTGGAGCTGGTAAGCAGACCACTCCATCCCCTGGTCGAGGGCCGGGAGGAGAATCTTTTGTTACCTTTGCATTTAATTGTGCTGCATGCCCAAGTGGCTGCAGTAACCAAGAGTTCAGCAAGAGCGGTTTCCTTGATCCCTGGGTCACGGATCTGGTGTGCACGGCCGTCATCACGACCACCGTCCACCACTCTATTTGGCAGGTTTGGCACTCCAGCGGCGGTCTCCCCGCCCCTGAGTGCCCAGCTGTGACACAAATCCGCCCCCGATGTGACAGTCTCCATGGGTCATGAGGACAGGCCTCTTCCTCCCCCATCCCAAGCTGTTCCGGGGGTGGTCACAAGGAGCCAGGTAAGTACTTCGATGTCCCTGAACTCAGCACGGCCCGCCACGAGGTCCCACCCGCCGGTATGTCTGACGAGATTGTCCCTCCGGCCGAGATGAAGAAGGGGTTTTACAGCCCCTACTTCATTGTACCGAAAAAAGGCGGTGGGTTGCGTCCAATCTTGGACATGCGAGTACTGAACCGAGCTTTACACAGACTCCCGTCCTAGATGCTGACACAAAGACGCACTCTAGCGAGTGCCCGGCATCAATATTGGTTCGCGGCGGTAGACCTGAAGGACGTGTACTTCCACGTCTCGATTCTACCTCGACACACACCTTTCCTGTAGTTTGCATTCGAGGGTCAGGCGTATCAGTACAAGGTCCTCCCTTTCGGTCTGTCCTTGTTCCCTCGCATCTTCATGAAGGTCGCAGAGGCAGCCCTTGCCCCGCTAAGGGAAGTGGGCATTCGCATCCTCAACTATCCTGATGGTTGGCTAATCCTAGCTCGCTCTCGGGATGTGTTGTATGCACACAGGGATCTGGTGTTCTCGCACCTCACCCGACTAGGGCTTCGGGTCAACTGGGAAAAAGCAAGCTCCTCCCGGTTCAGAGCATCTCTTTTCTTGGTTTGGAGTTAGACTCAGTCTCGTTGACGGCGTGCCTCATGAACGAGCACGCACAGTCGGTACTGACCTGTTTGAAGGCGTTCAAACAGAAAACAGCGGTTCGACTGAAACTCTTTCAGAGGCTCCTGGGGCATATGGCATCCTCAGCGGTGGCCACCCCGCTCGGGTTGATGCATATGAGACCGCTTCAGCCCTGGCTTCAGACTCGAGTCCCGAGATGGGCATGGCGCCGTGGGACACATCGCGTGGTCATCACGCCAGTCTGTCACCGCCTCTTCAGCCCTTGGACCGACTTCACGTTTCTACGGGCAGGTGTTCCCCTAGAGCAGGTCTCCAGGTGCGTCGTGGTCATGACAGATGCCTCCAAAACGGGCTGGGGCACAGTTTGCAATGGGCACACAGCCGCGGGCCCGTCCATAAGTTGGCACATCAACTGCTAGTCCAGTGGAGGTTCCGGCCATTGATCCAGGGCAAGCACGTGTTAGTTCGGATAGACAACATGGCAACGGTAGCATATGTCAACCTCCAAGGTGGTCTGCGCTCTCGTTGTATGTCACAACTCGCCCGCCGTCTCCTCCTCTGCAGTCAGCAGCACTTCAAGTCGCTGCGAGCCACTCACATCCTGGGTGACCTCAACACTGCAGCGGATGCGCTGTCACACCAGGTTACCCTCAGGGGAGAGTGGAGACTCCATCCTCAGGTGGTCCAGCTGATCTGGTGTCGATTCCAACAGGCACAGGTAGACCTGTTTGCCTCCCAAGAATCCTCCCACTGCCCACACGCCCTGACCGAGGCACCTCTCGGCATAGACGTGCTGGCACACAGCTGGCCCCCTGGCCTGCGCAAATCTGCGTTTCCCCCAGTGAGCCTACATGCACAGACTCTGTGCAAGCTCAGGGAGGACGAGGAGCAGGTCGTCCTGGTTGCACCCTACTGGCCCACCCAGACGTGGTTCTCGGACCTCACGCTCCTCATGACAAACTATGTTCCCTGGTTGACTTCCTCCGAGCCCTGTGACAGTCGAGTGTTCGGAGAGACTCGCTGCCGGCCCAGTACATGTGCTAACTAAGAGCCCTGTTCTGGGGTAGGTGCTCCGCATGTGGCGGTTCCCTGTAAGGTAACCCCATGCAATGTATATTTTCTGCTAATTCATTTCCCTGTTGGCAAACTGCGTCTTCCTTGAGCAGAGCCCCCTCTGCCACAGTCTCCATGTTTGTAGTAACTCCTCCCCCGTTGGGTAGGATCTACCATGAGATATCTCCACATGATCGGCAAGACCATGTGACGTATTTTCCACTTAAATATCCCCCCTCTCTCTGGGCAAGGTGTGGTCTCCGTGGTATCCCCCCCTTGGGAGGGACACCCCCTGACTAGACCTGGTCAGCCCAGTTGGATAATCCCCCTTTTTTTTAGGGAGTGAAAAAAAAGAAGGGGAAAAGAGGCCACGACTGGGCTAGCCTGTCTCTATCTTTTGGGTAGTCGACTTGTCCCCAAAGGGGCATTCAACACTCATAACTATGTTGGGGGAGGTTACGTGTCGGCCTGGTGCGCTGGCTACGAGGCACACAGTTGTCTGCCCATCATACACCGCCAGTACACGTAACACAGTTCAGCCAGTTGCTGCGTTTTGTATAGGGACCCCTATTGTCACTACATCGACACAAGGTCGAGTGAGTGACAGATAGGGAACGTCATCTTGCGTAACCTCCGTTCCCTGATGGAGGGAGTGAGACTTTGTGTCCCTCCTGCCACAACGCTGAACTACCCGCTGAAATGGCTGTACCTTGTCTCGGCTCCTCAGCATAAAACCTGAATGAGTGGTTGCATACCAGCTCCTTTTATACCCGTGTGTGTGCGTGTGTGTGTGTGTACAGGTTTATACTAAACCCCCAGCATTAGGGGATAGAAATTATCGTTAGATCTGAATAAAATCCATAAAATGCATGGAAGTCTATGGAGAGTCCCCACAATGATATAAAAAACAAATTTGTGTGTGTGTGTGTGTGTACAGGTTTGACCTCCATTGTGCGGACCAAATGTCCCCACAAGGATAGTAAAACCTGAGATCACCTACATTGTGGGGACCAGCCAGCGGTCCCCATGAGGGAAATGGCTTAGTAAACATACTAAACAATATTTTTTTTTGAAAATGTAAAAATGCAAAAAGGTTCCTGTGAGGGTTAGGTTTTGGGGTAGGGTTAGGGGATAGAAATTATAATTAGATCTGTATAAAATCCATAGAAGTCTATGGAAAGTCCCCACAATAATATAAAACAAAACATGTTTGTGTGTGTGTGTGTGTGTGTGTGTGTGTGTGTGTTTGTGGCCAGGTTTGGGTGATTTATGAGGAAATTTTTGTAGGTTACAAACTGGTAATTACAAAGGTATTATGCTATAAATGTGATTTATTTCTAGTGTCCCCATAATTCAAATCGCTTAAAAAAACATACTAAACAATGATTTTTTGAAAATGTAAAAATGCAGAAAGTTTTTTGTGAGGGTTAGGGGATGGAATCTATAGTTCATACAGTATAAAAATCTTTATGTCTATGGAGAGTCCTCATAAGGATAGCCGCACCAACATGTGTGTGTGTGTGTGTGTGTGTGTGTGTGTGTAGGAAAAACCACTTAAGTAAATAAATAAGAAAAGAAAAGAAATCCTGCACACTGCTGCTACTTGCAAATATTATACAAATTTATTAATACAATGTTTCGTCATGCAACCTTTGTCAGGTATTTAGATTTTAGGGATTTTTTTTCTTAATTTCTTTTAGGGGTAGATGTAGGGTTTGGGTTATTGTTTATCTATAGTGTGACAAGTGGGAGGGCCTGGCCAGGCTGTGATGGAGTGCGAGATAAAGGGCCGCCGGAGACGCCGGTTCTCTCTCTCTCTCGAGATGCACGTGGCTGCGTTGCATATGTGTCCTTGTTTGTTCATGTTTGTTTTAAGTTGAGTTTCTCATTATAACTTTATGTTTAGTGTTCAGCTGGTTCCTGCCTCCTCCTTGACCATCCTTATACTGTTACAGTAGTGCCGAAACCTGGGAAGGAGGAGGGATGCGCTGTCGCGGAGTCCTCGCCGCTGCCATCCGCTAGGGGATTAGCCGCGACTGTCTGTCTGGGGACAGAGGGGTTGCTGCCGGCCACCGAGAGCCGGAGGAACTGCGCCCATCTGCCGAGAAGGGGATAAGCGGTTCTGTCTGCCAGGGGCCGGAGGACTCGCTGCTGTCCGCTGGGGGAGGAGCGAGCTGGTGTCCGCCAGAGGGCGGAGGAGCGGTTGAGGACCGGGCAACAGCACATCCGGGAGCCAGCGAGCAAGTTCTTCTCTGTCTCTCCTCTCTCTCTTTCTGTGTGTCTTCACTCGCTCTTTCCCTCTCCCCACACCTCCCCTCGTCTCTCCCCCAGGTTCACAGGAGGTGGGGTGGACCACCGGCTGACAGAATGGCCGGAAGGGCAGCGTCTCCCCTCCAGAGATGGGGGGGAGTTAGTCAGACCAGTGGCGCCCCTGGCCTGAATCGGGCAGGGGAGGAGTGTGCTCCCAAGTGTTGTTTTAATGGTGTGGTGTGTAAAGACACTGTGGCATGATTTTCTCGTATGGACGACCCAGGTTCAATTCCCCCTTTTGCCCAAGTTTTTCCCATCCTGTTTCCTGTCTCCACTCTTAAAATTTCCTTTAATACTACTTGTAATAATAAACAATTTAATATAAATGTTGGTTTCCTCGCAGTGATTTGGTCACTGTGAAGGTCGGGAGTTTTGAGAAAGGTTTGATCCTGGTAAAATTAATCATACTTTTACTATAGTAATTTTGTAGCAACCATGTTTTTTGACAAAAGCCATAGTTTTAATGCAATTAACCATGGTGTTACTACAGTAATATTGTGTTAAAATAGTAACCATGTTTTAATTTAGTGGTTACTAAGATTTTACTACAAAATACCATGGTGATACTATGGTTACTGTATTAAAACCATGCTTGATATTTGTAAGGTAAGGTTAGGTTTAGTGGTTGGTGTAGGGTGTTTGTGGGACTCTAAATAAAGTCAATAAACACGATGTAGTGATGCCCCTATACTGTATGTGTCACAATGAAGACAGACATGGAAAAATAAGTGAACCCAAACGCAGGGACTTTAATGATAAAACAGCTCTCTAACAAAAAAAGGTAGAGCCAAAAGAAATAAATCCACTAGAAGAGGTAAACACAGGTTTCTTGGAAGAGAGTAGTAAACTCTGGACTGTCATCGACGAGACTAGACAATGAATAAGATGAATTGTTGAGTATAAGTAGCAATCTGGTTGATGATGAGATTGGGGACAGAGTGGCTGATATTTGAGATGACTGGCTTAGAAGACTGGACAATTAGATCGGGTGACAGGGGAGACCGATGGAGGCGTGGCAGACAGTAGGCGTGACAGTATGTTGATATTTAATTAGGTGTGCAAACAGTATCTGCTACTAGTTGTACCGGAGTATAAATAGCATCTAACGCTATTTTCACTTTGCACTATTGTGCAAAGAAGTAAAATTTTGGTTGCTACTTAGTGCAAATAGCCTCTGCCTATATAAAAAACATATCTAGCGGTGGGGAATTTGATTCATCCCAATGTCTATATATTGATTTTTATTTATCTATTCACCAAAAAGATTAATTCGCTGATTCATTCAGTGACTTATTTCTCTAGATTACATACTGACATAAAAAGCCAGTAGGTGTCGACAGCTGAGAGTATTTTACGTGTTATGAGTACATTGAATCACTGATTCATAATAAAGCACCCAATCGTTCACAACTGAAACAATCATTTATTAAAATGTGTGCGTCAGCAAATCTACAAATAGACTTCAGAATTCATCTGGTTCACTTTTTTTTTTTCTTGTTGTGAATGAGATTGACTTGCATGCCCCCTCTCGGTTAGTCAGTCAATGGATCTTAAACACTTGTTCAGTAAAAGGCATATTCGTTCAAATGGTCAAACGTGATATGCTCCTTCACAGCCTGCACTCGATGGTACTGACTTTAATTATCACAATTCGTTCACTTAAAAGATTCGTTCAAAAACAAATTCAATTTCGAGCATGAAACCACTGACTGTATGGCCTCATTTAGATAGCTAAATTTGTGTCTGTTTTTATGTGTTCTAACTGCAAAGAAAAAATAAAGAGAAAATTAGAATCCTGAAAGCCCAAATATATCAGTGTATGTATACTTATACTCAGCATATTTTTGCAAATGTTTAACAAAGTATCTCAAATGTTTTCAGGAATTAGAGGATACTTAGATCAGCATTAAATGTTTGCTTGAGGGAAGTATAAACTTCCTGTTTCTCAGAATTAACTGCGTCCTTCAGCTACTGGCAGTGGGCCATATGTTGATTTTGCCCAAGATGTCACTGACGTGTGAGGTAGGACGGAGGAGTTGTCCATGTCCTGTCCAATGATGTCTATCTAAGCAGACCTGCAGTACACAATCACTACAGTAATAAATCAATGTGTCCTTTCACCGAGCCAAGGAAAATCACCTGCCGTTCAAACGACTTAATAAGGGAATGGTAACAGAAACAATCTTCCATGAGGGCATAATAAATAATACTGAAGTGTGTTTATGTGAGATGATGAACCGTGAAAACGTTTGTCGAAAGTGACAACGTGAGTGTCAGTGAATGGAAGTCAGGCACACAAACATATACACATATATACATTAATATCAGACTAGATTTGTTACTGTGTATCCCAGGGGAGCACCAACTTTCTGCCTGAAGACACGAACACAGGTAAAGGCTCTGAAGGACAGTGGTAGTGGAACTAAGATAATTTTTTACATTTTTACTTCATAGCCGCAAGTTTTCAGTGATCTCTGCTTCACTTTTTTTCTCTTTTCCCCACTGGAGAGGTGCATGCGGGAAGTACAATCTAATTACCAAAGTTTCTGGCTGAAACTCTGAGAAACCAACTTTCCTGAAAACCTTCCTGAGTAGACAGACAAGGAAACACAGTTCTCTTTTCAAAAACATTGAAAAATATAGATTCATTTATAAAAATGGCTCAGTTAGAAAAACTACAACATGATGATGAAATCATCCAGTATTTCAGAGCAGTGCAGAAACTATATCTTTGTTGTAGTCTCGCGTAGCCTGACATTTGACTATCAGCATTAAGTCTGGTATATCACAAAGCACTTTTCCACCATCACGCCGTGAGTAGTGGTTCCAGTAGCATTTCCACTTCAGCACGGTTTGGTATGAAACAAAAACAGGACAAACCGTTCCTGGCCCGGATTTCTTAGCACATTTAGCTAACCATCCTCAAACATGCTGGTGGCATGCCTTTAGTATGTGGTGACGTGAGTGGTCATAATTGGTCACTAGCTGAATTAATCCATTCGAATTTTAATTTCACAAACCCATGATGGAAAAAGAAACCGTGGCGGTGCCATTGAGCCAGGATCATTTGAGGGATGCTTTTCCCAAAAGCATCATAGCCATCTATGGTCATAGTTTCTATCATTACCAACATAGTTCAATGATTTAGTGTTTGCCGAAACCACAGTTGCAATGAGCATTCGCAAACAACATCGCAAAGTTGTGTGGTTGGAACTACAGCTCTTTACCTGTGGATAGAAGCATAGTTTCTTGTTAGTTTGCTGTGTGGACATTATTTAACTTTGCCTAGGCTTTTATATCTTTTATTCCATTATATATTCCATTCTGAACATGCATTCAAGAGAACAGTTTATTCAGGGGTTTTGCAGAAAGCGGTGTTCTGAAATGTCACGTAAATGCGAGTACAGCTGTTTAAGGGATTAAAGGCTGTTACGAGAAAGCGCTTTATCACACATGGCTTTTCACACATGGAATGGCTACACACATTTTTTACTAATTCTGTGGTGCCTGTACAATCGTTGCCTGGACTTTTGTTCACATATGTAGACTGTTGTACCATTATTTGAATGAGTGTTTAATTGTTTTCTCGGACAGGCCTGTTATCATGGTATAATAAATTTCAGTGCCATATATCATAAAAAAAGCTGAACAAATTTTGGATTCATGGATTGGTTTTAGTTTGACAAAACTCACCAAATACAATCAGGCTTCATTAGGGTAAATAAAAAAAAAAAAATCATTAAGACACTCGTTACCAGCTTTATCAATTTGATCCCGAGGTTATGATTAGTTTACCTGCGCGTTCACATGTATGACGCAAGATTTACTTCTCCGCTGAAGATGTTTATGAAAATTATGATAAATTATAAGAATTTAAACACAGTTTAAAAACAACACAAGAGGACCATCTGAAAATTCTATCAAAAGCAATAGGTACATCTTATTAAACAGCAAAATAATTCAGAAAACAAAACAGAATGTACAGATCTGCTCAACTTTCTAGTAAAACCACACTTCTACATTTTTGTTTTAAGACGCACTGATTTTGCGACGTTTACACCTCTCATCCATACTGGAATTGTGCTTTCCTCCACCAAAAATTTAGACATTCAAAAAAACACATTCTAGTACCACATACAATGTTTAGTTTCAGTGACATTTGGAAACTGAAAAGGTATATGAAAGTTTACATGTAAACAGAATAGTGTGGATGTGGCCTAGGTGCCTCAAACAAATCTCTCAAAATCTTTCAAAGATTTGATTTCATGAACGTTGCAGTCAAATCCAGTGATCCTTTGAAACCTTTGTAACACAATTGTTTTTCCTGGCATAGAATCAAAAACATGTGCACTTGGAATCCCAGAAATTGCATACAAGTCACTGAAGTCAGTCAATGACTGGAGCTTGCTATTTTACCACATGCTTTCCAGGTATTGGTGCAGTAGCCTGTGCATCAGGCGGTCAGTGAGCAGACTGTGGACTTGCCATCTAAGACTTCCTTAATTGGGACCCTGCTGTTCAGGGTGTGAGATGGGAACATTGAATAATCGAGAATCTAGAAAAGAAACATGGAATCAACCTGCATTAACGTTGTAACATATATATCAAACACTTGGTAGCACTATATAATAAGGTGACATTTGTAAACATTAGTAAATGCATTAGGTATCATGAACTAACAATGAACTGTATTTTTACAGTATTTATTATTCTTTGTTAATGTTATTTAATAAAAATACAATTGTTCATTGTTAGTTCATAGTTCATTAACTAATGCTAACATATACAACGGTTCATTTAAAAAATTTGTTAGCATATGTTGAAATGAAAATTAACCAAGATTAATAAATGCTGTAAAAGTATTGTTCATTGTTAGTTCATGTTAACTAATGTTGGTAACTAATGTTAACAAATGTAAATTTATTTTTAAAAGTTTTGCCAAACACTCTCACTGAAAAAAGCTCCATGACCTAAGCTGATGAGGGTGAGAGATTGAGTAAGCTCTTGATAGTGTTTGTGGGCCATCTTGGCACACAGACACCAGCTGAAGTCCTCCCTATTATTGTTTCTGTCACTCTCAAGTGACCGACATTTAGAATATTCTGTGAGGCTGGATTTCCCCCCTCCCTGAAGAGAGGGAGAGAGAGCGAGGGAGAAAATAAAAGTGAGCAATGTAGATTAGAGCTGTTCTGCTGTTGTGTATTTATACAACTGAGCAGGGGTTTATTGACACCTCACGATGTTCTCTATTTATCATGTTGCTAAATATATCTGCAGTTAGTGCCTTGAGCAACGTTTTCAAAGAAAATAAAAATAATACAACATCAGTCGGAATTTAATATCAGAGTAAATAATATAAGATTTTTATTGTACATTATTTTGTTTTTACACAGCATAGTAATGACAATTGTAATAAGAGAAGATATCAGAATGATATCATGTGTTTCCGACCTCAGAATATCCAAGCTGCTCTTTTCCATACAAAGAAACTGGATGTTAATTTATACTCTCAAGCTCCAAAACAACAATAAATATATCGTAAAAGTCCATACATCTTGTGCTCTACATTCCATCCCTTCTGATTTCTTACAACAGATTTGCATGAGGTACAGACTGATATTCAAGTCATTGTTAACTGATAATTTTTCCCTTTGCTGAAGCTTACACATATCATTCGTGCTTGTACTCAATTAAAAAATGCCGCATTTAGATGCATCATGTCAGGTTTGAAGTCAATGAAGCCAAACGCTGTTCGTTCTTGCATGTAACAATGTGGAAAGTTTGAATGAATACGACAGCAGGACAGAAGTACATAGAGGAAGATTTTGATTTGTTTCTCACATAGAGTTTCATAGATATTTAAAAAGTTGCACAATAAGATTACATTCAGACTTGTTTATGCACATGCAATGAAATGCTTTATCTGCTAATCTTCTTTACTGTGGATTTGTAAGTTTTAACTAATCTAAACTAGAAAAACAAGGAAAAGAATGAAGTTAAGATTGATGATAATTAGGGGGCCTGGATAGCTCAGCAAATAAAGACGCTGACTACCACACCTGGAGTCGAAAGTTCGAATTCATGGTGTGCTGAGTGACTCCAGTCAGGCTTCCAAAGCAACCAATTGGCCCGGTTGGGTAGAGTCACATTGGGTTCTCAGTGGGGTGTGTGGTGAGTTGCGCGTGGATGCCGCAGAGAATAATGTGAGCCTCCACACCGTCTCCACGGTAACACGCTCAACAAGTCACATGATATGATGCGTGGATTGACTGTCTCAGACGGTAACTGAGATTCGTCCTCCGCCACCTGGATTGAGGCGAGTCACTACGCCACCACGAGGACCTAGAGCGCATTGGGAATTGGGCATGCCAAATTGGGGAGAAAAGGGGAGAAAATCCCCCCCCAAAAAAGGAAAAAAAGAAAGGATGTTAATTAAATATGCAGATAACAGAAACAAAAGAAGGGTGTATAGATGTATTTCTATGTAAGAATAAGTGAAGGCCTATAGTGCAAATAAGCAATGTGCAAGTTGTCCTAGTTTTTTAGCAGTATTGTGGCTGATGAAATAACAATAAAACAATGCATCAAATTGAATCAAAACTATTTCTATTGGTGTGCTGAGTGACTCCAGCCAGGTCTCCTAAGCAACCAAATTGGCCCGGTTGCTAGAGTCACATGGGGTAACCTCCTCGTTGTCGCGATTAGTGGTTCTCGCTCTCAATGGGGCACGTGGTAAGTTGTGTGTGGATCGTGGAGGATAGCATGAGCCTCCACATGCTGGGAGTCTCCGCGGTGTCATGCACAACGAGCCGCGTGATAAGATGCGTGGATTGACGGTCTCAGAAGCGGAGGCAACTGAGACTTGTCCTCCACCACCCGGACTGAGTTCAGTAGTCCGTATGTTAATGTAATCATGTGTTAAAGCAGTAAATGTATTTGGCTTGCTGTCCGTATACTGGAGGGCTCGGATCTCGAGACTCGACTCGAGTCCTGATTACCCCCCGAACTTTACTTATTTAGATAATGAATCTAGAGAATATGTGGAGATGGGGTGGAGGTGGGATGTCAGGAGAGTTGTCACAGGAAGCAGGTAAGCAGCGGCTTATATACTCCTGCTCGTTGGCTGTGATTTGTCAGATTAAAATTAACATGCTCCTCCTGAATCTCTGTTAATTAACTCCATTTCAGTAGTTCGTATGTTAATGTAATTATGTGTTAAAGCAGTAAACGTATTTGGCTTGCTGTCCGTATACAGGAGGGCTCGGAGCTCGAGACTCAACTTGAGTCCTGATTACCCCCAAAAAAGGCATTAAGATGAAAGAACAGTACTATGACTATGGCAGGAAGTATTTAGGACAGCAAGCCAGCAACATTTCTATTTGGTAAATTGGCTTGGTGGATGCTTCTGAATTGTTCTTTCCCCCAAAATCTGTATAGAGGGAGTGCTTTACACATTTGTTTGAAGGTGCATTCTTGTACAATGGCTGGTCGAGAGGGCTACGCTGCAATTCGAACAAGAGACCACCACTCGTCATAGAAGTGGATGGGCTCACGGTATGCGAACAGGGAAGGTGAAAATGACAGTTGGCTCGTGCTGTGTTCAAAAGGGAAGGCTCACACTGCGATTCAAACAGGAGACTGTTCTAAGAGAGAGAGGTTTAGCTCACAGCGTTTGAACGGGTAAGCCCAACATGCATTCAAATGGGGAAGGTGAAAATGAGAGTTGGCTTACGCTGCGTTCGAAAGGGAGGGCTCACACTGCGATTTGAACGGGAGACTGCTCTATGGAAAGAGGAGCTCACGGCATTCAAATGGGTAAGCCCAGCAAGCAATTGAATGGGGAAAATTGGAATGAGAGTTGGCTCGCACTGTGTTCGAAAGGGAGGGCTCACACCGTGATTCGAATTGGAGACTGTTCTATGGAGAGAGAGAGAGAGAGAGCTCACGGCATTCAAACAGGTAAGCCCAGCAAGCAGTCGAACGGGGAAAATGAGAGCGAGAGTTGGCTCGCACTGTGTTCGAAAGGGAGGGCTCACACTGCGATTCAAACAGGAGACTGTTCTATTGAGAGAGAGAGCTCAAAGCACTCAAACGGGTAAGCCCAGCAAGCAATCGAATGGGGAAAATGAGTACGAGAGTTGGTCGCGCTGCGTTCGAAAGGGAGGGCTCACACTGTGATTCGAATGGGAGACAGCTCTATAGAGAGAGAGAGCTCACTGAATTCGAACGGGTAAGCCCAGCAAGCAATCGAACAGGGAAAATGAGCACGAGAGTTGGTCGTACTGTGTTCGAAGGGGAGGGCTCACACTGCGATTCAAATTGGAGACTGCTCTATAGAGAGAGAGAGCTCACGGCATTCGAATGTGTAAGCCCAACAAGCAATCGAACTGGGAAAATGAGCAGGAGAGTTGGTCACACTGCATTTGAAAGGGAGGGGTCACACTGCGATTCGAATGGGAGACTGCTCTATAGAGAGAGAGAGCTCACTGCATTCGAACGGGTAAGCCCAGCAAGCAATCGAACCGGTGCCACTCTGTGTCTGAAATGGAAAGCCGATCGATAGTCTCGGAGGGGAAAGCCTGTGATACGAGGACATGGATGAGTTTGTGCGGCATTTGATGGAGAGGGCTATGATGCGATATTGAGAGGCAGTCCTCATAAAAGAAGGTAAGTCTGTTCCATTGTTTAAGGAATGTTAACCATAACTGGAGGTCAGCACATCAGTATGGGTTTAGGGTTATTGTGCCATTTAATACAGCGACAGTGAGGTGAGGGTGAGGAGGTGCGAGATGAAGGGGCGGCCTTGGGGAATGATGTGTGTGGCGAAATTGAGATGCCCAAGGAGGGAGAGGAGCTCTCATTTAGAGCAGCTTTTGTTAGATAGGAGGATGGACATAATTATGATTATCCTGTCGATTTTCTCTTTTGGCAGGGAGGCTTGAAAGATGTCTGTATCGAGAATGATACATAGGAATTCGATGGATGAAGAGGGGCCCGCTGTTTTCTCATGGGAAATTGGAATTCCTAAATCGGCGAAAAGTTTCTGGACGGTACAGAGGTGGGCAGCGGGAGGGGCATTGGGGGGCGAGATGAAGAGGAAATCATCTAGTAGGTGAATTAATTGGGGAACGGAGTAGTTATTTGCCAGCGAACTCCGAAAAGATTCCAGAAATCAGGATGGATGGGCATTATTTTAAACGCTGAATTGATGCCAACTTTATCTAGCCAGGCTCCTTTTCTGACATTTTTTATCATTTGGATGGCTTGGTCGACGCTGTGGTAGTGGAGAGAGAATTATTCGAGAGGAATTAAGCTGTTAATGCTTGAGTATAGGGATTCGTGCGGGGCCGAAAGATCGATGATGATGCGTTTTTTCTAGTCGCTACCCCTATAGGGCTGATGCAGAAGGTTTTGAAAGAGGGGGCTTCAAACGGGCCGATCATAAAACCTGATTTTAGCTCTTTATGGATTAGTTCATCCACCACTTCGGGTTCAGCTAGCACGGATTGCAAATTATTGCAAATAATGCTAATGGAGGGCAATCTTTCTAGCCCGGGGTTGAAGCCAGATTTTAAACCATTCAGGAGGTAGTTTGTAAATTGGGCGTCGGGATGGTTTGCAAGTTCTTTAGCAAGAGAAGTAATATTGACAGGAGTGCTGAGATATTTTTTTAAGATTTTTATTTTTGAAAGGTTTCGATACAGAGAACACAGGGCAGGCATGCATGCTGCCGCAATGGGAACAGACATGCAGGAAACGACAGCGTTGCCTAGGGCAACCAAAGTTGTTGAAAATCTGTCTGCCGGTTGAAACTCTTACTACCCTTCCTCTGAAATCGCGATCTGGTTGATTGAGGGGAGGGTTGTTGGAGGGGCGTTGGACGTAGCTGGTAGAGTTTTCGGATCTTTGGGCTGACCTAGTGGGAAGGTTAGAATTTATGAGAGGGCATAGTTTAGTTTGATGGTCTGATGATCTACATACTGCGCAGGAAATGCTGCGGCAGCCCAGAAAAACTCTGTTATGGAGATCTAAATTGAGGGCTCCCCAGTATGGACACTGGTTCCACTGCGTGACTCAAACAGCGCATTTGGCAGGGAACATTTTATTGTAGGTGTAGAAATGACTGCCGCCGAAAGAGAGAGAGAGCTCTGCAATGATCGCCATGTAATCATTTAGTTCACGTCATCTGTGTGGAAACACAGAGGAAATAAATTTTGTATAACAGCTGAACAAAATACAGAATTCTGCCAAGGAGAGCATACGAGTGGAGGTGATTTTTTTTTAGCGTTACTGAAAAGTTGCCACAATCTAAAAGGCACTGCAGCTCGTTGGTGGGGTAGAGAGAGAGGAGAGCAGAAAGGTCTATATCTGCACCTGACAAAATCTGGGTCGGGAGATTATTGGAAACTTGCGGAGGTTACATGGCTGCAGCATCTGGGGGAATATCTAGAGGCATAGCTGTATGGAGGGTGAAAGTAGGAGGGCAGGCTGGTTGAGGCCCGCCGAGAAGGAGTGGGGGTGGAGCCGGCTCTGAAGGCGGAGGAATCCTCACGCCTGGGGTGGCTTCGAAGGCAGGATAGAGTGAGGGGGGAGGAGCTGGAAAAGGTAAACATTGGGCTGGAGCGTTTGTTGTCAGCGGAGGCAGCCTCATACTCGATTCCACTCCGAAATGGTAGGACAGGGGGAGAGAGCTGGGGAAGGCTGGTTGAGGAGAAGGATTTAGAGCCTCTGAGGTTGGTGATACTCCGAGCGGTGGTGGCAGGCAGACTCCTGCGTCAGGGTGCCCGGTGGTTGGGAGCGAAGTGAGCGAAGGCTGGAATGGGAGAGAAAGGAAAGGTGGTGGCTTGCTAGGCGCTTGGCCTGATGCCGACGCCAACGCCACGCTGGCTGAAGGCCTTTTACGGGATGGAAGTTTGGTGAGGGAGAAATGGCCTGTACCAGAAACCCTGGGGGGTTGTGAGCGGTTGGGGTGTTTTTGGCTATCGTGTTTTCAGGGGGTTTAGAGGTAGAAGGAATGTCATGTTGGGAAGAAGCATATAAATCATATAATTGGATTTTGCTTAGCCTTCGAGAAAAGTGGATGTTAGAAGCGGCTAGAGCTTGGCGAAGTTTATTAACTGTCCGTTTTGAAATGACTGGTATAGTTGGGTGGTCAGCAGAGGTTGAAGATCTGAGTGATCTGGACGGCGGAGGAGAGGGCTGATTCCTACGTCTTGGAGTGCAGGTTGTTGAGCGAGAAGCTCTGCGTCCTCGGCTTGGAGCAGCCGGATCGATAACGCTGTTGGACGGAGAAGTGACTTTGCCGGGATCGGATGGCTGTGATGAAGCATTGATTGGAGAGTTGAAGAGTTCCTCATCGGAGGGAAAGAGATCCAGTACAGACATCTTGCTGGCTTGAGGGTGGGACCCACTTGTCAGGAGAGTTGTCACAGGAAGCAGGTAAGCAGCAGCTTAAATACTCCTGCTCGTTGGCTATGATTTGTCAGATTAAAATTAACATGCTCCTCCCGAACCTCTGTTAATTAACTCCATGTGAGTAACCGCGCCACCACGAGGACCTATTAAGTAGTGGGAAATGGGCATTCCAAATTGGGGAGAAAAGGGGATAAAAAATAAAAATAAAATAAAAAACAATTTCTATAAAGAATCTTTAAAGTGCATCTATTGAGAATCTTTTTAAAGCATATTATAGTAAACAAATAACACAATAGGCTGCAATAAAATCAAACTAGCTATATGAAAATGAAAGAGTCATTTATTATGGTCACAATGGAATATCTGAGAAATGGAAGATGCTATTTCAAACGTAATATGTGGACAGAGCTACTGTGTATGTATATGTGTTCTTGTGTGTGTCGGATGGTTGGTTCTCTTGTTAAGGGGGTCCACAAGGGCATTCCTTGGGTGAGATCAGGAGCACGGCAAATGTTTGGATGACTGACCCAATTAAAACTCACTGTTGTTGACAGTGGTGGAAGTCACTTCTGTATGATATAATCCCAATGCTCATTAACAGTACCGTGTGCAAGTGTTTGTGTGTGTGTGTACAGTAGGTGTGTATGTGTAGGCAAGCATAAAAGTGGCAGCACATGCAGTAGATTCACATGGAGAAGCTGCACTTGCTAACAGAGGATCTGGGCTCCACTGTTGCCTAGTTACCAGATTAAACCCACAACCCCCTAAACAGGATCTTTTCAAATTGTTTTGTTTCCATTCTCATCCCTGCAACAAACACATATTCTGAATGATAAATAAATATCTGAAAGCAATACAATGTCAATGCACAGTATATGAAATGTAATTCAGAGTGACAGGTATGTCAGTTGTAGACATCTTTAGCTTGACCTAGAAATACAAAGAATTATCATATAAAACTGGAGAGAGAGGGGGATTATGAGAGAACGGAGGGTGAAAATGGCTGGTATTACTTGAGGATCTGTTATAAACAGAAGTGACATTTGCAATCATTGATTTTGGTATCCAGAGGCTCTTCTCTGGTTACTGTGGCTTTAGGTGTTTAGAATACAGACCTGAGTCATTGAGAATCAGTTATAACTTCAGGATTTCAACCCAGTAAAACTTTGTATGAAAATAACTACACCGTAAAATGTGAACGTGTGCAGTTACTTGTCACAGAAGCCCTTTACCAGATCTAAACCTTGAAAATTACTTTAGCTGATATAACTTAATCTAGTCAGGTTGATTCTGTCACATTAAATTATTTCTTTGACTTGAATAAAGCCAGTTAATTTAGATGTTTCCACATCAAGCACATTTTTAATCGGACAATATTCTTTTTTACATTATATTGTAAACAATATATATATTTGTATCTATACATAGACTCTCTATATATACAATATCTATGTATACTGCATTTAATTAATTTTGTCTTGTTTTGCAATAAACATCTAAACATCTTTAAAACAAGATGAATAGGCATACTAGAGAAGCAAAATTGTGTAAGAAAATAAGACTTGTTTACAGAGAATATATGTTAAATTAAGTGTATTTTTATTACTTAATTGGAAAATTGCTTTCTTGTTTAACCTTTTTTTAACCTAGCTAAATTATGTTAGTGTCATGAAATTTGCAGGAAGGAGGACCCAATCGCAGGAATGAGTGAACACACAAACTTTATTAAAACAAAAGAAACAAAGATGAACATAAAGCTCTCACGGGGGAGAGAAAACAGACTAATGTAAAAATTAACAAAGATAAAAACAAGGACTGATTGAAAACAGGAACAGGATATATATATAGAAACTGACAGACCAACCGACAGACTTAACTAACCTTACAAACAGAACCAACTCACAAAACGATTCGACAAACACAAGTGGGAAGGAGGCACAATATATAGAGGGAGACACATGAGGGACAGGTGCAGACAATCAACCTGACAAGGACTAAACGAGGAGGCGTGGCAAGGGGAAACAAGCGAGCAGGGTCAGAAGAGTGCATGGCAGACAAAAACACAAACTGTGACAAACTGCACAGACGACTGGGAAATGGCCGCCATCACTGTGAGTGCTGGCAGCGACTAGGGAGCAGGGGCCCTTCTCCTCCTTCGGACAGCCGGAAACACTGCTACGGGAACGGCCGCTGCTTCCTGGTGGTCGGCATCAGGAAAGGCCACCACCTCCTGGCGAGTGGCAACGGGAACGGCCGCTGCCTCCTGGTGGGCAGCTGCAGGCTCAGGTGTGGAGCTCCATCTCTTCCTCCACCGAGTGATGGGAACAGCGACTGCAGCACCCACCGTCGGAGAGGGGCATCGCTGTCCTCGGACTGAGATGGAGAGAGAGCCCTCAAAGACAAAATAATCCCACTTTAAAGCCAATTTTATGGTGTCGGAAAGACTCCCTTCTTCCCCAACAGGAATACAAGACTTGATGGGTTCAACCAGGCCTTTCACAAAAAGATCAACGAGGCATTCCTGGTTGAAGCCCAAGCTCGAGGTCAACGCTTGGAATTCCAGCGAATACTCCCTCACTGACATGTTCCCCTGATGGAGATCAAAAAGACTCTGGGCAGCGGGATCTTGACAGCGAGACAGGGAATGGGGTTAAAAAAAAAAAAAAAAAACTCATTCCATCACGAAATTTGCAGGAAGGAGGACACAATCGCAGGAGTGAGTGAACACAAAAACTTTCAAACAAAAACAAAAGAAACAAAGATGAACATAAAACTCATGGGAGAGAGAAAACAGACTAATAATGTAAACATTAACAAAGAGAACAATGAGAACTGACTGAAAACAGGAACAGGATATATAAAGGAACTGACAGAAAAACCGACAGACTTAACTAACCTTACAAACATTACCAACTCACAAAACGATTTGACAAACACAAGAGGGAAGAAGGCACAATATATAGAGGGAGACACTTGAGGGACAAGTGCAGACAATCAACCTGACAAGGATTAAACAAGGTGTGGCAAGGGGAAACAAGCAGGTAGGGTCAGAAGAGTGCATGGCATACAAAAACACAGAGCTATGCCCTCAAACACAAAACAGAGACAAACACACTGACAGATAACAGGAATGAATGTTACATTTATATAGTGCTTTTTCAGACACTACACGCAAAGCACTTCACATAGTGAACAGGGGACTCTCCTCAACCTCCACCAGTGCGCAGCATCCACCTGGATGATGCAACAGTGGCCATAGTGCACCAGTACACTCACCACACACTAACTAATGGTGGTGAGGAGAGAGTAGAGTTGTAGAGCCAATTTTAAAGATGGGGATTATTAGGAGGCCATGATTAAGAAGGGCCCAATGGGGGGAATTTGGCCAGGACACCAGGGAAACACCCCTACTCTTTTACAAGAAGTGCCCTGGGGTTTTTTTTATTTATTTTTTAATGACCACAGAGAGTCAGGACCTCAGTTTAACATCTTACTGCTTTTTTGCAGTATAGTGTCCCCATCGCTATACTGGGGCATTAGGACCCACACAGACTGCAGGGTGAGCACCTCCTGCTGGCCTCCCTAACACCTCATCCAACTGCAACATTTCCAGGTACTGGCCAGGCTCAACCCTGCTTAGCTTCAGTGGGCAACTGGTCTTGAGCTACATGGTGATATGTGTTGGGCCTCATGTGCTCAGATAGAAGACAAAGGCAGGCCTAACAGTCATAAAAACATAACTCAAGCCCCCATCTTCTAAGTCGTAAATTTTACTGATAAAAATCACGCCAAAATCAAACAAAGGGAGTCCAAAACAGACTACAGATCCATGAAGCCTTGTCCTCTAAAGGATCGAGCTCTCAACTCCTATTGGATGAGGCACACCACAGAACGTCCCTCAAACATGACATCATCAGGACTTCAAATAATTCTGAAATGCTCCCAGAGTTGCTTCCAGCGACTTAGTTCACCGAATACGGACGTAGCTTTTTGCTGCTCTCTGGTGCAACCTCGTGGCTTAAGGAAGTAATGTCCGACTTGAAACTGTAGCCACACAATCTCCATCTCGCTGGACGAGTTGAGATTACTCTGGGTTCAACCAAACACTCTAACGGATCCGAAGGAGACCGCCGAGCAATTCGCATCTTCATCCGTTGGCCTACAGAAGTGAAGAGATTAAAGATTTCTCTTCCATCTTCAATCAAGTCGACATTTCTGAGTTCTCCGCCAGCCCGCCGAGAATCAACAGCCGTACCGCCCGCCGACAGCATGAGGAAACGGCCTCCCGTCATCACCCGAGCCTCAAGGAACCGGGTCAAAGTTAAAGGTCGGAGGAAAACACATTCTACCTGTGTCCTCATGCGATTCAAGTAAGAGGTTACGTCTGGGCAGAGATAGAATATTATAGCGTGTTATTCTTGTGTTTCAAGGTTTTTGCTTGTACAGTTTTTGGACCGCCATGTCCGCTCATTATTAATACTCAGGGTATTAATTATCACGAATTTGTTTTGCTGTATTGTGGTCCAACCAAATTGGATTGTTGTGCATTTTCGCCATCGCGGGTGAGACAGCAACTGAGTTCATCCATTAGAGTCAAATAACGCAGGACTTTTACAAGCCCCACTCGTAAAACCGCGTCTCTGAGTGATGAACACAGCTGTTTTCTCTCCAGCTATCGCGAAATCAGCTTTCGGGCTGTCACTTGATAATCTCTCTCTCTCTCTCTCTCTCTCTCACTAACCACACTGACACAAACACACACACACACAGTCACACACACACCTTATGTGTTGTAGGATTATTTTTATTTCCATATCTAATCATATCACTGTTTAGTCTGTAGTTGTAAGTCGGAAGTTTATTGACTGCATTGTATTAATTATTAATTGATATTACTGCATAAATAAACTTTTGTTTATATTACAAAGAGAAGTGTTTTGGTTTGTTTTGCATATGCCTGTGTCATGCTGACGGGATGTCAGTGCTCGGATTCAAACCTTCATTCATTGTTTTTTTCCCGAAAATCGATATTCTTCGGATGTCGATTTTCCTAAGAAAACAATCTAATATTGAGACTGTTTTAATATTCGGTTATTAGTCCCTGATTTCAGGGTGGTGCCCCGTCAATGTTAATCCTTATTAATATTCTATTGATTTTTGATAATTGATAATTATCTTTGATTGAATTTGAATGATCAACAAGCTAGTGTTAATTTTAATTAATGTTTCATCGACGTTAACAATTAACGATTATCTTTGATAACTGTTGATTTAAAGGATTAAAAAAAGCTAACATTAATTCTCATCAATGTTCTATTGATTTTAATAATTAATAATTATCTTTGATAATTATTAAATATTGCTAATAACCAAACTTGCTCCTAAACGTAGCACACTGCATTTACTGGAGTCCCATATGAGGTTTTAATGAATTAGATCCAATTAATTAATTTAAATATTGAGTAATAACTACAGAAATAATTATTAATTATTTCTGATAGTAACACTGATCTAAACAACCAGTAAAGCCTGACATAAGTCAGCTGGTAGGAGAGGAAGGAGAGGGCTGTCGTGACAGTTAGATGTATGCTTTAAACTGAGAAAAAATCATTTGTCAATGAAGTATGAACTGAAATGAACTTCTCTCAAGATATATTTTCCGGAAAATCTTACTGTAATATTGAATGCAAGGTTTTGCTTCTCAATTACATTTGTTTATATTTTACTGGAAACCAAGAAAAACTATTTGCTGAAACAATTTGCCAATTAAGTAAAAATTAGATGAACTTACCTCAAGATATATTATTTAATAACAAGACTCAGTTTTGAATGCAATTTTGCTTCTCATATACATTTGTTGTTTTAAGGATATTTCTACATATTTTTACTGGAAAACAAGACACAAATACTAATTAAGCAAGTTATTTTTGGCAATGTAGCCAACAACCTTTAAAATTAAACAATATTGCTGATTGTGTATGACATAAAATTATAATAGTTTAAACTATATTTTATTTGACAATAAATTTAACCAAAGAAACACCAAAAAGCCTTCCAAAGTTCTCAATAAACTACTAAATTTGTGTTTTTCTTGTATCTGCTTCAAATGAATATGTCTGAAATGAATATGTATCTCGAGTCCAAAGCTGACAGAGTTTGGCCTGAGCCAAAACATATCTCTACCCCTCCACCTTCCTCTTTTCTTATTTTTCTCCCTCTCCCTGACCCTTTCACACCCCACACATATCCATCTCCAACTCTGAGTTACCCGTGTGGAAAACAAGCCCTCAACTCCAGAGATTAATGTAGTGTTCTTACACACAAAAGTTAGGTTCGTGGTGAAATCATAAACAGGAGACATCCGATGAACTCAAATCCAGAGGAATTATTTTAGAACCTTTACTGGCAAAAGAACAGACATTGCATCACTCACAGTTCAGGGGTACACTGCACACTTCGATCTTTTCACACAGGGTGTGAAAAACCACAGATTTTTTAGCAGGATAAGGTCACTTTACCGAGTCATGCTTGTCTATTACCTCATTGACCAATGTCTAATTGACACCCTTTTTTATAGACAAACAACCCCCAAAAAAAGCTGTTTCCCATCCATCAAGAGATACTCTGCACCACAGAACCACTGTCATTCCTGCCAATTACCTCTGGCACCCTCAGGCATCTCTAGTTTCCACAGTAACTCACTGCACCGGCTTTGGCTGGGATGCGCATCACCATGGCAACCAGAATCGAAACCTGGTACCCCTGTGTCCATAGCTTGTCTTCGCGATGACAGTGCAGACTACCCTCATTACTAAAGGGCTCATGCTGAGGCTATGAGAACCGTGTGATCACATGACCCAATTATGGCAAATATCCAGTATGTGTGACAACACTGGATATTAGAGTTTCAGCTTGCTTATTCCTGCTGCGCACAGAGAACTTTCAAAACTCAGCCTTGAATTCAGACCACAGACACTGCTGAGCTCTAATTGTCCTAAAACCGCACAAAGGTTTCAATCTCTTTTCAGGAAAGAACTCTCAATCTTCATTCTAATTTTTAGAGTCAAAGATGAATCTAGTCTAACTAGTATGAACTTTTTAATGAGCACAATTAACTGTCTGTCTCTGAAATCTTAAAGGGATAGCTCATCCAAAAATTAAAATTGCATAATGATTTACTAACCATTGTGTTGTTCCAAACCAATATTTCTAGACTTTCTTTCATCAGTGGAGAACATAAGGAGATATTCGGCAGAATGTGAGCCTCAATCACCATCACTTTCATACAAAGGCATACAGGCTAACATTTGTGTTTCACACAAGAAAGGAAAGTCATTTACAGGGCTCCAGACTAAAAAAAAAATGACTTAGGGGCCATTGGCTCCAAAACTGAAACATTAAGGAACCAAATGGCTGTTTCTAGTCACCAAATCACAGAATTGCTCGATTTAGATTGCTGTTCAGAAACAAGAGAGAAGCCGAAAGAAAACTGCTGATAATAACCCATTAATCTGAGGTTTAATATACAGTATGTATAGTTGAGAAGATAAGTTTGGATTCCCCTTTTGTCTCATAAATGTTCACACCCTTTTCATAATTTATACAAATATAAGAGATAAAATATTTGTTTTTGTTTTTTTAGCACTGCCCTTCAGAATCTACATTACAGATATTTACATAAAGTATAGTATGTATATAGTAGTGCGTTGCCTTCTTAAGCATCAATGAATGTTTGCACCTTGTGTAATAGTTGTGTACAAGTCCCTCAATTGTCCTAAGTGTCAAAAGCTGGATCTCATATATATAATTTAATTATCATTTAAATTGTTTTAAAATATTGCCTTAGTCCTTCTTTACTGCTACAGATAGACCGGACAACGTGGCTGCATCTGAAACCGCATACTGTCAAAGTATGTACTGTATTTGATGAGAAACGCACTTCTCAGCCGGTAAAACAGTATGCTCTTAAGGTATGCGAGAGGCAGTATGAATACAATTCAGACATACTAACATCAAGGAATGTATGCATGGTCCCGTGACCAGAATATATGATGTGACAACAACAACTGTGAAAATATTCCACTCAAGTTTGGTTAAACAAGCGACATTTAAGCACAATGAGCAACGTTCTTTGTGTATACAGCACTTACTGTTGAAAACAGCATTCTGCCCTGCGGTTCTCCGCCATTTGTTTTAAATCCAGCATTTGAACGTGATGTCTCCTCAGCTCCCGATATATTGTGGGATAGGAAAGTGTTCAACCGATCCACACTTCGGATTCCCGCCGGAAGTAATAGGTCATCTGGGCATTTCTCTCTAACTGTCTTATGAATACTATGGATTCGGATATACTGCTCCACTGGCATACTGTTTTTGGCATATTATATAGTAGGGAAGTATGTATATTCGGATGAAGGGTTAGACCACAAGAGTGTAAATTGAATGAAATCCCATATGCAGTTTATCGTGCTACTCCAGTCCCAATTAACAATTACCAGAAAAAGAAAAAAGTGGTTCATAATGTGGGACTTTTAATTATGAATAAGCCCGATATACACATGGGACTCTTATTTTGAAATGTCTGCGCTCCTAGTTGTGAACTCACTGACACTACGGCTGATGACACAGAAAGTGACTCTGATTCAAACTGCTAACCTGAGCTCCTGAGTTCACACCCTCAGTTCTTTTCGAGTGATTCATGAAAAAGACCCAGTTCAAAAGTAATTTGTTCACGACTCTCTCATGCTGGGTTTGTGGTTGCGTGCAGTGCAGCGAGCTCATCATCACAACAGAACGGGTGAAAAACAGCGCGAGACACACTGGTGGTGCGCGCTCTAAAGATGTATACAATAACTCACAAGATAATATCTGATGAAACCACATATGAACGCACACTGACTGTCACCAATGGCGACTAGATTTTAAATTATTATCGCAATCAATTATTTTTGGTCGCATTTGCAACCATTTTAGTCGCAGTCTGGAGCCCTGCATTTATGGATTTGGAACAACATGAGGGTGAGTGAATCAACACTCAATTCTCATTTTTAGGTGAATTATCCCTTTTATGTCCTTGCAGTTATTTAACTGTATATAATAGAATATTTGATGCACGCTATGACCAGAGTCAAAGAGGAGTCAGCGAAAGCAGGCTCAGTTTATTAATACAGATTGTGTAACTTGTAAGAGATTGAACATGTGATAAATTACAGTAATTACAGTACTTTCAAGTAAAGAAACCAAACAAAACGTGCATATATACTGTACCTTTTACAGTACAGTATAATTAATTGTGATGCCAATAAAGCAAGAACATGACCTTTACAAAATTTACCCAGCAATCTCAAAATGTTAGCCTGTTGTGCTTCTTATACATAAAACATCATGGTTACTTGTGTAACCTCCGTTCACTGATGGAGGGAACGAGACATTGTGTCGATGTAGTGACACTAGGGGTCACTCTTGGGAGCCCGAGACACCTCTGGTCTTTGATAAAAGGCCAGTGAACATTGGCGAGTGGTATTTGCATGCCACTCCCCGGAACATACGGGTATAAAAGGAGCTGGTATGCAACCACTCATTCAGGTTTTATGCTGAGGAGCCGAGACAAGGTACGGCCATTTCAGTGGGTAGTTCAGCATTGTGGCAGGAGGGACACAAAGTATCGTTGCCTCCATCAGGGAACGGAGGTTACGCAAGTAACCATGATGTTCCCTATCTGTCACTCACTCGACGTTGTGTCGATGTAGTGACAATAGGGGTCCCTATACAAAACGGCGCAACTGGCTGAACTGTGTTACGTGAACTGGCGGTGTGTGATGGGCAGACAACTGTGTGCTTCGTAGCCAGCACACCAGGCTGACACATAACCTCCCCCAACATAGTTATGAGTATCGAACGGCCCTTTGGGGACAAGTCGACTACCCAAAAGATAGAGACAGGCTAACCCAGTCGTGGCCTTTTTTTCCCCTTCTTTTTTTTCACTCCCTAAAAAAGAAGGGGGATTATCCGACTGAGCCGACCAGGTCAAGTCGGGGGGTGTCCCTCCCAAGGGGAGGACACCGCGGTGACCACACCTCGCCCAGAGAGAGGGGGGGATATTTAAGTGGAAAATACTTCACATGGTCTTGACGATCATGTGGAGAAGTCTCATGGTAGATCCTACCCAACGGGGGAGGAGTTACTACAAACATGGAGACTGTGGCAGAGGGGGCTCTGCCCAAGGAAGACGTAGTTTGCCAACAGGGAAACGAATTAGCGGAAGATATACATCGCATGGGGTTACCTTACAGGGAACCGCCACATGCAGAGCACCTACCCCAGAACAGCGCTCTTAGCACGTGTACTGGGCCGGCAGTGAGTCTCTCCGAAAACTTGACTACCACAGGGCTTGGAGGAAGTCAACCAGGGAACATAGTTTGTGAACACTGCTGGAAATTAATGGCGCACGTCTTCAGCTCAGAGGAGGTGAATGGCACTATGTGCAAGCGATACACCTGGCTGGCTATCCCGGGCTTATCCATTTGTATCGCATGCTATTACCCAGGATGAAACCGGTTCCACCCGGAGGTTGTAGAACCTCACAAGGTGTTGGGTGTTGCCCAGCCCTCTGCTCTGCAAATGTCTGTTAGAGAGGCACCCCTGGCCATGGCCCAGGAGGCCGCTACACCCCTGGTAGAATGGGCTCGTAGCCCTACTGGGGGCGGCACGTCCTGAGCATGATATGCCATAGCTATGGCATCAATGAGCCAGTGGGCGATCCTCTGCTTGGAGACAGCGCTTAATTTCTGCTGTGCACCAAAGCAGACAAAGAGCTGCTTAGAGATCCTAAAGCTCTGCGTGCAATCCAAATAGATGCGTAAAGCACACACCGGACACAGCAACGACAGGGCTGGGTCTGCCTCCTTGGGAACAAGGAAACCGCTCTTGCTGAACTCTTGGGTACTGCAGCCACTTGGGCATGCAGCACAATTAAATGCAAAGGTAACAAAAGATTCTCCTCCCAGCCCTCGACCGGGGGATGGAGTGGTCTGCTTACCAGCTCCAGAGCAACGGGTTTCTTCTCAGGGGCGCTTCGAAGCCTTTCGCGGGTTCTTGGCAGCCACGAGATGGGTGGCATCTGCTTCCTGTGGCGGGCTCCACACCGGGGCCAGGCCGCAGGGGCGGGCTGTGGCAGAGGCGGTGCAGTCACCACAGGAGGACACCCTTGGCAACGAGCAGACAGGGTGCGGATCTTGAGCCACACTGGGGCAGGATTTGCCGGATAACCTCCATTTGCTGCTTCACCGCTGAGAACTGCTGGGCAAAGTCCTCGGTGTCACCGGACTGGCCAACCTGGGAAATGGGGGCAGCAAGGAACCGTGCCTTGTCGGCCTCTCCCATCTCGACCAGGTTGAGCCAAAGGTGGCGCTCTTGGACCACCAAGGTGGACATCGCCCGCCCGAGAGACCGCGCCATGACTTTCGTCGCCCAGAGAATGAGGTCGGTCGCCGAGCACAGCTCCTGCATCAACCCTGGGGCGGAACTACCCTCGTGCAGTTCCTTTAGCGCACTGACAGTCTTGCAGGAGAGCCATGGCGTGTAGGGCGGAGGCGGCTTGTCCAGTGGCACCGTAGGCCTTGGCCGTCAGAGACGACGTAAACCTACAGGCCTTGGATGGGAGCTTTGGGCGCCCGCGACAGGTGGCGGTGGTCTGCAGGCATAGGTGCGCCTTTATCCACCAGGGGGATTGCCGAATAGCCCTTGGCCGCCCCACCATCGAGGGTAGTGAGGGCGGGGAAGCTGAAAGATCAGGACCGGGCAGTAAAAATTGCCTCCCACAACCTTGTCAGCTCTTCATGCACTTCCGGAAAGAAAGGAACGGGGCAGGCCATGGCTTTGAGCGGTGCCGCGAGCCCAGGAACCAATCATCGAGCCACGAGGGTTCAGGGGAGAGCGGAGGGTTCCACTCTAGCCCGACGCTCGTGGCTGCCCAGGAAAGCATGTCATCATCTCCGCGTCAGCCTGTGACTGGGCGACCGCACCCGAAGGGAGGAGCCCAGCCGAGGCTTCCACGTCCGACTGGATGAGCCTGCTCTCCGATGCTGTGTTCGAGAGCTTATCACTTTCGCGGACTCTGAATAAGAGGTCAAACTCACCATGAGACGAGCCGGTGGACGCATCCGGAAGCCCAATCGGGGCAGACGAGCGTGCTGGGGAATAGGAGGTCCGCGGGGGGATATCCGGTGGAGGCAGTTCCATTGTGGTCCCCAAATCGCCCCCCAGTGTTAGCCGCGCTGGCCTCATACTCGTGGGTAGAAGGACTGAGGCGGGGAGCCTCTGGGGTGGCTTGCTTTCTTACGAAGGTAAGCTGCTACCGCATCGTTGCCATGGACATGTTCTCGCAATGAGTACATGACCCATCCACGAACGCTGTCTCCGCGTGAGCAGTGCCCAGACACGAAAGACAGTGATCGTGACCGTCAGAAGGCAAGAGATAATGAGCGCAACCAGGAATAACACACAAAGGAAAGGCATCTTTAAAAAGACGCGTCTTTAAAAAGACATTCCGTGTGTGCCACTCTTTTAGAGAAATATCCTGTTTTAGAGAAATATACTCTTTTATTTCTGCCGAAGCACCCAGGGGCATTCTCTGCAGTGCACCAGTGCAGAGGAGGGAGAAGCCGCTGAAATGCGCCATCAGATCCAGCAGAGGTGAATGAACAGTCGTGGGAATTCAGCTCAGTGAGCATGACCGTTCGGCTCCGAAGAGAAAATCTGAATGATTTCAGATGCATTCCAGCTCCTTTTATTCCCGTATTTTCGGGGAGTGGCATGCAAATACCACTCGCCAATTTTCATTGGCCTTTTATCAAAGACCAGCGGTGTCTCTGGCTTCCGAAGAGTGACCCCTAGTGTCACTACATCGATACAACGTCGAGTGAGTGACAGATAGGGAACAATAGAGATACATATGAGACAAGTCTGCAAAATGAAAATAAGGAAAATACACACAGCCACAGTTCTGAAGGTATACAAATCACTGTTAGACCGAACGTTGCTATATCAATAAATATAAGCAATCTTACAAGCTACAGCTACAGTATGTGCAGAAAAGTTTTCTCTCCTGCCTTGATATTTTTTGAGACTCACAGTAATTCTAAAATCCTATTTGAAACAACAATAGCAAAGGTTTAGTGTTAGGTTACTTACTTTTATGACTTCCCCAAGGAAAACTATTCAATAAAAACTGAATAGGAGTAATTCCATATCTCTGGAAAATGAAATAAAACAAAGTTTTGAACCAGTTATACACATCAGACTAAAATGTGATACTATATACACAAGAAAAGCAAGTGATCCGTCGTTGACAGTCAGTAAAAAATTATTAAAATCAATATTTAATCTGTAATTGAAATCGCCTCGTCCACCATGATTTTTCCTCCGGCATGAAACTCAAGTCCACTGTTATTGCTCAAGAGTATCAGCAGCGGGGCTGTTGGGTAGTAGACCACTGTGGAGCTCACACTGATGCAGGCTCAGCCAAAGGGCGCATTGAGGGAGCAAAGGGGCGCTCGTTTGCACCCCTCTGAGCGCTAAAATGTCAAATGGGACAAAATACTCGCGGGAACATGCAAATGAAGGCCACAACACCGCAAGTCCGAATCAAGTGTGCCATTTGGGACAGGGCCTTTGACTTACTGTAAGCCACTTCACAGGAGAAGACTGCTGTATCCATTGTAAAATGTGGGAATTTATACTTCCTTATTAGGCAGGTAACTAATTACCAACATTATACCTTTTAAAATAGAGAGTAAAAATAGAGAGTTAGAGATTTTTTGCTAACTCTTGCTATTTTTCCACAGCCATGTGACCTTGATGGTTAACATAATCACATTTGATCTGTCCCTTTGGCAACTACGTACAACTATGTACAATCTTAGTACGGTAATTTCCCAGGTAGTGATTCATGTCTATGACTTGGTCTTAGCTCAATGAATTTAGTATTAGCTAAGTGGCTTAGAAGCTCCAATGTATAGCTGGAGGCAGTGGCAACCCCCAGAGATATCCACCTGATACTAAATAAGAATCTCTTCTGTTCTCAGTTGGAGTCACAGAAAAACACTTGGAAACCTTTACACAAAAAAGCTCATACTGTGCAGAAAGAAACATTTTTCCACAAATATTAAGAAGTGTACTGCAGTATCTATCTATCTATCAGTTTCTCTATCTATCTATCTATCTATCTATCTATCTATCTATCTATCTATCTAACATCCATTCATCCATCCATCCATTGCTAATGTAGTTCCCTTCCCTTCTCTCTGTCTGTACTGTACACTCCTCTCTCCAGTATCATCTCTTCCTCTTAAGTCAACTATTCCTAACCCCAAATGTCGAAGTCAGAGCGTTTGTACTGTATGTGTAGAGTATGTGGGTTTCAAGGTAGCAACAGTGTATATAATGCAGTTAATTCCAAGTGCGCCGCTGGATACCGAGGGCAGGGAGTCAGACCTTTCCTGAGAGGTTACAAAACTCCCCTTGATCACAGGCAACCATCAGCAAACATTTCACTCAGGCAACAGATGGATGATTTTCATTCCATTCTTTCGCTCTGTATTTCACTTATTACACATCGCGCACAATGGCCCCTCATCATGGTGAAAGGAAGCTATTTTAACTGTCTTTCACAGTTGTCGATGTTGATGCTGAATTGTCAGAGGGTCTATAATGACTTGTCCATGACTTGTCCTTCTTTTAGATGAAAACTGGATGCCATGAAGTAGTGAAGTCATGTGATAACAATGTATATTAATCATTTTTAACTAGGCTTGCTTGCATATTTCCATATTGAGGCTGATTTATTTATTTAATTTTCTAACTCTTTTATTACCAATACTTTTATTTTGGGTGCTATTGATTCTTTTACTCCTCCTTTGTTTTGTTTTTTAATTGTTGTTGTTTTTTTGTTTTTTGTTTTTTTGTTGTTTTTTTTCATCACTTCGAATGAGATGTTTTTTAAAATGTTAGAAATAATATTAATATGCCTGTATGTTACAATATGTGTCACACTGAACTATTTAGCCCCATACGTCTATAAGCCACACATTTTACAGTAGTGATTTACATTAGATTTTTCTGGCATAGTTTGGACTCTGATCTATTTCAAGACTGTTTCTCTCTTTCAGTCTTTGCAGTAGGCCTAGTGTAAAAAATAAATTGTTGAGAAAACGTAACATTTTAATGCAACATGATGCATTAAGAATTTTGAGTTGTCTCAACGATTGTTTTCAAATTGTCCTCATTAAAGATACTTCGTTCGGCCAACTTGTATTTCTTCATTCGTGGAATGTTGATTGTCTTATACTGCCAATAAAGATATTCTCGTCACAGCAACTGCATCTACAATTACTGTTGTTCAGACAATTTATTTTTTTCTGTTTCATGAAGGTAAAATTTTTAATTAGCAAAACAAAGTTTTTTAAGTCACCTTATTTTCCTTATTTTAAATTAATTTACAAATGACAAATATGGACTTGTTACTTTATAAATGTATTTATAATGCAGTATTGTAGTATTTCTACAATAAAACCAATGACCAGCTTAGAATTAAACTTAAACCTATGAAAAATAAAAATAAAAAGTTTTGGAAATGGAAATTCTGGTTCTGTTTAGCTTACAATAAGTTTAAGTACTCTTGCTGTTTGTAACCACCAAGAAATGCAATACATTGCAATGTTATGGAAAAATCAATGAACAATAAAAAAAATAAAAAAATAAATAAATAAAAATGGAACACTGGTCCGATTTTGTTCACAAATGTTATAAGATGACAGGTATAGTGCATCCAGACCCCGGCTCTATGAACACATTCTAAGCAGTATCAAAACTGCACTTCAGGATTTCATTTGGGACCTAATAACAAAAACAGGGTATGCCGGAGCATTCCAGTTCTGCAGTATTAAAGGGATAATTCATCCAAAAATAAAATTCACTCATCATTTACCCTCACCCTCATACCATCCCAGATGTGTATGACTTTCTTTCTTCTGCTGAACACAAAATTTTTAGAATAATATTTCAGCTCTGTTGGTCCATACAATGCAAGTGAATGGTGGCTAAAACTTTGAAGCACCAAAAAGCACATAAAGACAGCATAAAAGTAATCCATAAGACTCCAGTGATTAAATGTCTTCTGAAGCACTAAGACAGGCATGGGTGAGAAACAGATCACTATTCAAGTCCTCTTTTACTATAAATCTCCACTTTCACTTTCTTAAGTGCTCTTCTCTCCAAAGAGTTCTTCTTTTTTGGTGATTCACATTCTTCATGCATATCGCCACCTAATGGGCAGGGAGAACTTATAGTAAAAAAGGACTTAAATATTGGTCTATTTCTCACCCACACCTATCACGTCTCTTCGGAAGACTCCGATTTAACCACTGAAGTCATGTGGAAATTTATACTGCCTTTATGCTTTTATGTGCTTTTTAGAGCTTTAAAAAGTTTGGTGACCATTCACTTGCGTTGTATGGAGCTACAGAGCTCAGATATTTTTCTAAAACAACTTTGTTTTCTGCAGAAGAAAGAAAGTCATACACCTTTTGAATGGCATGAGGGAGAGTGAATGCTGAGATAATTTTAATTTTTGGGTGACCTATCCCTTTAAGGATTAATTTTGACAAATTCAACCTTATACTACAATGCAGTGCACCACATATTTAAAAGCCATTGTGACATTTGACAAATCTTCATTAGAACATATTACAAGACCTGACACATTTTTTTTTCTTCTTTTTTTTTTTTTTTAAGATTGTGTACATTTGCACTATTTAAATCAGTATCATTAAGAGTGTGCTTTTTTATTACTGAAGTTAAATACTTGAATTTAAATGAACTTTAAATCTCTAGTTGAAATGGAAACCAAAACAGTAAACAATTTTGGAATCAGCACAACACTGCAAGACACAAAGTTTGTAAATATGAACACAACTTCTCTAGTAAAATAGAGTGTTTTCACTTTTAAACACTCTGTATTAATTAACTTAAGAGCTTGTTGTTTGTGACAAAAAATAAAATGCATTGTATTGTAGTGTAGTGCCACAACACAATATTAAAATCTAAATTTCAAATCAAAACATTAAAACAACTGAAACTCAAGCCTGATTTTGCTTACAACAGTTTGTTTTTAAGAGAAAGCAGACGCTGGGTGCATCCAGACCCCAGCTCCATGAAGACATTCTGAATGGCATCAAAATTGTTCTTGAGATCTTTAGGATAAGAAAGTTTCAGGGCATAGAGGAGGCCAAAAAGGTATGCCACAGCAGTAGAGAGGTCTGGGAGATGCTCCAGAACAACAGCCTCCTCCAACACAATAGCAATATTCTGCACCACTGGTGATGTTGTTTTCGTGTTATCCTCCAAAACAAACAGAATGCCAATAGACACCTCATTTGTCCCATCTTCAGTTGACAAACACAATACAAATATATATGGGCATAGTTAAAATAGCCTAACCACAATAGTAAAAAGAGAAAGTGGGGTTTTAATGTTTTAAGACTATGAACAGGCCATATATCATCCTAGTTTTCAACTTTGTAGGTGTATACAGTTTATAACATAAAACCATTAATAAAAAAAAAAAAAAAATGAGTGAACATATTAATTAAAAAGACAACACCAAAATAAACAGAAATAAACAGAAAATACCAAAAGAGGCAACTCTTTAAGCCTTTTGAAGTCTTTGGTACGCACTTTACATTTCTTGAATAACTTGGTTGGGACCACTTGAAAAAACAAAGGCAGGCCTTCCAAAGCAGCAGTCCTTTTGTGATGAATTATCTCCTTTGTCTTGAAATAAAAAACATACCAAAAAAAGCATAACTCTATAGGCAAAAATGATCCTATTCATCAGCTCAACTAATGTAGATCAATCCTTTAAATCAGGGGTGCTCACACTTCTATGGCATGAGATCAACTTTTCATAATGTCATTATTGTTACACCTGCAGTGTCTGCTATCTCTCCAGAATGTAGCCAGAGGTCTCCATCTCTGGAATTCTAGCTTTCCCTTCACGAACTACATTTCCCATAATTCCCTGCTAAGCCTGATTACTCACTCACCTGTTTCAAAATCAAATCAAAATCAAATCACTTTATTGTCACACAGCCATATACACAAGTGCAATGGTGTGTGAAATTCTTGGGTGCAGTTCCGATCAACATAGCAGTCGTGACAGTGATGAGACATATACCAATTTACAATAACATCAGATTAACACAACACAATTTAAACATCTGTTATACATAATTACACTCAACTTAAAACATCACATTAACACAACACAATTTAAGCATCTGTTATACACATAATTACACTCAACTTAAAACATCAAATTAACACAACACAATTTAAACATCTGTTATACATAATTACACAACTTAAAACATCACATTAACACAACACAATTTAAACATCTGTTATACACATAATTACACTCAACAATATACAAATAATAACATACACTGTACAGTATACAATATGCTGTTTTTGTTTTTTTTTTTTTTTGTTTTTTACTATATAGATACTATATAGATACACATTATTCAATAAAAATTAAAAAATAAAAATATATAAAAAAGTGTATATATATATATATATATATATATATATATATATATATATATATATATATATATATATATATATAGAATGTACAGTATTGTACTGTATTGACATTCAGGCTGTCGGTTGATAGTCAGTTGTTAAGAGAGACATAATATAATAACAGTAATATCATTTATGACAGTCCGGTGTGAGATAAAAGAGGAATAAAGTGCAGGGCTGATGTATTTTGATCGTGGGAGATCAAGAGTTCAGAAGTCTGATTGCTTGGGGGAAGAAGCTGTCATGGAGTCGGCTGGTGCGGGTCCTGATGCTGCGATACCGCCTACCTGATGGTAGCAGTGAGAACAGCCCATGGCTCGGGTGGCTGGAGTCTCTGATGATCCTCCGAGCTTTTTTCACACACCGCCTTGTATATATTTCCTGGAGGGAGGGAAGCTCACCTCCGATGATGTGTTTGGCAGTTCGCACCACCCTTTGCAGTGCTTTGCGGTTGTGGGCGGTGCTATTGCCGTACCAGGCGGAGATACAGCCAGTCAGGATGCCCTCCACAGTGCAGGTGTAGAACCGTGTGAGGATGTGGCGGTTCATTCCAAACTTCCTCAGCCGTCTCAGGAAGAAGAGGCGCTGATGAGCCTTCTTCACAACGACTTCAGTGTGGACGGACCATGTGAGTTCCTCAGTGATGTGGACACCCAGGAACTTGAAGCTGCTGACTCTCTCCACTGGTGCTCCATTGATGGTGATGGGACTGTGTTCTCTGTCTTTTCTTCTGAAGTCCACCACAAGCTCCTTTGTCTTACTGACGTTGAGGGAGAGGTTGTGCTCCTGACACCAGTGTGTCAGAGTGTGCACCTCCTCTCTGTAGGCTGTTTCATCATTGTCAGTGATCAGACCTACCACCGTCGTGTCATCAGCAAACTTAATGATGGCATTGGAGTTATGTGTTGCCACACAGTCATGTGTGTACAGGGAATACAGTAGTGGGCTGAGAACACAGCCCTGCGGGGCTCCAGTGTTGAGGGTCAGTGATGAGGAGATGTTGCTGCCTATTCTAACCACCTGGCGTCTGCTTGACAGGAAGTCCAGGATCCAGCTGCACAGCGAGCTGTTTAAGCCCAGAGCCCGGAGTTTCTCATCTAGCTTGGAGGGCACTATGGTGTTGAATGCTGAGCTGTAGTCTACAAACAACATTCTCACATAAGTGTTCTTTTTTTCCAGGTGGGAGAGAGCAGTGTGTATTGTAGATGCAATGGAATCATCAGTGGAGCGGTTGTTGCGGTATGCAAACTGCAGCGGGTCAAGATTGAGTGGCAATACAGAGCAGATGTAATCTCTGATTAGTCTCTCAAAACATTTGCTGATGATGGGGGTCAGAGCAACAGGACGCCAGTCATTTAAACACGTTATTTTTGATTGTTTTGGAACAGGCACAATGGTGGATGTTTTAAAGCATGTGGGGACTACAGAAAAAGAGAGGGAAAGGTTGAAAATGTCCGTAAAAACACCAGCCAGCTGGTTCGCGCACGCTCTGATGACGCGGCCCGGAATGCCGTCTGGACCCGCGGCTTTGCGGATATTCACCCGTCGGAAGGATCGGGTTACATCCGCTACAGAGACGGAGAGTGAACTAACCTCTGTAGCTTCAGCCGCGAGAGCTCTCTCCGCGAGGGCGGTGTAATTTCCCTCGAAACGAGCATAAAAAGTATTTAGCTCATCCGGTAGAGAGGCAGCGGTGTTCATGGCGGAGTTTTTATTCCCTTTAAAGTCCGTGATGATGTTAATTCCCTGCCACATGCTTCTAGAGTTGGTGGTGTTAAACTGTCCTTCAATCTCCTGTACTGGCGTTTTGCTGTTTTCGGAGGGCATAACTGGCTTGTTTATGCTCCTCCACGTTCCCGGAATTAAAAGCGGAGATCCGCACATTAAGTGCCGCGCGAACATCGCTATTGATCCACGGCTTCTGATTCGGATAGATTCGCACAGTTCTGGTCGGAATCACTTCCTCTACACACGTTCTGATGAAACACATTACGCTATCAGCATAAAGCTCGATGTCGTCATCAGAGGCGGACCGGAACATCTCCCAGTCCGTGCGATCAAAACAGTCTTGTAGCGTAGAGTCTGATTGGTCCGACCAGCACTGGATCGTTCTGAGGGTGGGTGCTTCCTGTTTCAATTTCTGCCTGTAAGCGGGCAGAAGCAGAATGGAAGAGTGGTCCGATTTGCCAAATGGTGGGCGGGGGAGGGATTTGTAGCCATCCCGGAACGGAGAGTAGCAATGGTCCAAAACCCGGTCCCCTCGTGTGTTGAAACTAATGTGCTGGTGATATTTTGGTGCGACTGATTTTAAACTGGCTTTATTAAAGTCCCCGGTCACAATGAACGCGGCCTCAGGGTGCGCGGTTTCCTGTTTCATATTATCCCAGACTATTTAAGTTCTCTGTTTACCTGCATTCAGTGTGAGGTCTTGTTCTTCCTAGTCTGCAATTTTGAGCGTTATTACCATTCCTGTTCTTCCTGTGTTTTTGACTCCTGCCTGTTTGTGAGTTTTTTGACCTTTTGCCTGTTTATTGGATTACCCCTCTGTCTCTCGGATTTACTTGGTTTGCATTTCTTGGACTGTCTCCTGTGTACTGGACCCTTGCCTGTTTTGTCGTTTATCCTTTTATTTGCTACTTTGTTGTACTGTTCATATGTTTATTAAACTGCACATGGATCTTAACACAACTGCCCCAGTGTCTTCGCTACAATTATAGTGGGATCTACCATATATCACAATACCAAAATTAGTTTGTACCTATGCCAGTGAAATTGGATAGTATTTGTTTCTGGTATCAAAAACTAAGAAGCCATCTGTCAGTCAGGCGCATTTCCGAAACGTAGGATGGAAAGAGAATAGTCATTCGTATTCATGAGGAAAGCAATACTCGATTGGTCAGAGAAACAATAACACTAGTCTTGCGTAGCCAGACCTTTGACTATGGCAAATGTCTGGGGTTTATCGCAGCTTACATTGGCAAAGAACCACCCAATTAGGCAGGAAAAACCATCTAATTGACATGTAAATAATAATATGTATAATTTATATAGCACCTTTCCAGAGCTCAAGGATGCTTTACAATAGTAACACAATAATACATAAACAATGAACAGGCACAAAAACACAGTTCAGATAGTACAGTCATTGAGAGTGAATACATAATACATTAAGACAAATAGCACTGAGAAAACAAAAAAGTTTTAAGTTGAGATTTAAACTCTGAGAAGAGATGCTGCGAAGAGTCAGAGGGAGTGAATTCCATATATTGGGTGCTACTATGCTGAATGACCTGCCACCCATAGTAGAGAGTCGAGATCTAGGGACAGAAAGGAGTCTGGACCCAGAAGACCTTAGCGAGTGGATCGGGTTGTTGGGGAGAAGCAATTCACTAGATAGCGTGGTGCCAGCGACCAATCACAGTCTGGTTTGTCATTATGTGGGGTTGAGAGGCAGGGTTATCGGAGACATCTCATACCATAAAAGACCTTTCTGCTATGTTCCTCAAACCAAATGCTGAATATCTTTAAAAGAGTTGATATCACTAACCTGGAAAACCTGGGCAAATTTTGTGATTATTTAGTCCTCAAAAGCGCTCATTGTATCAAAACGGAACCTGGTGAACTCGACTCGTGCTTCCACATGGACAAACGCAAACTAAGCTCTCAGAAATCCTGTAGAAGTCCACCAATCAGATTTGGTCTGACTGGACTGAGAAAGCATTTCCAATTTTGAGGCTGATACTACTATTACCCTAACCCTACCCATATACCTAATGCCACTCAATCAGGTACAGCTTTCCTCATGAAGATGAATGAGTCTTCCCCTGTCATCCTACATTTTGGAAATCTGTGCACTGGAGCCCAAATAAGGAAATAAAAAGTGATCTTTAAGATTCTCGTTATTTGTGTAGTTCCTCTATCTACTTTCTTTCCCTTTTGACTTGTAAATGAGATCGACCAGTGGTTGTCTTGCGATCAACATTATGAGCACCCCTGTATTAAATCACTTGAACACTACAACATAACTTGCCTTTTCATCAGTCTTCCCAGGAGCTCTTTCATGTCCTGCCCAAAAGTTCCTTTTCTGTCACGTTACAATTTCAGAAGTTTAGGTGTGTACTTGTCCATGGCTGCTCTGAAGATTCTCAGGAGGTCTTTGTTGGTGATGCGGAAAACATCCTCACAGATCTGTTCATCACAAACAATACCATTGTCTTTACATTAATGAAACTTCTTGTAAACATCACTGAGACATTATTTACTGTGATCTAAACCCCTTTGAAGAAAGAAAAAAAATGATCTTACCTTTTCTTCGAAAAAGAAAGCAGGCCACCTCTCCTGAAGCTCTGCAACCATTGGTTTCTCTTGGACCACTTCTTTTCTCCTGAGGAAAAAGGTTAGTTCCATTTTTTCACTTATGGCTGCCATGTTACATCTTGCCTTTTTTGTTTCTTCCACCAGCAAAGTTCTTTGCTCTTCAAGTGAAATGTCAGTATGGTTGCATGGATATTCCAGGACATGATTGACTTCTCCACATTGTGCCTTTTTCAGGGTGAAACGACGACCATTTCCATCATCTCTTCGCTTTCTGTTCACACTAACTTCATTGCAGCCTGCCTCTTACGACTTTGACTGATAATTGTTTAGCTTGTTCTTTATGCTGACCAACCATCTCTCATAGCCCTTGCCTTTGCCAGTCTCCTTAAGGCAGGGATACTTGAAAATCAGTGCAGATGCAATGGATTAAATTTCCTTATTATCAGGATATGCCTTGATGTCAAAAACAGACTGCGCAATTTTGTCAAGAATCTCAATTTATATGTCTCTAGACACTTCAATGGCAGATTTTGTGTTTTTGTATGTCTCATTTCCTCGTCGTAACTTTAGCTCGACATCAAAGGAGAGAGTTGGTATGGGGAATGGGAAGGGCCATTCTGAGGCACTGCGTAAATCTCTGGTGGGTCTCTGGTGCCCAGACTCTCTCTCCCGTCTACCTGCGATGTGGCTCTATTTATGCTGCTCTCCCCGTGCTCACTGAAATTAGAGACAGGTGTTAGACATAATTTAACTCAGGTGTAAGCGCCCTTACCACTTTCTCTCTCTCACGCCCCCGCTGCCACATATCCCCACCGCCCGACTCAGGCCGGGGCAGCATCCGGCCTGCCTACCACTCCCCCCCATTCCTGGAAAGGAAGTCGGCGACAGCCATCTGTGTCCCCGGTCTGTGGACAACCTTGAACTTAAACGGCTGAAGAGCCAGGTACCAACGGGTGATCCGGGCATTGGTATCTTTCATGCGGTGGAGCCACTGGAGTGGGGCATGATCAGATCAGAGGGTGAAGGCCCGCCCCAACAGGTAGTATCGGAGAGTGAGGACTGCCCACTTGATGGCGAGACACTCCTTTTCCACGGTGCTGTACTTAGTTTCCCTCAACGAGAGCTTACGGCTAATGTACAGCACCGGGCGCTCCTCCCCCTCCACCACCTGCGAGAGTACGACCCCCAGCCCTCTGTCTGAAGCATCTGTCTGTAAAACAAAAGGGAGAGAGAAGTCAGGTGAATGTAAAAGCGGCCCCCCCGCAAAGTGCGGCTTTAACTTGCGTGAACGCCCGCTGACACTGCTCCGTCCACTGGACCAGGTCTGGAGTTCCCTTTTTAGTGAGATCAGTCAGCGGGCTGGTGACGTCCGAATAATTAGGTACGAACCTTCTATAATAGCCCGCCAGCCCCAGGAACTGTCTCACCCCCTTTTTGGTCTTGGGTCTCGGGCAGGTCGCAATCGCCACTGTCTTGTCAATTTGGGGACGCACCTGCCCGTGGCCCAAGTGGAACCCCAGATACCGTACCTCCACCCGCCCAATCGCGCACTTCTTTGGGTTCGCTGTGAGTCCCAATCGGCGCAGCGATCTCAGAACTGCCCTCAGATGTTGCATGTGCCGCTGCCAATCATTGCTATAAATGATGATGTCATCTAAATAGGCAGCGGCGTAAGCTGAATGCGGTCTGAGGATTCGGTCCATGAGACGCTGAAACATAGCCGGGGCTCCAAACAAACCGAACGGAAGTGTCAAAAACTGGTGTAATCCAAACGGTGTGGAGAAGGCGGTTTTCTCACGGGAAATTGGTGTCAAGGGGATCTGCCAATAACCCTTCGTCAAATCCAATGTCGAATAAAATCGAGCAGTGCCCAACCGATCGAGCAACTCATCAACGTGAGGCATTGGATATGCATCAAATTTAGACACCGCGTTGACTTTCCTATAATCCACACAGAACTGTACAGACCCGTCGCTCTTAGGCACTAGAACAACAGGGCTGGACCAATCGCTGTGGGATTCTTCTATTATCCCCATATCGAACATTGCATCCAATTCTTCCCGAACAATTTTCTTCTTGTGTTTGGGTAATCGATAGGGGAGGCTATGTACCACGACCCCCGGCTCGATCTCGATGTGGTGATGGATGAGGTTTGTACGTCCCGGTAGAGGGGAGAACACATCCGCAAACTCCTGTTGCAACCTAGCAACCTCCGCGAGTTGACTCGGTGAGAGGTGGTCTCCGCAAGTGACCGGGGTGAACTGTTTATATTTTGAACTCACCTCCGGTCCGAGCTCTGCCTTCTCGGGAACTACCGTAGCCAATGTCACGGGAACCGCCTCTCTCCACAATTTCAGGAGATTGAGGTGGTATATTTGACGTGCGCCCCCTCTATCAGTTCGTTTAACCTCATAATCGAGATCTCCCACTCGTCGTGTGACCTCAAAGGGTCCTTGCCACTTGGCGAGTAATTTAGAGCTCGATGTGGGAAGCAATACAAGCACTTTATCTCCCGGTGCAAATTCCCTTAGCTGAGTTCCCCTGTCACACAGTCGGCGCTGTCGTTCTTGAGCTTGGAGCAAATTCTCCTGTGTTAGCTGTCCCAAAGTGTGGAGTTTTGCTCTAAGATTAAGAACGTATTGAATTTCATTTTTGCTGTTTGAAGGTCCCTCCTCCCAGACCTCTCGCAATACATCAAGCATGCCGCGTGGGCGTTGCCCATACAGCAGCTCAAATGGGGAGAAGCCAGTGGAGGCTTGTGGGACCTCTCGTACTGCAAATAACAGGGGGTCGAGCCATTTATCCCAATTTCTAGCATCGTCATGCACGAACTTACGAATCATGTTTTTGAGGGTTTTATTAAATTGTTCCACCAGGCCATCCATTTGAGGATGGTATACGCTGGTGCGAATCGATTTAATATTTAACAACTCGTACAGCTCGCGTAGTGCCCGTGACATAAATGTTTTGCCCTGATCGGTGAGGATTTCTTTCGGAATCCCCACCCAGGAGATTATTTTGAAGAGTGCCTCCGCAACACTGCATGCTGAGATGTTGCGAAGAGGCACTGCTTCCAGATATCGCGTTGCATAGTCCACTAGGACCAATACAAAGCGATGTCCGCAAGCTGACCGTTCTAATGGCCCGACAAGGTCCATTCCAATTCTCTCAAAGGGGACCTCGATCAGCTGAAGGGGGCGCAATGGCACTTTTGGGGTGGCCGGTGGATTCACCAGATGACATTCGCGGCATGCCACACACCACCTGCGAACATCGCCGCCAATGGCCGGCCAATAAAAACGGGCTATAAGTCAGTTCAGTGTTTTTTCTTTCCCCTGAGTGACCCACCATCGGATTATAATGAGTGGCCTGGAACACCATTTCCCAACGGCTCCGCGGTATAAAGAGCTGGGTCATATCTTCCTTGGTTTGAGCATCCTGCGTCACTCTATGCAACCGCTCATTTATAATTGCAAAATAAGGATATGAAGGTGCGACATTTGGCTGGAGTTGTTGACCATCGATCAATCTCACTTGGTCAAAGGCGTGCTTGAGGGTTTCATCTCCTGACTGCTCCCCTTCGGGAAATCCCCCGAGGATGAAAGGGGCTGCAGCCTCTCCCCCTCATGTCATCCTGACGAGGAGCTGACAAAGACGGCCCCTGCTCCACCTCCCCTGCCAGAGCATCGCACATTACACATCTCGTCGCTTTTGTGCAGGACCCATCCGACACTAGACCACACCCCCGCTGCCACAGACCCCTTCAAAGAAATCATGTAAAATGTCCAGGTGAAATCCAGTTACTGGATGAAAGGATTGTAAGTGTGTTCTCAATGCACAATCTTTCTTTACACCATAAACACTGTCGAGGATGTCACTCTGCTTAAGCTGCTCCACAAATGAATCGTGCTGATCAACAGTCCACAAAGGGAAGTCACTAGCTTTAACAGTTGCTATCTGATCATGACTAATCAAACAGAATTGGCAGAACTTATCTACATTAAAGTTTTCCTGGAAGACTGCCAGACTGTGGGCTCCAAGATAATCTGCACACACGCGAAATACAGTTGTCTTTATGTAACGGCCTAAAGTTTCCACAAACACACCATCTTTCTCTAGAGCTTTTAACTCTTTTGTTAAAGGATCCAGAAATTTCTCATAGCCAAATTTCTTAACATTAACACTTTTTCCAAAAAAAGCTAAATAGATTGATGTTAAAGTATATCTACACTCGGCAGGTAAATTTAAAGCAACCCAGTACACAGCAAGAATTTTATGAATTTTTCTCGAAGTGCCTAAAGTGTTGCAAATTTCAAACTCATCCATGTAAATTGCTAAGCTGAGACCAACCTCTTAATCCACTCTCTCTGTAGTACTTTCCATCTTGGAAGGAACTGTACTGTCCAGATGTTTTTGTGTAAATACTATTTTATCTAAATAAAAATAAAGATTGTTTTAACAAGGTTTCAAGTACCTGTATGACTGGAACATGAACAAAGACCTCTTTACGAGCCTGTTGATAAAGATATTTTGTAGGCTCAATTACAGTAAAATGTTGTTAGAAATATAGATTTATTCTATAGTCAGTAGACAAAGCACCCTTTTCAGATGTTGCTGCTACAATTGGATTTGACAGAAATACAGCATCCGCAATTTCTTGGACTATGGTACTTTCTGTTAATGTTGTCCTTTGTGGGAATATCTTCTATACTTGGAAGGGCATGAGATTTTGAGAATGACAGGATACTTTTAACTTCTTCAACTATTTTCTATGTAGCATTTTTTGAGACATGCAATACAGTCTGCGTACGCAAAGAAAGTGAGGTGATCTTGCGTTCATGTGTCTGTATATTTACATCTTCAGCGGGCTCTGTTGTATCCTCCTCACCAAATTCAATTTCTAGAAAACTCTGTGAGGTACACAGCACTTCATTATCAACACTCTCCAAGACTGTCTGTATTGCAGTTCGAAAATCCATCCATCCATGATTTCTGTGATTTCTGCTTCTATGAGAGGTGAAGGTTGGGCGATTGTTTGTTTTAAATCCACACCCTTTAAAGGGACACTGAATTGTTTTTCTGTGTTCAAGATGATTTCCAATGTGAGTGAAAAAACATTCTCACTGCATATCTCTCTGAAATCACAAAATTCACAATTAAATGTTAAAGTTCCCAATGGACTGTGTCACTAATTCAGTGCACTCTAGAAAGATGTGATCTTAAAGCACCTGCTGTCCTAAAGAAACAAACACACTCCAGATGAATGCAAGGCCAGTTGGATCCTCTCCTGTGACAAAGTTGATAGTGCTTCAGAGGGAGATTTTGGCTTGAACTGGTGAATTTGCTGCGTTTACACTGCATGTAGTCCTAGCATCAACCTGGAAAATAGGAAATATCAGTTACAACCTTTTTATACAATTTACTTTAAAGATATTTTAAGTTAAAAATGCAATGGACTTAAGGGCCATATTCTACAGTTTTATACCTTTTTTGTTTTACTCTGAGGTCAACTTATTTTAAGTGGTGGTCATATTTTAACCCTCAGAGACCCAGGCAATGATACTGATGGAAAAAGAAATATCCTTGAATGTTTTTTAGGGAGCTATAAATAAATTATATATATATATCGAAGGCTGCAGTATATCGAGTGTCCTCCTTTAAACAAGTCTTGTTTAAACGAGACTGCCTTTGTAGAACAAATGGAAACAGAACGTATCATGGCTGGTATGACAGCACGCAACTCTTTAACAAGCACGAGCGCTTTGAGTAAGAAGGAAACAAAGTCCCTTTGGAAGGGAATGTATGAGGTCAATTTTAGGACAGTTATAATGATGTAAAGAGAAAAGAAAATAGATTTTACAGGTGTACTTTTAGTCTAATACTTTATTTTAATTGTATATTAATATAATTATACATATTATATACTCTGCACCCATGTACTGAGGTACTTCAACTTGGGAATTAACATTACTTGCGTTTGAACATCATATTTACAGGCAAATTGGCGTCATATTTTTTAGACATTTCTGTTGAAGCAAAGAATTGTGGGTTGTGAGGGGCCCATGAAGGATACCCCTCATGCATCCTCCGAATTCCCATGAAAAAAGGTCGCATTCAAAGGCTGCATTCGGAGTGTCCTTCTCGCTTTTCTGAAACAAGATATCCTCGATGACGTATGCGGCTGACAAATGCATTCGAAACGAGACACAGCCGTTGATGTGCGGGGTTTTAGAAAGAGGGGGCATGGCTAATTCAATGGCAGTCTCAAGTTAGAATGACCAAAATTCACAATTCAACACACGAAAGTATATGAAAAATAATGTTTTACAATTAGTATGTTTAAATTCATGAACAGTTAAGAAATTAGACAATTTTCAGTTAGTGATGACTATTGACATTGATGATATTTGCTTAAATAATCGAAAAATAATAATTATTTGTCATTTGAATCTAATACCATGCATACAATAAAACAAATATTTTTTATGATGGAACAGCACATACGAACTGCTAAAAAAAAAAAAAAAAATGGAATAGTTTATTTATGATTTAATGTACAGGCACCATTGTGTGAATATAGAAAAAGTTTCACCACGAATGGCCAGCGTTGCTCAAATTTATACAAGTTAACATTTTAGGAAAATGTAATAATTTTTCAACCAGTAAGCATGTCGGTAATTATTTATTAAATAATACTGAATTGTTTAAACAAAGGTTGCAACTGAATCTGTGAGAGTTTCAATGTGCTAATCCACATGGGGCAGTGGTGGCTCAGCAGTTAAGGCTCTGGGTTACTGATCAGAAGGTCAGGGGTTCAAGCCCCAGCACCACCAAGATGCCACTGTTGGGCCCTTGAGCAAGGCCCTTGACCTTATCTGCTCCAGGGGTGCCATATCATGGCTGACTCTGATCCCAGCTTAGCTGGGATATGTGAAAAAAAGAATTTCACCGCAAATGTGTGATAAATAAATATAATTAAAAATCCTTCTGATTACAACCATCAATGATGTCTACACCACAAGCCATTTTTGCATTTACATCGAACCACTGCGAAGTTAGTTTTACGTTTGACATTCGTTGGATATTCGGGTTCATACACATTAAACTTCAAGGCCAATTGGCCTAAAGATGACAAACCAACTGCCAATTACTCAGAATATTATTCCCTCTGTTGCACAAGGTTTATTTTTGGGAGCTTTTCTTTGGTAGTTTTTAAATAGATTATTTAATCCCTGTTTTTAAATAGAATATTTGGTCCTTTAAATCCTTTAAACTGCAAGACCTCTTGACCTAAATATGTCAAACCAACTGCAAATTATTCAGAATATTATTCCCTCTGTTGCACAAAGCATATTTTCGAGAGTTTTTCTTTGGTAGTTTTTAAATTTAATATTTGGTCCCTTTAAATCCATTAATCTTCAAGACCATTAGACCCAAAGATGTCAAACCAACTGCAGATTACTCAGAATATTATTCCCTCTGTTGCACAAAGCTTATTTTGGGGAGTTTTTCTTTGGTAGTTTTATATAGAATATTTGGTCCCTTTAAATCCATTAATCTCCAAGACAATTTGACCTAAAGATGTCAAATCAACTGTAAATTACCCAGAATATTATTCCCTCTGTTGCACAAGGCATATTTTTGGTAGTTTTTATTTGGTAGTTTTTAAATAGAATATTTGGTCTCTTTAAATCCATTAAATTCTAAGACCGTTTGACCCAAAGATGTCAAACCTTACTGCAAATTACTCAGAATATTATTCCCGCTGTTGCACAAAGCTTATTTTTGGGAGTTTTTATTTGGTAGTTTTTAAACAGAATATTAAATCCCTGTTTTTATATAGAATATTTGGTCCCTTTAAATCCATTAAAATCCAAGACCACTTGACCCAAAGATGTCAAACCTTACTGCAAATTACTCAGAATATTATTCCCTCTTTTGCACAAAGCTTATTTTTGGGAGTTTTTCTTTGGTAGTTTTTATATAGAATATTTGGTCCCTTTACATCCATTAAACTCCAAGAATGTTTGACCTAAAGATGTCAAACCAATTGCAAATTACTCAGAATATTATTCCCTCTGTTGCACAAAGCTGTCACATCCCTACATCTCACCTTTCCTTCATGTGCACAGACTTTTAGTTTAACCCCTTCATGGACCTTCATGTTGTAGTTGTTCTCCACACTACAATTCCCAGCAAGCACCATCATTATTAGTTTCACCTGTTTTCCATCAGTGTTCACAGCTGATCCTCATGTTGTTCATTCCCATGCCTGTATATATTCCCTCCTGTTTCCTCACGCATTGTCTAGTCTTGTTCATTGTAGCATTGAGCTAAATAGTTCATTTGTTTATCAAGCCTTGTGCCATTTGTATATTTGTCTTCATTAAATTCTGCTTTTGGGTTCACTAACTTCTCTCTCTCCTTGATCATTGCTGACTGAAGACTAGACCTGCAAAAATAAACCCAGCAGGATCCATTACCTGCAACCCCATGAAGCTCACAAGAAAGTTAAGCAGCCTTTTGGGGTTGTTGTTCATCGGATTCAACAGGCACTGGAACCCATAGTGAGAGTTCCTGTTATCACCTCTTCACCATCGGTCAGTGCTACCAGAACTACAGCGGCCTACTCCGTTAACTCCTCTCCTGACCCTCTGGTTCAACTTCCTTGTAATCCACTGGCCACTCGAATTTCCGGTTCCGTCGAGGAGTGCCATGGATTCCTCCAGTGTCTTCTCCTATTCTAGAGATCTTCACACAATTTTCCCACCAAGCGAGTGATGATTGCTTATATCCCATTTGACCAGAGATGCCTTGAAGTGGGGGTCCGTGATCTGGTGGCGAGGAGGTAAAGTAACTCAATCCTTTGATGACTTCATCACTCACTTTCGGGAGGTCTTCAAGCTACCAATGTTGTCCTACGTTGCTGCAGTTTGCTTTGAGAGGTTTTACAAGCCAGCGCCTGCCACTTGTCAACGAGCCACCGGCCACAGCTGTGCTCACGGCCGTCCGGAGGAGGAGAAGGGCTCCTACTCCCCTGTCGCCGCCCACGGCCACGGAGGCCGTTCCCCTGTCGCCGCCCACGGCCACGAAGGCCGTTCCCCTGTCGCCGCCCACGGCCACGAAGGCCGTTCCCCTGTCACTGCCCACGGCCACGGCGGCTCTGCCCTCTGAGTCTTCCGCAGCCTTCTTCTGAGTCTCAAATCCCTGCTCTGACCGCTAAACCTCGAGCTCCTCCTCCTGAATCTCAAGTCCCTGTGGCTCCGCTTGCTCCGTTTCTTTTTTTTTTTTTTTTTTGAGTTTATAAGCAAACCAAAGTATACTACTAAAAAAAGCTTTGTGCTGTGTAAGTGAGAAGTGTTTTGACCATGGAGTTTATAAGATTTAAAGACCTAAACTCTACCAAATGAAAAACTCCCAAAAATAATCTTTGTGCAACAGAGGGAATAATATTCTGAGTAATTGGCAGTTGGTTTGACATATTTAGGTCAAATTGTCTTGGAGATTAATGGATTGGGGGGGTCAAAATCAAAAGAAACAGTCAGTATCTGGTGTGGCCACCAGCTGCAGTGCATCTCCTCCTCATGGACTGCACCAGATTTGCTAGTTCTTGCTGTGAGATGTTACCCTACTCTTCCACTAAGGCACTTGCAAGTTCCCAGACATTTCTGGGGGGAATGGCCCTAGCCCTCACCCTTCGATCCAACAGGTCCCAGATGTGCTCAATGGGATTGAGATCCGGGCTCTTTGCTGGCCATGGCAGAACACTGACATTCCTGTCTTGCAGGAAATCACGCACAGAATGAGCAGTATGGCTGGTGGCATTGTCAAGCAAGAGGGTCATGTCAGGATGAGCCTGCAGGAAGGGTACCACATGAGGGAGGAGGATGTCTTCCCTGTAACGCACAGCAATGAGATTGCCTGCAATGACAACAAGCTCAGTCCGCTGATGCTGTGACCCACTGCCCTAGACCATGACGGACACTCCACCTCCGAATCGATCCCGCACCAGAGTACAGGCCTCAGTGTAACACTCATTCATTTGATGATAAACGCGAGTCTGACCATCACCCCTGGTGAGACAAAACCGTGACTCATCAGTGAAGCACTTTTTGCCAATCCTGTCTGGTCCAGCGAAGGTGAGTTTGTGCCCGTAGGCGACATTGATGCCGGTGATGTCTGGTAAGGACCTGCCTTACAACAGGCCTACAAACCCTCAGTCCAACCTCTCTCAGCATATTGCGGACAGTCTGAGCACTGATGGAGGGATTGTGCATTCCTAGTATAACTCAGGCAGTTGTTGTTGCCATCCTGTACCTGTCCCGCAGGTGTGATATTCGGATGTACCAATCCTGTGCAGGTGTTGTTACACGTGGTCTGCCACTGCGAGGATGATCAGCTGTCCTTCCGGTCTCCCTGTAGTGCTGTCTTAGGAGTCTCACAGTACAGACATTGCAATTTATTGCCCTGGCCACATCTGCAGTCCTCATGCCTCCATGCAGCATGCCTAAGGCACATTCGCGCAGATGAGCAGGGACACTGGGCATCTTTCTTTTGGTGTTTTTCAGAGTCAGTAGAAAGGTCTCTTTAGTGTCCTAAATTTTTATAACTGTGACCTTAATTGTCTACCGTCTGTAAGCTGTTAGTGTCTTAACGACCGTTCCACAGGTGCATGTTCATTAATTGTTTATGGTTCATTGAACAAGCGTGGAAAACATTGTTTAAAACCTTTACAATAAAGATTTGTAAAGTTATTTGGATTTTTACAAAATGATCTTTAAAATACAGTGTCCTGGAAAAGGGACATTTCTTTTTTTGCTGAGTTTACATGTCAACATTTATAAGTCAATACTTCATTAAAACTAAACATTGATTATCCGCTAGCTAACAATTTACTAAAAAAATAACATTACACAGTTCTTATCACTAATAACACAAGTTTGCCCACCATTTCACTTGCATAAAATGTAAAGTTTTTTAGTTATCTGTAACTGTTGGCCAATATTTCAAGTAGCCTACTACTCCCTGCAGACATAGCGCAATTACAGATTTTAGTGACGTAGTGGATGTTTTAATGCGCATGCGTATTCATATTTTAATATTTTGTTTTATTACTGTAGCATAATTAACAGTCATTAATACAGTATATTTACATATAAAACACACACATTTATATATTAGGGCTGCACAATTCATTAAAATAAATCACGGTATGAAATTGTGCGATTATTTAACCAAAGGGTTACAGCGATTTAATTAAGTTCATAGATAAATCAAGCTGTTGGCTTCAAAGTTTATGCATGTTGCTCTATCCTGTCTGTATTGTGTATAAGCATTATTACAGTGTATTCAGAGCGATTCTGTGCTCCTCAACTCCATCTCATGCTCAGAGTAACAGATGCTCCCAGTTCGGTTCCATGTGCTGAGCGTGTCATTTTTAAAGTGCTCCAGGTTCACTTTAATTTCATTTTTGCATACTTCCAAGTATTTTTGACCACAACATGTTAATATACAAATACAAATAATTCACCCCATGGCATTTATGTACAGCAGAGGAGATGTTAAAATGAGGAGCACATTATAGTGAGGAGTATATTATTTAACTTAGATATATGTTTTCTGTGGGTGAAGAGGAAAAACAAGGAAAAGTAATTTACGAAATCCATGGTTATGACCAATTTTAAATGCTAAGCTATATTAAACAAATGTCTCAGTATAATACTTTAATACTAAGTTTTAATGTAGGCTACTCAGTGTAATGCATAAAAACCAAAGCATACACTATGTCACCAAAATCCACTACACAGAGGATTAGATCCACTACGTCATTGCACTACAGTATATCTCAGTAACTATACGATTTTAAGTCAAGTTGCACTAATACTGGTTTTAAACACCAGGTTCAAACCTCTCTTAAATAAAATAATTATTGTGAATTCAATTCATTAACAAAAATCGCATTGAGGATTGTTGTTACAAAGGTTTATTGCAACTGTAATTTCCCCCTGGGCAATAAAGACTGTTACATTTTTTCTTGTTCTAGACTTTAAATTCTTATAATGACTATTAAAAATAAACCTACTCTCACCGTAGATTCACTGGAGTAAATAGTGTGACAACTTGCCCCAGTCTCCCTTCTGCCATTTGGAAACCTCTTGTAATTTCAAGATAAAAGTTTGTGTTATAAATAAACTTGTATTAGATGTGGTCAGATAATGAATATTATTAGTAAGCTATGGAAATGCCTTTATTCTTTATTATCCCCATTAGTTTTCGCTAAGAGTTGGCAAGTCTTCCTGGGGTTTGGATAAAACAGTATTACAATTCAGATAAAGCTGCTGCAAACCCATTTTTCACAACTATATTTTATTTATTTTTTTCTACATAGAAACAACATGAAATTATGAAAGAAAATTGAATCTAAATACAGAAAACCCAAAACATACTGATGATCACATAAGCATCATCCAAATATTAGAACTTATTTGAATATTAGAACTTAGTCTGAAGGAAGTTCCCTGCTGTAAGACGAAACATGAAGAGAAGTTGAAAAGGCGAGAGAGAGAGAGAGAGAGAGAGAGAGAGAGAGAGAGAGAATAGCTATTTTTGATCACATGATGAAATATTCACTGAGCTCCTCATGAAGAAATAGCTTTTATTTGATCTCTCGTCTGCTCCAGTGTCTCTCACTTTCTCACTCACTCTTTTTATCTCTTCTCTCCCACCTACTCTCTCCCCCATCTTCCTTCAGCGTCCACTCTCTTTTGCCATTTGAAAAATGGGTTTTTGTCTCAAGGTTTAAAGTGTCACTCACACTCTCATGAAAACTAATTAATTACAAAGGATTTGGGGTAAACGCCATTATTAGCACACATACAAATGCAAATACACAAACACATACACACACTTAAGAAACATCTGATGGAAAGACAGTGGGCACTGGTATTAGAAAACTGTGACAAGATTGCTCTATATTATGTTTGTGTGATTGTTCATGTTGGTCTGTTGCTCTAGTCCAAAATCTAGTCAGCAGGCAATGGACACAGCATTTTAAAGGAATAGTTTACCCAGAAATGAAAATTCAGTAATTTTGTACTCACCCTAATGTTGCTGCAAACCTCAGTGGCTTTCTTTCTTCCGTGGAACACTAAAGGTGAATTTGTGTAGTCTTCTCAGGGTTTATTTGCCATATAGTGAAAATGACCTGAGACTCTGGTCTGTCAATCTCAGAAAAAAACAAAACAAAAAAATATATATATTTTTTGAAGCCATATGATCACTTTGTGTGACAAACTGAATGAAATTTAAGTTGTTATTCATTCTCAAATCAAATTAAATCATGAATAAACTCTGAGAAACTGAGAAATCAATATCAGAAGAATCAGACGAATAAAATAAATAAATAAATAAATAAAATGTTGCACATCTCAAGTTTTCAAAAGACAACTTTGATGCTCTACAAAGTTTCTAGGATAAAGTTCTGTGGACAGATGAATTGAAAATTGAACTTTTTGGCAGAAACGCACAACATTTTATTTGGAGGAAAAAGGCGCTTCACACCAAAACCTCATCCCAACTGAAGCATGGTGGAGGAAGCATCATTGCTTTCATTGAGGGAACAATGAATTCAGAACTGTATCAAGAGATTTTACAGGAGAATGTCAGGGTAGCGATCCGTCATCTGAAATTTAAATGAGGTTGGGTGAGAAAACAAGACAATGACCCAAAACACACAAGTGTATCAACAATAATGTGGTTCTTGCTCTCGGTGGGGTGCGTGGTGAGTTGTGCATGGATGCTGCGGAGAATAGCGCGAGCCTTCACATGCACTATGTCTCCACGGTAACACGCTCAACAAGCCACGTGATAAGATGCGCAGATTGACTGTCTCAGACGCAGAGGCAACTGAGATTTGTCCTCAGCCACCTGGATTGAGGCGAGTCACTACACCATCACAAGGACCTAGAGCACATTAGGAATTGGGCATACCAAATTGGGGAGAAAAGGCCATGCAAACAAAATTTTTTTGTTTGCATGACAGAATTCCACGAATGAAATGCAGTCATCTCAATTGGAATCCGTGCAATTGTGATTTGCACAGTTTGCAGCGTTGACCAATAGGAAGTTGCTTGGTTTGGCAGTGACCGCTCTGTGGGCGGTGCTTCGAACACAACTACACTGAATGTTCACAGTGGACAAGGATATCATTTTAGCGGTGAGTTTTTTTTTTTTACTTCACTTTAACAGTATAAAGTGCAGCATAAAAAATAAAAAAAAGAGGCTGTTTGGCAATTATTTCTTTGCTGGTTTCACACGCACTCAACGTCCGCCCATGACTTCTTCGCCCGTGGAATTTCACTGTGAGAAAGTAAATGTGACCAAGACTTTAGAAGACATGCTGCCAATGTTAGCAGTAGGCAGCGAGGCAGCTCACTAGGTTTGTAGAGCTTGTGTATGTGTGTTCAAGTAAGAACTCAGTGAGATGCGGTGAGAAAGTGCTAGCGTGAGGAGATCAACTGTGTTCCACGACTGCTACCGGGTCCTTTAATAGCGTATAACATGCGAGTAAGGGCAGCCAGTGGAGTTTCTGGTGCCCCCATAGGGTAAGATGGTGTCCCCCTAGGAAGTTGTTGCCCTACGCAGACTGCTTAATATGCGTATAGGGAGCGGCGTTACTATGCTTAAGATATTAAGATTTAGGTTGAATTTTTAAGTTGATTTTGAATTCAGTTGATTTTTGTTTTACCTTATTTATGAAGGGAGTAGGAGGATTTTGTGCTAAGCTAAAGATATGAGGGTGGAAGAGAGGATAACAATGAATTGAGACCAAGAGGAGGAGAGGGAGGAGATGTGCAGAGATTTGGTGGGAAGTTTATTGTTTTTGAACACTGTAGGCTGTGAAAAGACCCTCGCAATGATCATGGTGAAAGCACAGCATTCGTGTGGGTCCGTCTTTGTTTGTAGTGATGGCTGAGGGAGAACAGAATTACAGGCTTACGTAATTTTGTTAGGGCATAAATTACTGGCATTATGCCATTTGCCTCCATCTATCATTCTTGTGGGAAAAAAAAAAAGAAGAAAAAAATCACCTTAGGGATGAAGGATTTATTTTCAAAGAACCACACTGTTAACCCTTACTGTAGTTTATATGGTAGCCTAAATAACTGAACAATGACCAGTAAATTACTACAATATAGCCTAATAATACAGTATTTATTTGTACATCTTTCTGTGTTCATGCTTAAAAAAAAAAAAAAACATTTTATTCCTAAATCACGGTAATTATTTGCATTAACACGCACATAGGCCTCTATAAATTTTGACATTCTAACGTTTGGTATTAGCAATAAGATAAACTGTATATTTGTAATAATAATTGTAATCTTCTTGGCTTTGTCTCTCTGTCGGCCTCCCTCCACCCCCGATGGTGTGAGACAAACTTTAGCTCAGGTACAAGCTCCGATGCCCCGCAAAGCTGTCTGAGGGAAAGATGCAGCTTTGAGCAGAGCAGAGTCCCACTGAATTAGAGTGGAAAACATACAATTAAGCAGTGGCGATTCTCAGAGCCAGCAAAGCCTTCTCTGCTTGCCTAAATAAATAAATATTTTTCATCCTTTCATTCTCAATCACCTTTTTGCCTATGTATTTTTAATCACTTTCCACTCTTAATTAATCTACAAACAAACAGAGAAAAACTAAAAGTTTATCCAATCAGAATTTATTCCTTGATGCTTACAAGCGAAGTGTGACATCTGTTTCACAAATCACATGCCCAAAGCCAAGCTCGTTAGCTGAAGCAGCGTGTGAGTTTGAGCTCCACCCCCTCAGGCCTTCAGAATTTCCACAGAATCCCTCAACAGTGCAAATGAATGGGCAACTAAAGTCAGATTGTCAGATTCATCAGCCAATCAGATTGATTTATTTGTTCTTGGTGGGTATGATCTTTAGGATATGTCCTGGTCGAGGCCTTCTAGCTGGCCTTGAGTGACGCAATCATGCTTTAAGTGAAGTAATTTGAAAGCAAAGAGCGCGAGATCGTCATCACTGCCGCTATCGCCATTGAGAAAGAGATCCTTATGGATTTACAAACCTGAGATGTTCTGCATGGCCATGTGATTGCTTAATTTATTAAGTAAATTAGGCTGCTTGAACATTCAGTGTCGGATCAAGTTTTGAAAAGTAGTGCTGCATTCCATTCAACTCGGAAAGTCGGATTTTACAACTTCCTACTAGGAAAAGTGCAATGGAATGCATCTTGAAGTCAGAATTACAACTTGTAGGCTCGTGCAGAAATTCTCAAATCCGATTTCGCCGAGATGCAGGGGCATGATGTCACAGAAACATGTCGACAATCAGGGAGATATACAAAGTAAGTGATAAACATTCACTTTGTTAAGTAATATCGATAAATTAGTTTGTTTCCACATTACATGATATTAAAGCTTTTTTAACAAACGCCTGCAGAAACAGGTGTATAAAACATTATAATCTCTTTTGATAATCGTACACCTGAAGCACAAATGCTAGCGCTGCAGCATTGTTTATCAGTTGGGTTGCTAGGAGACATCTCTAATGAGAGTCAAACCCCTGCTAAGCTAATGGGAGCATTTGTTTCCTATCTTCTGAATATCGGGGAATGGAATGCAGTAGGAATATCCCACATCCAACTTGAATGGAACGCAGCATAACCGTGTACCCTGACGAAACGAAATTTATTGCAAGCAACATTTAAATCGCAAATATTATTAGATAGATTTTTCCAGGTATTATATACCTCCTTTGTAGATTCATATGAAAAATTATGATTTTTGAATGTCTGTTCAGGAGACGTTAATTTCACAAAACAGTCATGCTGCAGTTAAAATTAGTCTTGCTTGAGCATTGAGTGTCGTTTCAAGTTCTGGCTTTCGTGTGTGGACGTGTTTTTAAAATGTCAATTGGCATTATTAGTTAGCTGCAACATAATGTATGATGCCCAAAGGCATAGGGTGTCTTATTCATTGTGAAACATGAATTTCTTAATGGCATGAATCATACTGAAGGCCTAGACTTTTAATGCACAGCCCACCACTGCAATTACAAACAGTAATTAGACGGTAGCCTAATTCAAGAAAAGTTTTTATAGAGAAAGAAGAGAACTCAAATGTTATTGAAATTAAAACGTTTACTTTGTCTTTGGGGCTGTTCACAGAGGCAGTGGTGGATTTAGGCATGGGCGACATGGGCAATTGTCCAGGGCGGCATCTTGCTGGGGGGGGGGGGTGTAACCAAAATGGTCAACAACTTTGGGGGCGTGTTGAAGCAGGTTTTGCCCAAGGCACCATACAATATTTTTTTTTTTTTTTTTTTGGCGATTACATTCTTCGTGCATATCATCAACTGCTGGTTGGGGCTGGTCAAAGGTGGAGATTTATAGAAAAAAAGTACTTACATTTTGATCTGCTTCTCACCCACACCTATCATATCACTTCTGAAGACATGAATTAAACCCCTGGAGTTGTCTGGATTACTTTTATGCTGCATTTATGTGCTGTTTGGGGCTTCAAAGTTTTGGTCACCATTTAGTTGCACTATATGGACCTACAGAGCTGAGATATTCTTCTAAAAATCTTCATTTGTGTTCTGCAGAAGAAAGTAAGTTGTACACATCTGGGATGGCATGAGTATGAGTAAATGATGAGAGAATTTTTATTTTTGGTGAACTTTCCCTTTAAATGTTACTTATAATTCTAGTGTCTATTGCTAAAAAACTATTTATGTAAGTAAGGAATTAATAAAAATCCATAAAATTAATTAAATTAAAATAAGAATTCAAATTTTCTATGTGCAGGCCTATTTTGCTGAGTGTAGGATGTAGGGGAATAAGGCCTTGACATCTCAGCCTTCAGGAGGTACTCCACCATATTTGTTCCAAACTACAAAAAGACAGTAAGAAAGAAAAGCAAAAAGGTTAAAGAAAGATATCAACCCATAATGTTAGCCATCTAACAGTCATCAGAATACTAGAAGCACGGTTGATAAATGTAAATGTTTCTGTGCAATCCACCTTTTTCCTGACTTCTCCATGGGCGGCGCCATTACAGCGAGCTACATCCTCTCGGATGCTCCGCACTTCCGCTTAGTTGTTGTTATTGTACACTAGAGCTAGACAAACGTTACTGGTGATGCCGATCATCAGAGGCTCTTGAGGAATATGTGCTGTTAGAGGATGTTATAACAACTACAGGTGGCTTAAAAAATTACTGGAAAATGAATGTTACAACAATAAACCCACCCAAAAGCTGTCAATGCCTGAAACTTTAAGTCACACCAGATGCAATAAGCAGAGCTTGCATTAACATAATTCTCCATCATTTGTCTATTTTTTTAAAACACTGATGGACAATTCCAAATGATACGTCCCTCAAATCTGCTGATTTTTAAATGAGACATAGGGAGACCATACGTCCTGCTTTCACGTACATGTCCTCTTTTTTTGGACCTGAAAAATCATCCGGATTCAGATTCCCAGACTTGTCCGTTTTCATATTGAAATGCTTTCAATCATCATCATCATACATTGTGTGTGCAACAAAAAAGCCGGTGAAATCTAACGCATCATAAATGTGAATTCTCTCTCTGCATGCTGAATGTCTGTGTGTCCCTCTCTCTTTTACACACACACACACATGTTGGGTTTTCATGTTTTATGTGAAATCTACATGGACATAATGGTTTTTATACTGTACAAACTTTATATTCTAACCCTACCCCTAAACCTAACCCTCACAGAAAACTTTCTGCATTTTTACATTTTCAAAAAACATCATTTAGTAAGATTTATAAGCTATTTTCCTCACGGGGACCGACTGATTGTCCCCACAACGTCAAAAATTTCAGGTTCTCTATCTGTCACTCACTCGCCGTTGTGTCGATGTAGTGACACTAGGGGTCACTCTTGGGAGCCCGAAACACCTCTGGTCTTTTATAAAAGGCCAATGAAAATTGGCGAGTGGTATTTGCATACCACTCCCCCGAACATACGGGTATAAAAGGAGCTGGTATGCAACCACTCATTCAGATTTTGTCTTCGTAGCCAAACGGTCGATGCTCACTGAGCTGAATTCCCACGGCTGTTCATTCGCCTCTGCTGGATCTGACAGCGCATTTCAGCGGCTTCTCCTCCCTCTGCACTGGTGCACTGCAGAGAACGCCCCTGGGCGCTTCGGCAGAAATAAAAGAGTATATTAAAAAAAAAAGTATATTTCTCTAAAAGAGCAGCACACACGGAACGTCTTTTTAAAGATGTGTCTTTTTAAAGATGACTTTCCATTTGTGTGTTATTCCTGGTTGCGGTCATTATCTCTCGCCTTCTGATGGTCACGATCGCTGTCTTTCGTGTCTGGGTGCTGCCCACATGGAGACAGCGTTCGTGGATGGGTCATGTACTCATTGCGAGAAAATGTCCATGGAAACGAACCCCCTCGGGTACGATCGCCCAGTAACAGGCTGATGCGGGCGTCCTGGGCAGACGCGAGCGTCGGGCTAGAATGGAATCCTCTGCTCTTCCCTGAACCCACGCGGCTCGATGATTGGTTCCTGGGCTCGCAGCGCAGCTCACAGCCACGCCACGCCCCGCCCCAGTTCCTTTCTTCCCGGAAGTGCATGAGGAGCTGAAAAGGTCGTTGGAGGCACTTTTTACTGCCCGGTCCTGATCTTTCAGTTCCCCCGTCCTCACTACCCTCAGTGGATAAGGTGCTCGCGGTGCACCTAAGCCCGCAGAGCGCCGCCACCTGGCACGGGCGCCCAAAGCTCCCGTCCAAGGCCTGTAGGTTTCCGTTGTCCCTGCCGGCCAAAGCCTACAGTGCCGCTGGACAAGCCACCTCCGCCCTGCAGGCCATGGCTCTCCTGCAAGTCCATCAAGCCAAGGTGCTAAAGGAACTGCACGAGGGTAGTTCCGCCCCAGGATAGATGCAGGAGCTGCGCTTGGCGACCGACCTCGCTCTCCGGGCGATGAAGGTCACGGTCTCTCGGGCGGGCGATGTCCACCTTGGTGGTCCAGGAGCGCCACCTTTGGCTCAACCTGGTCGAGATGGGAGAGGCCGACAAGGCACGGTTCCTTGGTGCCCCCATTTCCCAGGTTGGCCTGTTCGGCGACAACGTTGAGGACTTTGACCAGCAGTTCTCGGAGGTGAAGCAGCAGATGGAGGCTATCCGGCACATCCTGCCCTGGCGCAGCTCAAGATTCCGCACCCCATCTGCTTGTCGCCAAGGGCATCCCCCTGCGGTGACTGCACCGGCTCCGCCACAGCCCGCCCCTGCAGCCCGTCCCCGGCGTGGAGCCCATCGCAGGAAGCAGACACCACCCGTCTCACGGCCGGCCGACAAGAATCCACGAAAGGCTTCGAAGCGCCCCTGAGACGGGCGACCCAGGGACGATGAAACCCGCTGCTCACGAGCTGGTAAGCAGACCACTCCATCCCCTGGTGGAGGGCCGGGAGGAGAATCTTTTGTTACCTTTTCATTTAATTTCACCACATACCCAAGTGGCTGCGGTACCCAAGAGTTCAGCAAAAGAGCGGTTTCCTTGTTCCCTGGGTCACATACCCGGTGCGCACGGCCGTCATCATGACCACCATCCACCATTCCATTTTGGCAGGTTTGGCGCTCCAGCAGTGGCACAAATCCGCCCCCGATGTGACGGTCTCCACGGGTCACGAGGACAGGCCTCTTCCTCCCCCATCTCAGGCTGTTCTGGAGGTGGTCACAAGGAGCCAGGTAAGTGCTTTGATGTCCCTGAACTCAGCATGGCCACGACACGGCATGGCACCTCAGGCACGGCCCCGCCGTGAGGCCCCACCCACCAGTACGTCCTTCACGATTGTCCCCTTGATCCCCCTCACCTGGAGCTTGGACGAGTGGCTTGCACTTTCCAACCCGTCGCGATGGTTGGTCCGGACCGTCTGACTTGACTACGCGATTCAGTTCACCAGGTGTCCGCCCAGGTTCAGCGGCGTCCACTTCACCTTAGTGAAGGGCGAGAACGCCGCTACCTTGTGCGCGGAAATCGCTACCCTCCTACGGAAGGGTGCGATAGAGCCTGTCCCTCCGGCTGAGATGAAGAAGAGATTTTACAGCCCCTACTTCATTGTACTGAAGAAAGGTGGTGGGTTGCAGCCAATCTTGGACCTGCGAGTACTGAACCGGGCTTTACACAGAGTCCCGTTCAAAATGCTGATGCAAAAACACATTCTAGCGAGCATCCGGCATCAAGACTGGTTCGCGGCGGTAGACTTGAAGGACGCGTACTTCCACATCTCAATTCTACCTCGACACAGACCCTTCCTGTGGTTTGCATTCGAGGGTCGGGCGTATCAGTACAAGGTCCTCCCTTTCGGCCTGTCCTTGTCCCCTCACGTCTTCACGAAGGTCGCAGAGGCAGCCCTTGCCCCGTTAAGGGAAGTGGGCATTCGCATCCTCAACTATCTTGACGATTGACTAATCCTAGTTCACTCTCGGGATGTGTTGTGTGCACACAGGGACCTGGTGCTCTCGCACCTCAGCCGACTAGGGCTTCGGGTCAACTAGGGAAAGAGCAAGCTCCTCCCGGTTCAGAGCATCTCTTTTCTCGGCTTGGAGTTGGACTCAGTCTCGATGACGGCGCACCTCACGAACAAGCGCGCACAGTCAGTGCTGACCTGTTTGAAGGCATTCAGACAGAAGACAGCGGTTCCACTGAAACTGTTTCAGAGGCTCCTGAGGCATATGGCATCCTCAGCGGTGGCCACTCTGCTCGGGTTGATGCATATGAGACCGCTTCAGCACTGGCTCCAGACTCAAGTCCTGAGATGGGCATGGCACCGCATCATGTGGCCATCACGCCTGTCTGTCTCCGCCTCTTCAGCCCTTGGACCGACCTCACATTTCTACGTGCAGGAGTTCCCCTAGAGCAGGTCTCCAGGCACGTCGTGGTTACGACAGATGCCTCCAAAATGGGCCGGGGTGCTGTATGCAATGGGCACGCAGCCGCCGGCTCCTGGATGGGCCCGCGGCTACGTTGGCACATCAACTGTCTCAAGTTGTTGGCAATTCTGCTCACCCTGCAGAGGTTTTGGCCATTGATCCAGGGCAAGCATGTGTTAGTTTGGACAGACAACATGGCAATGGTGGCATACATCAACCATCAAGGCGGTTTACACTCCCGTTGTATGTCACAACTCGCCCGCCGTCTCCTCCTCTGGAGTCAGCAGCACCTCAAGTTGCTGCGAGCCACTCACATCCTGGGCAACCTCAACACTACAGCAGACCCGCTGTCACGACAAAGTGGAGACTCCACCCTCAGGTGGTCCAGCTGATTTGGAGTCGATTCGGGTAGGCACAGGTAGACCTGTTTGCTTCCCAAGAATCCTCCCACTGCCTGCTCTGGTACACCCTGACCGAGGCACCCCTCGGTACAGATGCACTGGCACACAGCTGGCCCCCTGGACTACACAAATATGTGTTTCCCCCAGTAAGCCTACTTGCCCAGACCCTGTGCAAGGTCAGGGAGGACAAGGAGCAGGTCATCCTGGTTGCACCCTACTAGCCCACCCAGACATGGTTCTCGGACCTCACGCTCCTCGCGACAGCCCCCCTCTGCTGAATTCCCCTGAGGAAGGACTTTCTTTTTCAGGGACAGGGCACCATCTGGCACCCGCGACCAGACCTCTGGAATCTCCATGTCTGGCCCCTGGACAGGATGCGGAAGACTTGAGGGAGACCTGCGGTGGTAGACACGATCACTCAGGCTGGGGCCCCCTCTACAAGGCGCCTGTATGCCTTGAAGTGGCGTCTGTTCACTAAGTGGTGTTCTTCCTGACGCGAAGACCCCCAGAGATGCACAGTCAGATCGGTGCTTTCCTTCCTGCAGGAGAGGTTGGAAGGGCGGCTGTCCCCCTCCACATTGAAGGTGCATGTAGCCGCTATAGCGGCACACCACGACACAGTGGACGGTAAGTCCTTAGGGAAGCACGACCTGATTATCAGGTTACTGAGAGGTGCCTGGAGGTTGAATCCCTTAAGACCTCATCTCATTCCCTCATGGGACCTCTCTGTAGTTCTTCAGGGTCTACGGAGAGCCCCCTTTGAGCCCCTGCAGTCAGCTGAGCTTAAGGCACGCTCTATAAAGACTGCCCTCCTGACTGCGCTCACTTCCATCAAGAGGGTAGGAGACCTGGAAGCGTTCTCTGTCAGCAAAACGTGCCTGGAGTTTGGTCTGGGCTACTCTCACGTGATCCTGAGACTCCGACCGGGCTATGTGCCCAAGGTTCCCACAACCCCTTTTCATCCTGAACCTGCAAGCGCTGCACCAGGAGGAGGCAGACCCAGCCCTGACATTTCTGTGTCCGGTGCACGCTTTACGCATCTATTTGGATCACACGCAGAGCTTTAGAGTCTCTGAGCAGCTCTTTGTCTGTTTTGGTGGACAACGGAAAGGAAGCACTGTCTCAAAGCAGAGGATCGCCCACTGGGTCATTGATGCCATAACAATGGCATATCCCGCCCAGGACGTGCCACCCCCGGCAGGGCTACAAGCCCATTCTACCAGGAATGTGGCGGCCTCCTGGGCCTTGACCAGTGGCACCTCTCTAACAGACATTTGCAGAGCAGTGGGCTGGGAAACACCCTACACCTTTACGAGTGTCTACAATCAGTGCAGTGGCAGTCACAAGCTGGTAAGTCCGGGATAGCTGGCCGGGTGTATCGCTTGTGCATAGCGCCTTTCACCTCTCCTGAGCTGAAGACGTGCGCTGCTGACTCCCAGTAGTGTTCACAAACTGTGTTCCCTGGATGATTTCCTCTGAGCCCTGTGACAGACGAGTTTGCGGAGAAACTCGCTGCCAGCTCAGTACATCTGCTAACTGCGCCCTGTACTGGGGTAGGTGCTCCGCATGTGTTGGTTCCCCATAGGTAACCCCATGCGACGTATATCCTCCGCTAATTCGTTTCCCTGTTGGTAAACTGCGTCTTCCTTGGGCAGAGGCCCCTCTGCCCCAGTCACCATGTTTGTAGAAACTCCTCCTCCATGGGTAGGACCTACCATGGGACTTCTCCACATGACATACTTCCGACAAAGCTCGGCAAGACCATGTGACGTATTTCCACTCAAATATCCCCCCCTCTCTGGGCGGGGTGTGGTCTCTGCGGTGTCTTCCCCTTGGGAGGGACACCCCCCGACGTAGACCTGGTGGCCCCAGTTGGTTAACTCTTTTTTTTGGGGAGAGGAATAAAAGAGAGGATAACAGGCCACGACTGGGCTAGCCTGTCTCTATCTTTTGGGCAGTCGAGTTGTCCCCGAATGGCCGTTTGACACTCATAACAGCGTTGGGGGAGGTTACGTGTCGGCCTGGTGCGCTGGCTACGAGGCACACAGTGGTCTGCCCGTCACACACTGCCAGTTCACGTAACACAGTTCAGCCAGTTGTGGCGTTTCGTATAGGGACCCCTAGTGTCACAACATTGACACAACATCGAGTGAGTGACAGATAGGGAACTTCCTGGTTACTTGCGTAACCTCCGTTCCCTGATGGAGGGAACGAGACATTGTGTCCCTCCTGCCACAACGCTGGACTACCCGCTGAAATGGCCGGACCTTGTCTCGGCTCCTCAGCACAAAACCTGAATGAGTGGTTGTATACCATCTCCTTTTATACCTGTATGTTTGGGGGAGTGGTATGCAAATACCACTTGCCAATTTTCATTGGCCTTTTATCAAAGACCAGAGGTGTTTCGGGCTCCCAAGAGTGACCCCTAGTGTCACTACATTGACACAATGTCTCGTTCCCTCCATCAGGGAACAGAGGTTACGCAAGTAACCAGGACGTTTTATCCTTGTGGGGACATTTGGTCCCCACAATGTAGGGAATACCTGGACACACACACACACACACACACACACTCACTCATACACACTCACACACAGAGCGTGTGCAGAAAGCGTGAGAGCCCAGTGTAGTAACTTTCCCATGTAAATGTGTATGATTGTGTACTTATTTACTCAGCGATCGCTGTCGGAAGTGTCCATACACAGATTTTATTGAGAAAGGGATTTACGTTAAGTAAACAGGGAGTGTTCCATAGTTTTTGACTGTCATTAGTGATTATTTCAATGCTTGGTAATGTGAATAATTTGCAAACCGGAAGTCTGTAGCATCCACTTTGGGAGTACGCGCTAAGCATAATGGCTAATTTCGCCGCCCGTGAAAATTGTGGATAACAGGTCAAAGTTTGCGCCAGTTTGTGATTTTTCACACAAGTGTTTGCCTCAGTGGTGATGGTTTTTAAGTTCAAAGAAAAACTCAGACTTTGATTTGATATTCGATAGTTACCTTAATTTTTTCCCCCTGACTTTTTCTATTCTAAACTGAAATACATTTTCAATGTTTACCATGCACACCAACGCTTTTCATGTGTTGGATGAAGCCCCGCATGACGCTTGTGTTGAGCGGTGTGTTGAACCCCTTCGTATCAGTGATGCACTGCTCGAGTCCGGTGTAGACAGGGTGAGACAGGTATGAACTAAATTAATCATGTAAGTGATACATTTTGGATTCAAAATGGCAAATTTAGCCAAAAGGAGAGGTTTGCATTACAAAAAAAAAATAAAATAAGAAAAAGTAAATAAACGTATTCAGCATCCAGTGGGCAATACAGGCTAGCAAAGGCAAAGCTCATGAAGCTAGAGTGACATCTAATAACAGCTGATGTCATATGAGCTATCCAGTTCTGATTATGGAATGGTATTTTTGCATTTTCTTGTGTACCGTAATGATATAATAGATAAAAACACTGACACAAACGGTATTTCACCAAATAAATCCTCCAATTTGTCCTCGCTGAGAACTGCTCACTCTTGAAGAGGATCCAAAATGCCCATCAGGTAACTCATCAGCTGGGCTGTTCTGTATGGGAAGTGAATAGTTCTGATGCCACCTCTGGGTTGTTGCATCTGGGTGGTTGCATCTGTGTGGTGGAGGGGTGTATAGTTTCAACTGTCAATGAAAATGACCCAGCCACTAACCCAGCAGCTGGGTTACACAAAATCTACCCAAAACTATAGAGAGTTAATAACCCAATAAAATAACTCAACAGGCCCAACCCAGCATTTGGGTTGAATAAACAACCCAGCATTTTTTTAGAATGGAAGTATTTATCATGTAAGCCAAAATCTTAGAGGAACACCATGTCTCTCCTGGCAAAACAGCCCAACTTTTTATTTTTTATTGATTTTATTTTATTTGCACTATTACTGTTTAATAAATAGTAATAGTTGGTTTTCATTAGTGTTGGAAAAGCTTTGAAGCTGTAGCTATAATCTAAAGTAATTTTGCAACAGTCTAGCTACTCTTTAAAAAAAGTTTATAGCTACACTACGAGTTTCTAAGAAAAAGTACCTAACTACATTGAAACTATGTAAGGGGTAATATCTTTTAAAGATATAACTATTCATAATATTTCATCATTTAAATGTGAAGAGTATAATTTTATGTGTTAAAATATTTTCAGTTATCCCAGCTTAATATGTAGAGATGACTAAACCATTGTTGACTGCTTTAAATTTGAACCAATAAATTTGCACTACATATTACACAAAATTGATGCTATGCTAAACTAAACTAAAAAAAAAAAAGAAGTTAAAAAGTGTTAAAAGCAACCGTTCTCATGAAGTTATAATTAGTAGGCTTCAAGATGAAGAAATCTTAATCTTCATAAAATAAAGTAACAAAATAAAATGTAACTCCCTAACCCAAACCCCAAACCTAAATTTAACTATTATTTTGATAGAAAAATAACTTTTGTGTATTATTGAACAAAGAATTCATCAGGATTTGGAACAAGACGAGGGAAGCGTATTACAGGTTATGGACATACATCAGTCATTTGTATTAAATAAATAAATATGAATTGAGTGGTCAAAATTGTTCGCAGACGCTTCCTTACTTAAAATAAAGTGCTGAATAGGAAGCTAGCTAAATTTTGATGCCTGTAATTGTATTGATTTGAAATTCAGTTTGTTGATTGGTTGGTCTCAAATGGGATAAAAGTCTTACCTTTTCGTATAAGCCAGGTAGTACAATATCATAAAATGTCTCCATCTTGTACGAATTATAATGTGTTGTCATGAGATTATGCTGGTTAAAACATTTAGTAATGAACAGCAGCTTTCATGTTTACCAGTCTTTTTAAATGTGTATAAGCATATTACAGTATATGGACTCTGGAACTGTGGTATTTTTGTTTTAGACAACAGATTTGGTGTAAAGTGACTTAAATCTTGCAAGCACATCTGTCTCACTCTTATTCACACAAAAGCACACATACATCTTTATCTTGCCTACATTAAACCGCACACTCACACAAACTACAAAACAGTCCAAATCATCTATCAAAGTTTGGAGCGTAAGCAGCACGAAACAGTTTCCATAGCAACAGTCTTTCTCTCTTTCTCTTTCTTTCTTACTTTCTCAGCTCACTTGAAGTCAGTAGTTTTAGATTTGTAAATGTATCCTAATGATGCAAATCACTAAACTGACAGGCACAGCCCCCTTTCCATCATGTCAAATAAAGTGCTCCTTGAAAAATACATGATTACCTTCTTCCCTTAAGGTTGATGGCTTGATATCTCATTAGTTTGGGACACATGAGCAACTTTATGTTGGAAACACACAGTCCAGTGAGGCAGGGATTTGTTCTTTGTATGAAACTGGGCTTGGATGGTGTTGCAAAGCGCAGCCTGACAACCACCAATTACATTCTCCTGTGAGGGGCTCGACTAATTAGTGATGATTAGACTTCCAAATTGATCTGTCACAAGCAAATGCATCCATTATTAATGCATGGCAGCTCTCAGTTAACACACATGGGCAAACTTTAATTGTGTGTGTGTGTGCGCACATGATTTCTGTGATATCCAGTCTATTAGTCCACATTCACTCCTCTAATCCCATTAGTGGTATTGAGCGCTCATTCCTTCTCGGAAAGAGAGTGAGATAGAGAAAGAGTTAAGATTAGTTTAATCTGTCTGCTTGATCATATTCATTTGATTTGAAGAAAAATACAAATCTGCTGAATATTTTCAACCTCATACTTAAAGGTTGTACAGAAATCAATAGAGATATTCAATGTTTACATCATCAATTGTTTTAGTTTATAAGCCACGCTATTGATTTCTAAATAATATGTACATTATACAGTATAAAAAAAATTATGTACGGACAAAGAGACAGATGTTGTCTGTTTTTTACTAAAGGATTTTTGTAAATATGGTCTCAAGGTACATATTTCAGATTTAAAGGTTTTTCGATGATAAATTATTTTTTCTATCCCAGTGTATAGTATACTCAATGTACAGAGACAAATATTAAGTAAGCCATTTGCTGTCTTATTTCCATGAAAAAGGTAAAACTGTGACTCTGTTGTGAAATAGAAAAATTTCTCTGTTTATTTGAGTGCCCTGACCAGCCAGATATAGCAACATTGGCTCGACTAACGGCACTGATTAGCATTGAATTTCAAATTTGGCACTGAATTTTGGCCAGGACACGCCGTTAGTTCGACCAATAGAAGGTTGAGAAAAAACAAAAACCTGTTTGATAGTTTCGCAATTAAATTTGATGACTAGTGCCGCAGAAACTACACACTTTAACTTTAAAGGCAAAATTTACCTTATATTTACTTTCTCAGTAAATGCAGTAAATTGATTGTGCACGATTCATCAAGTTATTTAGTGCAAGTTATTAAGAAGAAAATTTCTCTCGTCATAATCTTTCGTCGAAATGTAATGTGTATTTATATATAAAAATGTGTGTGTTTGCATATATGCATTTATCTCTATGTGTGTTTGTGTATGTGTACACAGTGTATTGCATGTATCCGTATGTGTGTGGGCTTCAGTTGAGGATTCTGTAGAAAGAAAATGAGATTAAAGGGTTTTCAGAGAACAGTCTGTCTATTCCTGACCTACTATTTCATAGAGAGGGCAATTCAGGACCCATATGAAGAGTATCAACACACATACATACAGTATATACTGTATATATACTCCCAAAGAAAGATTGTCTCATATATAGTGATGACACATGTGTGCAAAATTTCTGCACCATCTATACTGGGTTGCAGTGCTATATTTAGCCCATATGCAGTGTGCACTGATATATTTGCTGTTATTCATGTAATTCTGAATCAATTAAATTGCTGTTATTTATATTATTATAAAACTCTGACCAAGCAAAGCCAAACCAACCTGCTCTAACCTCACTGAACCAGATTTAGATCCAGCTTGCGGTCATCCCAATAGAATGATAGCTCTGTCCCTCACATACCTCATCCCCTCAGCGCAGCCTGTCCAGAAACATTACATTACAGGGCAGATTAAGACCTTCAATTTTCAGGGGAATGCTCTTGGGAACAGCAGCCAAAGGTTTATTACAGTAAAAGGGGGAAGGAGTCCGGCCTCTGGCATTACATCATCATTCTTGGGAGATATTTTAATCAGCATGGACACAGGCCAGAGCGGGACTGGTTTTAGACCCAGCGCCTATCAATCAGGGTCTGTTGCCCGCAGTTCTGGTAAAGTGCAGCAGATTAAAGTCAAGGTCAGATGGACCGAACATATTGAGAGGAAAGAGGTCAGAGGAATGATTACATACTGAGATTTTGAATTTCCGAATCTGTTTCTATCAATGTGTGATCACATGTGTTCGCTCAGATTGGTATAGTTTACTCAAAAATGAAAATTGTCATCATTTAATCATTTACTCATCCGCATGTTGTTCCAAACTTGTATGAATTTCTTTATTCTATGGAACACAAAAGATGTTAGGCAGAAAGTTCAGTCACTATTAACTTTCATTACATATATGTAATTGACATCAATGGTGCAATATTTAATTTGAGATCTACAGCGGAGGTGACTGTTTTAAAGGTGCACTAGTAATTTTTTCCCATAAAAATGTTTCACTCCTAAATAAATGAATTGTAATTTTAAAACATATGTATAAAATCATGAGGACTCTAGTCATATAAGTAACCTTATAAATGCTGTTTTATTCTACATGCGGCAGGGGATCGCTCATGGGGGCTGCCATTTTAGAATCACACGACCAGCTGAATGCTACTCAATCTCAGTAACCGTCTTGTTATTGGACACTTTCACTCTTGGATTAAATTAATCATGGCTGATTGTGAATAGTGAATTTCTGCAATGGCATCTGTAACTGAAAACTATTGATTTTGAATTATGCTGCATCCACACCACTAGGTGTCACTGTAAGTCCAAGATGACACAAGCAAAAAGTTACTGAGTGCACCTTTAAGTAAATAATGACTACAATTTCTGCCTGCTTATCACACAAAGCTATCATATTGCATGGCTTTAGAAGATTTGGAGTCAAAAAGGCTACCTTCTGTGCTCCATGGTAGAGAGAAAGTCATACAGGTTTCGAACAATATAAGGGTGAGTAAATGGTGACAGAATTTTTTATTTTTGAGTGAACTATTCCTTTAAGAAAGCAGTGCCTACACATGGTAACAGATGACTCATCTGAATTAGTTTTCTGTGCAATGTTTGTGATGTAGCTCAATTTGCTGCATCCTTCTGCTTTCACTCCATCATCTGGATGAAATCAGGTCAGTCTTAGATAAAAACTATATACTCTATTATGTATATAAATTCCATTTACCCTTCTCGGCCACATAGCAGAGAGCACAAGCAGCTGTCATTTTTTGAGAAGTGAAATCCTGATCATAACAGTCCAGGATAAAAAACTCTGTAGTCATGGAACATTTGCTAAGCCCAAGGTCTCCTGTTTGTAAGTATATGTGTGTGTACATGAACCACGATTGGGTTTTAAAGGCTTTTATACTCTTGATGGTTGCTAGTAGATTTTAATCACACACTACAGAGGCAAGAGAGAGAGTGATAAAGAGAGGGAGGGAAAAACAGAGAAGAATCAGGAGTGCGGCAACATCGGATAATCTCTCATGCATCACACACACAACCTGACTGGGATAAAACATCTTTCCAGCTAAGATCATACAATGTGTTCTCATCAACAGCACAGTGTCCATGATAACCTGCCTGCTAACCTGAAACAGCATGACAGTGGCAGATACTTTTAACCTGTTACCCTATCCATGATCCCCTGAAAACAGCCATATGCATCAGTACTTATCGATCGATCGATCTATAGATAGATAGATAGATCTATCTATCTATCTATCTATTATCTGTCGGTCTGTCTGTCTGTCTATCAATCAAAAGTGCTGCTTTGCAAGCACTGTAAAAGTTTACCCAAGCATTCTAGTAAAGTCTGTGGTGTGTTTGGGAGGGGGAGAAGGTTGGTGAGCTAGGCTTTCATTAGAGAATCTCTGCATCAGTGTTTGCCAGTCTGCCTCGAGAGCTTATTAGGGGTTTTTACTCCTGAACAGATTAGATTTCCTGCGCCGTAAGAGTGGAAACGCACAGACTGTTCAAACAAGATGCTAAAACCTTCAGCAGATGTGTTCTCTACTGCAATTCAACAGATACAAATCCATCACTTAATTTGTACATATACAGTATGTATGTGTGTGTCTTTAAGTTCTATCAGAAAGACTCACACTCTTAAGTAAAGTTTAAGATGACATTTATTTGATGAAAAAAAGGAATATAATGTCTCTCTTTGGCATAATCCCCATCTGGCGGTCCGAAGAGATTGTACTCGGAACCATCAGATCCTGCTGGAGATAGGAGGCAGGGGCAAGAAGCCCAAAAGAGATCAATAAAATACTACCCCCAAAAGAGAAGAAGATCCGGTCAGGTTACGAACCAGGTATCGTGTTTGCCGTTTAATTTGGAGAAGAGAAAAGGAGATGTGAAAACCTAGAATTGACTCTTGGCATGAAATACACAATATCCCTGGCATAGTTGTGCAATATCTTTGCAATAGGATAAGCCGTGCTTGCATTTACTGATGGCTCTTATGATAGAGGGGCATAGTGTGAGTGATATACTTGCTGGAGGATAGCCCTTATTGAGAGACAATGAGTTTGATTTTGAATCATCCGACGAGATGCCGTAGTTGTGCAGAATCTTTGCCAAAAGATAAACAATGTAATAAGGGCAACATTGTTGTGCAGTACCTTTTGTTGGAAGATAAACAACATTTTATTTTGACCCCTCTGACGAGGGTGGAATTGTTTGAGATGTCTTTACCAAAAGATGAACACTGTGCATAAAGCCCTACGATAAGGGCGACGATGTTTTGCAATACCTTTTGTTCAAATAAAACCAACATTTGATTATGAACCCTCCGACGAGGGTGGGCATAGTTTCATGGTTTTCTTTGCCAAAAGATGAACAACAGCATATAGCCATACAATAATGGCGACATTGTCATGTAATACCCTTTGTTGAAAGATATACCACGTTGATTATGAGCCCTCTGACGAGGGTGGGCATTGTTTGATGGTTATCTTTGCCAAAAGATGAACAACATAGAAAAAAAACAAATGATTATGGCAATGTTGTCATGCAATACCCTTTGTTGAAAGATACACCATGTTGATTATGAGTCCTCTTACAAGGGCGGACGTTGTTTGTAGAATATCTTTGCCAAAAGGTGAACACCGTGGCATAAGCCATACGATAATGGTGACGTTGTTGTTGAATACCCTTTGTTGAAAGATAAACAGCTTTTACGCACGAGCCCTCCAATGAGGGCAAGCTAGGCTTGTGCAGTACCTATGCAAAGGAAAACCATGCTTGGGATTGTGGAAGCCCTGGTGGGAGGGTGGATATGGTTATATGGTGTCCCTGCAGGACAATCGAAATGCTTGAATTTGATAATTGTGTGAGATAAGATGTGGATGAGCAGTGAGAGCCCCCGACAACCACCAGATAGGTATGAAAACTTACGGCTGATGGAGAGTTGAGCATGTGTGATGATTTGAGGGTTAGGTCAAATATATGTCTGGTAGGTTGAGGTAGACCAGCGGCCGAGCATCTTGATGAGTGGCAGTTATAGCCGCTCCGATACGGAATGAGTTCCCAGAGAAAACATGAGGGGAGAGACCGCAATGTTTTAGGATAGTGGTAAGGTGATTTCTGAACCAGTAGCATGATATGGGGTCTAGAGATGGAGTGATGAATTGGAGAGAGTCAGCAGCAAAATGTGAGTGAGTTTGCAGATGTTTGACCATAGAGGTGTAGAGGCAGAAGGGGCTAGAGATTTGTTATATGGTTATGTTCTGGCCACACCCAAAGTGTTCTGATTTAGAGTGTTTGAGAAAAAGGGAGAAAAAGTTAGGAGAAAAGGAAATGTCGGAAAAGGAAAGGTCGCGAGAAGCAGAAAGGAGAGAGAGTTAGTAGTGAATTCTCCGCAACTCAAAAACCCATAAAAATCTAAAAGGAAGGCTGCTTCCAAAAGAATGTCGATATAATATGTAAAAAGAACTGATCTAAGTGATGAAATCATGTGGTGAAGGATGTCTAAAGTGATGGGTAACCTTTTGTTGGGGAGAGAAGGGTGATATTTCTTGACTCCTTAAGCAGCAGGTGAATGGAGAGATTGGAGAAGATGCTGGGGGTGTCAGGAGAATGGCATCTAGTATGAAATTGAATGCCGGACACCATTTTTGTAATAGAGAAGATTTTAGAAATCTGGTATGAAAGCAAAAGGAAATGAATGTGCAAACTGTGGAGACTAGGACGGGAAATAGGGGAGTGCTGTGTGATTGGCAGAAGGAAGAATAGTGGGCCCAGGTGGAGTTATAGGAAATGAGCGTGGACCGGACAAGTCCTTTCTTCATGAGAGTTTTTGCAGAATCTAATAGAGGTAGTAGTGAAGGGCTTAGTCCATCAGAAGGTCTTAGAGGGGTGGGCAAGGGGTGGGAATTTTGCTGGTGGAAGGACATAGTTGGTGAATCTCCTGAAAGCGAAAACAAGAAGAAAGTCAGCGATTAAATTGAAAACCCCAGGGATATGCCTGGCTGAGAGAATGAAGTTGCCGTTTATATTCTGCCATGTCAGACATCTCAGTAACGACATGATGAGGCTAGAGGAAGACTTTACTGATTATTGTGACGACCACAGAATTGTTGCAAAAAAGTATGATGTGTTTGCGTGTTCAGAGGGAATCCCATAATACGCTGGCCACGACGATGGGATAAATTTAGAAGAGTGCGGATGAAGGAGCGCTAATAGCTATATTGAGGAATTCATCTGGCCATTTCTCTGTGAACCATGATCCTTGAAAATAGCCCCTGAACCCTACAGAGGAAGCCGCGTCCATGAAAAGGGACATGCTGTCTGAGGATTCAGGTTTTTCATTGTAAAAAAAAGAAATACCATTCCAGTGATTTAATATCAGTGACCAAAATGGAGGTCAGAACGGCAGCCGTCATCGATTGGTATGTTGTCGGAGAGGTTTTCCATGGAATGGGTTAATGTGAGGAGGCGGGAGATGAAGGAGTGGCCTTGAGGAATGATAAGCATTGTGAAATTGAGGTGACCTTAAAGGGACAGGAGATCACATTTGGAGAAGGAAACTGACAGTAGAAATTACGTACAAACTGATCTGATCCTGTCTAGTTTATCCTTAGGCAAGGAAGCTTGCATGTTTAGAGAATTGAGCATAATGCTGAGAAATTCGAGAGATGTAGTGGGGCCCATAGTTATTTCACTCGAGAGAGGAACACCCAGCTCATGAAAATGCTTGATTAGAACATCTAAAATGGAGTTGTGGGCAGCGGGGTAATCAATGAGCAGGAAATTGTCGAGCAGGTGCAGCACAAAAGGAAGCTTAAAGTAATAAAGAATGATCCAGCATAGGTCTTCTGGCAGTGAATAAAAATGTGAGGACTACTTCTGCACCCGAATGTGAGTCAGACAGCAAAGAAACATTTTTGATTCCGAAAAGGGGCCAGTTGACAGGGTGAATGGGCATGATTTTGAAAGCATCGTTGATGTCTACTTTAGTGAGGAGGGTGCCGTGCCTGGCCTTAATTGAATGGCGTAATCGACTGAAGCACAGAAAAGGGAAAACGTCTCTAGAGGAATCATGTATTTCATGCTAGCCACGTGGCCCAATCACAGTGCGGACATGTCAAAAATCTGTCTTTTCTTGCCTGAATATTTGCGAGTGGCTAGGCCGATGGGATTGATTCTAAAAGGACAGAAAGAAGGAGACCTGAAAGGGCCCAAAAGATAACGTTTACTTAGTTTTTTCCCCAGTACATCAGAAACAACTGCAGGTTCGGACAATGCTGACTGCAACTTTTTTGATGCATGCGTACGAGAAGGAGGGGAGAGAATGCCGAAATCCCTGTGTCAAACCGCTTAGAAGAAAATCAACTAAAATGGGGTCGGGTTGAGTAGAGAGGTAACGCGAGAGAACTGAAACATTGACAGGAGTGGGGGGATGGTGGGTTAGAATTTCCTTAAAGAAGCTCTTTGGTCGAAGACACATGGATGCGGGTCCTTGCAGAAACCACAAACATGAGAAAAGAAACAGTTAGAAAATCTACACACAGATTCATTGAAATTGTTACAAATAGCCTAGGCCTGCCATTAACATAATCGATGGAACGACCTCTTGAGTCGAATTGTCTTGCTGATTGGCCTCTTGGCTCTACCTTTGGTGCTGGGGCAGCAGACACAGTTTTTGGGCACATTTCAGACGTATGCCCGTGAGAGTTGTAGATGGCTCAGGTGAGCGCCCGGTGCACCCCGAAATGTCTGATGAGCCCATTAATTGGTCCATCATCAGAGATAAATTTTTTGATTGAATTGGGAAGTGTACATGGCGGATTTAGCTGAAAATGACTTGTGATATTCGTAGAAAAGCATACCGCCATATTGCTGATTGAAATCGGCGATCAATGCAAGATAGCAGTCTAATTCCTCCATGTGCTCAGAGAAAGTGCTGCAGAGAATATCTCTATATTTACCAAAAGCAATAACAAATTCGTGAAAGGGGAGATTATGCAAAAGTCTGGGGTCTGAAGACTTGAGGGCTACTGACACGTCCCCAGAATCCACAATTCAATGTTCACATGCGGGAGAAAGAAGCAATAGAGATGTTAAATTGACATCTTTACCTTTAAAGATTTGAGCTCCGAGCACTGGCGAGACCATTGCTGCAGCAGGTGAAACTAAGCTCCTACCTGACATGTGAGCAGGGGAGGAGTTTGCCAGAGAGAAATCTGGAACAGCGTGCGTGTGAGAAGGGCTAGCTAAAATGGCTGTAGGGAGAGAAGCTGGTTGTGCTGAAACTGAAGAAAGGGAGGGTTGAGAATATTCAAGGAATAAAAGTCTTGAATCGATGATTTTGACGGACTCTGTGATGGTTCGCACAGCTTCGAGCACTGGGTCATGTATTCCGGTTGATGTAGATGTGGTAGCTTCGCCTGAAGGAAGTGTCCAGTGTGACTGTAATCTGGCCAGGGATCCGAATTTAGCTGAGCGCTTACGCCCCGTAGGTTTTGAGAAGGAGTTGAAGGTTGAGATGGAGCCATGTGTTTTTCTACGTTATTAATATTTAAATTCCATGTTTTAGGATTAAAAAACACCTGTCAGATGTATGTAATACCTGCAGATTGCAGATTAACAGATTGATAGATTACAGAATGCAGTATAAAATGACAAATATAACTGCTAATCCAGTTTATTCCAATACAGATTTGCTTTAATATAGTTTTTTTATTTTTTATTATTACCTCTGGTGATCTAACGGTTTAAAACTCATATGAATGTGGGAACACGTGTGAACAGACTGGGGTAATTTCTCATGGATCTAAGGATGATCTCACCTCTCGATGACATCATCGTGTTTTCTCACAGACCTCTGTCCCACTGACCTATGTCTCTGTGGTTCTCAGGTAACAGGATGACAACATAATGGTCTTTATAATGATCTATCTATCTATCTATCTTTCTATCTATCTATCTATTTAAAATAGTTTATCTCATGGGATCTTTTTTGTTATTATTATTCAAAAAAATTATTATTTGAACCCTTTTGGATTGGTTCCATTCAAGATTATGAAAGATCATTAGCAATCCACTAGCATTCTTTTAGAATTTTTTTACTCTACATACAAATTTAATTAATATGGGAGACTAGCCACATCAGACATATATGTTAACATGTTAATGACACACCTCTCTCTCTCTCTCTACTTGTCTTTCTCTTTAACACACCAGCAGCATCTATTACTTTGCTGCACAAGCCCTGTCCTTCACCTGGGCTCCACTGCCCAAGAATCAATCTGGATTCATCTCAGAGTCACTACATCCTCCCTGTGGTTGGAAGCCTCCCATTGGCTGGGCAGCCCGTGCGCATACAAGCTGAGTCTTCCTTCTCTTTCCTGAGTCATATGTGACCTGAATGCAGTGGAAGTCTTTAGGGGGAAACTGTGGAGCCCCTTTGCCTTCCATTCAGCTCCTAATCTAATTCATAAGAAGCAGCACCACTGACAGAGGCAGAAGCAGACAGGGGAGGGGGGAATCACCCCAGCTTTCTGCTGCAAAACACCAACAAAACATCAGAGAGCATACCGAACAAAGGTGGAAACAGACATGCACCTGCACATTAAACGGGATGAAAGAGAGACCAGATAATATATTGTGTCTCATCATAAAGATATGTGAGGAAGCATATGAATGATATTTTAGCTCATATTGAGGGTACTCACACATTGGTGCAGGAAGTGCTGTGAATAACAGCTCGTAAGGGGAATTCATGCTTTGGCATGCTCATGGATGTTTCAGCAGGGTGAAGCTTCTCTCATTTCTCTCTCCATTGCCAAAAAATCACGCTGTGTGTTCATGACATTTCACAAACTGGTTTCAGGATTCCCACACTTTTTGACCAATTAATTTCCATGATTAATATTGGGTAAGTTACTCAATAAAAGTATCCATTAAAGATAATTGATTATTACTTATTACTTCTCTTAAATGGTATTCTAATTATTTTACTGATAATTTAATCAAAAAACTAATCACATTACTAATTACAAACAAAAGTTGTCTAAACACAAACATATGAACATAGGCTTATAAACATAATTCATTTTTAAATGCATTCTAATGTTATTTAAAAATGTATAATCCAAGTAATGTGCTTACAACTTAATTAAAAGTCAGTAGTTGTAACCTGATAACAAGAATTAAAATGTAACGTTTTACACTACTTTTTTGACTAGTTTACATAAACTAATTTCTTTGTTATCAGATTACAACAAACACTGTCCATGACTTTTTCATGATTTTTCCAATTGTTCGAATAAGGATTTTTAAAAAATCATTTAATAGAATATGCACTCACAAGCAATTTCTAGCCAATTCAATATTTTAGTGCAGAGCATAACCACAAAAAATAATCCATTACTTTTTCATGACCTTTTAAGATTTAGCTACTTTCCATGACTTTTCGAGGCCTAAAAATAACTATTTTAAACTACCCTTATATTTCCAGCTTTTCCATGACCATGGGAACCCTGTGGCTTCTATAAGTGTACAATGAGGATGGCATATGTTTAATAAAACATACTGTATGCTTTTTTTAATTTATTTATTTATTTTTATAATTAAAATTAAAAGTACAGGTACAGGTACAGGAGCCAAGTCGATACTAAAATAAAAAAAAAAAATTACGATACAGGACTATTTGCAGTAGGGTACAACAGTGCTAAAGGCTCCACGGTGTAAATGGCTCCATTGATTTTATGTTCTCCCAAAACACTAAATAGCACCAAAAACTACCACAGCACTTTCCTAAACACCTGTTTGTCACTATACACTAAACATTTTTCCTGATCTATGAGATCTTTGTGAGTGATGTCTATAGGTTGATTTGGAGGCAATTTGATAAAATATTTGTCATTGCATTCATAGTATGCCATGCCAGCCACGGCCTTTTCTCTCTAAGTTTTTCTCTCCACAGAAAATTAGATTCGGCTGGGGCCTTTAAATACTCATAAAATGTGCGAGGGAAGGCGTTCATTTCCGTTCCTATTCTTTCAGGGGGAAAAGACCCCACGGAGGCCACACCATGCCCTGAAGGGGAGGGTAAAAAAGTGGTGAATACGTCATATGGGCCTATGGCCGCACATGGAAGAGGTGCGGCAGTAGGTCCTGCCCTTCGTAGGGGAGGAGCTCTACAAACGCAGTGACCGGGGCAGAGAGGGCTCTGCCAAGGGAGACGCGGGTCTACCGAAAAAGGGAGACCATACCGCGGAAGATACATCACAGGAGGTTACCGGGGTAACCAAGACCTGTGGAGCACTTACCCCAGTACAGGGCATGTTAGCACACGTACTGGGTCCTACTACGAATTCCTCCGCTGAATTCGTGAGCCTGAGGGCTAGGAGGAAGGACATCCAGAGTTCAGAGGTCGAGAACACGCATGGAGAGAAGAGCGCACGGCTTCACCTCTTGGAGGGGAAAGGCGCTATACACAAGCGGTACACCCGGCCAGCTGCCCTGTGTAACGAAACGTACCTGTTCATACCTGAAAGAACACGGGACGAAACTGGCTCAACCCGGAGACTGTAAAATCTCGCGAAGGTATTGGGTGTTGCCCAGCCCGCTGCTCTACAGATGTCTGCTAGAGAGGTGCCACTGGCCAATGCCCACAAGGATGCCACACTCCTTGTGCTCTTTTTTTGACAATGTGTGGTGAACAGAAAAGAAAAAGGAACAAAAGATTTTCCTCCCGGCCCTCCACCGGGGGATGGAGTGGTCTGGCTACCAGCTCCGGAGTTCCCGCAGACGTCTCTATCCTCGGGTGTCCCGTCTCAGGGGCGCTTGGGAGCCTTGCTGTGGGTCTTCTAGGCTGGCCGAGAAGCGGGGGGTGTCCCTCTCCAGCAGGGGGCTCTACGCCAGGGCTGAGGGCTGGGCTCGGGCTGGGGCAGAGCCGGTTGAGTTTGTGTTGCCGCAGGGGGACACCCTCAGTGAACAGATGGGGTGCGCACTCTTGAGCTGCGTCGGGGCAAGAAGTGCTGAATGGCCTCCGTCTGTTGCTTCACCGCAGAGAACTGCTAGGCGAAGTCCTCGACGGTGTCACCGAAGAGACCAACCTGGGAGATGGGCGCGTTAACCACCTGGGGTATCGCAGCATAAACCTCGGCCACCCCACCATCGAGGGTAGTGAGAGCAGACGAACTGAAGGATCGGGTTCGGGCAGCGAAAGGTGCCCTCCACGATCGCGTCAGCTCATCGTGCACTTCCAGGAAGAAGGGGACTGGAGGGGGGCGTGGCCGAAGCGGCGCGCCGAACCCAGAAACCAATCGTCAAGCCGCGAGTGCTCAGGGGTGGGTGGAGGGTTCCACCCCAGCCCAACACTTGCGGCGGCCCGGGCAAGCATGACGGTCAGCTCCACGTCGGCCTCAGACTGGGCTGCCACACCCGAAGGCGGCATCCTGACCGAGTCCTCGGTGTCCGACATCACCAAGGCGCTCTCCGATGCAGCGATTGACATTTCATCCAGCTCACGAGCTCCGAAAGAGACATTAGGCTGGCACTGAGGCGAGCTGCCTGTCTCATCCCAGAACTGGATGGGCGCAAACGAGCGTACCGGGGAGTGGGCGGTCCGTGGGGGTTTACCCGGTGGAACCGTACCCATTGAAGCCCCCGAATCGCCTTCAGCGTCAACCAGGGCGGCCTCGTACCCGTAGGTAGAAGGAGCAGCGGGGGGGACAGCTAAAGTGGCTTTCCCTTGAAAGAAGGAAAGCCGCGACCGCAACGTTGCCATGGTCATGTTCTCGCAATGAGAACATGAACCATCCACGAACACTTCCTCAACGTGATTTTGGCCCAGGCACATGAGGCAGTGATCGTGACCATCAGAGGCGGAGAGGTAATGACCGCATCCAGGAACTGCACAGAGATGGAAGGGCATCTTTAAAAAGACGCGTCTTTAAAAAGACGTTCAACATCACTGTGCCTGCTCTAATAGAGGAAATATACTCTTCAGAGGAAATAAACTCTTTTAAAGCGCTGTCGAAGCGCCCAGGGGCATAGTCTGCAGTGGAGTGCAGAGTGGAGAGAAAGCCGCTGGAATGCGCTGTATATCCAACAGCACACACTTCTGAAGAGGTGAATGGATCAGTAGTAGTATTCAGCTCACTGAAATACAACCGCTCGGCTCCGAAGAAAAATCTTAATGAATCCGCATTCCAGCCTCCCTTTTATACCCATATGTCGGGGGAGTGGCATGCAAATTCTACTCGCCAATTCTCACTGGCCTTTTCTCAAAGATCTGAAGGTGTCTCGGAATCTCAAGATCGACCCCTAGTGTCACTACATCGACACAACGTCAAGTAAGTGACAGAAGGGGAACTTAAATTGCATGTAGGCCTAATCTTTTATTTTGTTTTTATTTTAATACTGACTGTTTACTTGTCTTTAATAATTACTTGGGAACATAAAAAAATGGTTAATTAATTAAAATATTAGTTAATATTAGTTTTTGCTGTGGTTTTGAAATTGGTTTTGAGAATCGAGAAATTTCACTTGTAGGCCTATTGGTACCAACTACAGGATGTTTGTATCATGACAATCCGAGTAGTGTCTAATTCCACAGATTTATTTTAGTAACAGTAATTGTACTATGGTAATAAGTAGAAACCAAGGTTGTAATAAGGGGTACAATAAACATTAGTTTTGTCTGAGATAATGAGTAAAACTGAGTGTTACTGGTCTGTGTTGTGCTTGGACAGAGAACATATTCAGGGCCTTATGAGTCCAGCTGACATGGGTAACATTAAACGTGAGTGAATTTGCACGAGTGTGGTTATGTAGGGCAATACATTAAACGCTTGTGTGGAGAGGAATAAAGACACATGTCTCTTTCACCAAGTGCATGTATACCCCCCTCTTCTTCCACAAACCCCTCCTTCCTCTTCATGGATTTCAGACCACATTACATGCCTATCAGTGTGGCATGAGGGTTGCAAAATGACACAGTGAGCTTTGAGGGTGGCTGGCCTGGGCTGCCAAACAATTAGACACACATTGGGCCAAAGCTCTGCATTCAGTTAGGAGCCAAGAGACAGTTTCAGTGACTGTCATGGTATTCTGCATCGTAGCTGCTGCTGTTCCGGTCCATTAGAGTGGGGAGAGTTCCCGATATCCCTAAGACACATTTGAATGCCCCACAGGGGATGCTGTACATACATAAACAACTGCACAGTTTAGGGGTGTGCTGACGCTCAACACTGGCCTCTGTGGACGGATGAGGGAATAGCAGCATATTCTTACACACCTCCGCACATTGTTTATTGATTTCCCACATCTTCCACCGCTAGAAACCCTCTTTCATGTAAAAAATACACATGTAGCTCAATACTTAAGCAAATTTTAACGACATGGATCCTTACTGATTCCTTTTCTGTATACATTTATATCTGCTTAACTTTTATATTATGCTTCAGAACATCTTCATTGTTTGAAAGACAATCGAAGGCAAAGAGAGGAAAATTGTCTCAATATTAGCTATATGAAACAATTCTTTTTGACCTATATTTTAAATTCATGAAGGGCTGTTTCTGAGCATATGGGGGCCCTAATCGAAATCCTCCTTGGAGGCCCCACAGATACATCTCTTTCCTTGCAGTTACATTCTCCCTTTTCTCTCGGGCCACAAGTGGTCCCCCTATAACTGTCTAATCGAGCTATAACAGCTGCCTGAGTCTTACTCGCAGCTTTTAGTGTATTTGAAAATAATAATAAAAAAAAAACTTGCTCTGGCTCGGGAGCCCTAAGCGGCCACTTATCTTCAGTTTTCCTGAACAATCACTGTGTGGCGCCATTATGATTCTAATAGCCTGTTTTCTGTTTCTGGTCTCCAGACGCAATGCAAAAAATACCAAAATGAGCAATCCAGATGGACAACAACCATTTTAATTTATTTTTTTTTTTAGCAGTAAAAATTAATTTCAGGCACAACTTGTGCAGTTGTTGGCTGTCATAACAACTCAAAGTAGTTAATGATATCAACTTAACTAACCTAGGACCATCTACACACTCACACTGTCAATATAAAACGGTTATCTCGACTATGTGAAGTATCGGCACTGTACAGCCACATTTTATACAAATGTAATACTTTAAACCTCACTTTACCCGCTAAGAATATACACAGATGCCAGTGAAAACACTGGAGTCCAAAAATTTAAAACAGTCGAATCGTGGAACACTTCTGCGTTCAGGAAAAAGGTGGAAACTGCTTATAGCTAGAAGCAGCCCTGATTTCATGCCTCTGAGTGGAAACTATTTTAAATCTTTTCTGCACACAAAGACAAAAAACACGTCTACTTACAGCTTATGATTTATGCCAATGTGGTTCTGCTCCAAACTCACGCCATTGGTTAAAGGAATATTCCTGGCTCAATACAAATTAAGCTCAATCAACAGCATTTGTGGCATAATGTTGATTACCACAAAAATTAATTTAGGCTCGTCCATCCATAAAAAAAAAACAAAAAAACAAAAACAAATCGAGGTTACATTGAGGCACTTAAAATGGAAGTGAATGGAGCCAAGTTTTGGAAGGCAGAAATGTGAAGCTTATGGTTTTATTAAAGCACTTACATCAATTCTTCTGTTTAAAATCTTGATTTATTTGAGCTATAAAGTTGTTTAAATCATCATTTTTACAGTCCTATTAGGGTTTTAGGGTTTGTTGACATTAAGTCGTCATGGCAACAAAGTTGTTAAATTGGCTAACTTTACACAGAAAAGGTTAGTAAGCAATTTTATCACACTAAATCATGTTAATATTGTTATTATTATTATTAATATTATTATTATTATTATTGTGGCTATATTTTTGAAACAGGGATTATTTTAACGTTAACGGAATAGCCCCATTCACTTCCATTGTAAGTGCCTCGCTCACTGTAATCCAGATTTTTGTCGAAATAATTTTTTGTGGTATTCAATATTATGCCACAAATGCTGTCGAATGGGCTTAACTTGGACTGAACCCGAAATATTTATTTAAGGTTGACAGTGAGCCGACTCTGATTGGCTAACATGCGCGGGACGCACTCTTTTTGCTATTTGATTTTCTGCATTTACATTTATGCATTTGGCAGATGCTTATCCAAAGCGACTTACACTGCATTCAATGTATACATTTGATTTGTTTTATAATTTTATCTGTTTGTCAGTATAGTCAAGTAAAACACATTTTATGCGTGGTGATAAAAAAAATAAAAAAATAAAATTAAAAAAACTCTTGCAGCGGATTTACTGTAATAGGACTGCTCATAGTACAGCATCATAATGTCTTATACTTCCACCCTCTGGTTATATATTTGAATTGCATGCTGTCTTTGATCTTTGCTCTTATGATGCATGTTTTTCTCTTTTGTTATACCAATATATTTCCCTATTGACGGCTTTTTCAAACAGAAATAATTTTTGTCTATTTTTAAATACAGAACTTCTCAAGAAATATATTGAGGTTTTGTGTGGCTTGCATCAGTGGTGAAATTACAGTAAATTTTAAAGTTCTTGATAGTACTTTTATGGTACTGTAGTACTTTTATATATTATACTTCTACACCTACTTATAGTACTTTATAGTCTCTCACAAACAATCACCAGGTGTCAGTCTATACATCTGTCTAACTATCCAGTTGTTTGTTTGTTTATTTATATATTTATTCCTGTGAGGGATGGGAATGGTTCTATTAAACATGTAAGAAGACATAAAATTTAGTAAGGCTTAGGAAACATCAGATTGTAGGTAAAAGGTTAACCTGCCATACCTGGATAAAAAAAAGAATCCTGTATTATTTCAGACCACACTTCATGCATGTCAGTGCAGCATGAGTGTTGAAAAATTTTATGATGATTAATACTGTCTCTAGGAAAGATCCTGCAGGTCTGAACAGACCATTTTTACTTGTTTTCTCCTTCCAGGTGATGCAAATGATTCAGAAGAACGAGGAAACCAAAGGCACCCTGAGAGAAATACACACAACACACTCTATCACCCCAGAATGCTGTTTTGTCATGGCGCCTTCAGTCACACAGTGTGTTACTCCAGGTCAGCTGGAGCTACACTTGTGGCCTGGATAAAAGCATCTGCTGAATAACAAAAATACATTAGAACAATGGTTTTCAACTGGTGGGTCGTGACCCAAAATTGGTCATAGATCTGGTCGGATAGGGTTGTGGATAGCAGTGAAAAAGCAATGCTAAATGCAAATAATAACATGCAACTAATCATAGAATATATTATGGGTTCATTTGCATGTTAACATGAATAAACAAGGTTCGTCCGCAATATGTTTTGTGTTTAATTATTGGCTTAACAGATAAAAAAAAAAAAAATAGTCTAAATAATAATATGTTTGGGTAAAATGTGTTGGGTGGCTACACATTGCTCCTCTTCTCCTAACTGTGGAAGCAAATATTATGATTGCCTGTCAAATATTCTGAGAATGCTTTTTCCAGTAAAACAATTAGAGTTTAATGAGAAGGACATCGTAGCCTGAAGCAAAAACCAGACTCCATGTAGCATGGGTCGTGTGATTTTCCACATACAGTTGAAATAAAAGTTTACATACACCTTAGCCAAATACATTTAAACTCAGTTATTCACAATTCCTGACATTTAATCGTTGAAAATATTCACTGTCTTAGGTCAGTTAGGATCACTACTTTATATTAAGAATGTGAAATGTCAGAATAATAGTAGAGAGAATGATTTATTTCAGCTTTTATTTCTTTCATCACATTCCCAGTGGGTCAGAAGTTTACATACACTTTGTTAGTATTTGGTAGCATTGCCTTTAAATTGTTTAACTTGGGTCAAACGTTTTGGGTAGCCTTCCACAAGCTTCTCACAATAATTTGCTGGAATTTTGGCCCATTCCTCCAGACAGAACTGGTGTAACTGAGTCAGGTTTGTAGGCCTACTTGCTCGCACATGCTTGTTCAGTTCTGCCCACAAATTGTTTATCGGATTGAGGTCAGGGTTTTGTGATGGCCACTCCAGTACCTTGACTTTGTTGTCCTTAGCAAGTACCATTAATTATTTATATAATCAAATATCTATGTTGTTTTATGGGTAAAAAATAGAGGTCAGCTCTTTTTCAGTCATAGTTCAAATACATTTTAACAGAAAATGCATGATTTTTAATAGAAGTGAAAGAAATAATACATAGCATTGGATTACAAATTCATAGTAAAATAGCTTTATTGAGGAAAACGTATGCATACACCATATTAAGCTCTTGTGCATTTCAATTACTCAGAACAGCAAGAGATTTTAAGTGACAGTTTTACACATATAAAACGATAACACATCTCTTACAATATTGCACAGAAATTAACAGAAAGAACCATTCAAACATCTCTGGCTAGTTGTCAAGAGTCTATTATTCCACCACGAGGCACTAAACAGTATTGTTTTTTATGCACTGAGTATCTTAATTTAGAACTTTCCTCTGCCAAACTGTAAATGGAATCTGTTCTAAAGGCACATCCTCATCATAACAATGGGTATTGTTTGACAATGTATATGAGTTAAACTGTTTTTTAACATGCACAGTTAACTAAATACCATAAATTGTACAAGGACTGTTTTAAAAAAGACAAAAAGAGGGACAGATGTCTAAAATTTAAAAACGCTCATTCTTTCTATGGCTTTTTCCACTAAAAATTGTCTGAAAGATCATAATCAACAAAACAAGAATTCTTTCAGCATCTGAAAGCCTCAAACTCACACAAAAGACACTCAGAAGCTCACATCCACAACTCCATACATTAATTTATAATAGTCAAACTACACACCAAAGAAATTAAATAAAAATAAAAAAATGAATAAAAGGCCATGTTGCGTTGCAGTGTCTGTGTGTGGAGTGCTTTCTTTCAGTTGCAATGTAAAATTCCCATGCAGATAATCTCAAACGAACAATGTGTATGTTTTGTTTTGTGGTCTTGCATATGACAAATAAAAAAAAATCCTGGCTATTTAAATTAAGGCAACAAAGCTAACGTTACTGGTCTCAGAATCCCAGGCGTACATGACCCACACACAGACAGACAGACAGACACACACTCTTTTGCTGCTACATCATTTTCTCTACCCTGCTCTGTGTGCACAAACACTGAGGATCTAAACTGAGTTTACTGGTAGAAGAAAAACAGAAATATGTTGTTGTGAACTAGCCATTTGGCCTGGAACATTACCACTGCAAACACTTACTGATACAGTAAATCTCAAGAGGGAGCAAACTAATATTTACATCCGGGATGCTGAGAAATATTAAAGAAAGACTTAAGTGCCTGGTTGGGGCTTTCAGAATTCTACCAAGAATAAATAACTTTAAAAAAAAATAAAGTTTAAGCACATAAATGATTCACTTATAAACAAGGTCCTGACATCACTGCCTCTATTACCTGTATCATATCCCATATGCGAAGGCATGTTTTTTACATGCAATGTATATTGGATAAGTCTCGCCACCCTTGTGGCAGCAAAATCATAACCAAATACTAACTGGGATTCAATTGGAGTCCAATTGCCAGCTCACGTTCCATATGGATGCAATTACTATTAATAAAACCATCTTATCAGGCACACAATAGTTCTTAAAGAGGCATTTGTTTTGATAAATGTCATAATAGCCACAATGAATACTAAAAAATAATCACCCAAATAAAACATGCATACATAAAGCAATATTATAAGAAACACTATAGATTAGACATACGTTTTGGTGCCTGATGGACTTCTGTTTACCGTATACCCATTGGACACAACACCATAACACATAGGAGCTCAACATAAAGTGGTTCCCGCATGGAGATCATATTCTGTATTTCACCATCATCGTCTCGCACACACACCCACACACATACACACACATAACTGCACATTGAGTCCATCACAATGAAACTCTGTCCACCCATCACAAATAATCACACCATTCACCCACTCAAAAAATAACCACTTACACCATACACAGTCAATAAAATACAATAGAAGAAAATACAATAATAGTAATGTAGTAGGAAAAAAATAAATGGAGCCCAAATGGGGGCATCTGCCAAACCCCAGGGATGAAGGGGAGAGGTGTGACCCAGATAACAGACAGAGAAATCAGAGACAAATCAGAAAAAGTAATCTTCCGACCAAAGAAATGTCAGCCAATCAGTTGTCAATCAACTTTGGGTAATGGATTTGGAAGTATGCAAATCTGTACATGATCTGTGTGATATTGTCAAACCGATCCTCTATATTTGAACATCATGGTGGTAGAATGTAAAAAAGTTAAAGGGGAAGTGTGCAATTTCTTTTTTTTTTTTTATACTTTATAATTGCATTTTAATATGCAGAGGCAACAGCAGGTAAGCCATTCGAGGTTGATTCCTCAACCATTTAAACACAGTCTCTGTGGCACTTTAAAAACATTGCTCCATTTATTTGAGCATCTCAACCAGTCCGACACAGAGACACTGGCTAAACCAATGGTGTGAGTTTGGGGTGGTACAATCTGTTTGGAAGACAGGAGTGTTTGGTAAAACCTGTTTTAAAACAGACATCATTTTTGCAATTCCAGAAAGTACATACATTTGACCTTTACGTCAAATGGTCTGGTGCGTCTTTAATAGTGGTGTATGAATTTTTATACTATTATAAGTCTTTGTGTAGTTCTGGGTGTATCTATCATATTGTGACCTTATCTATAATAAGGCTCAGTTTATCTTTTTGTAGTGTCATGAATGGTAGAACTTCTCATTGTAGCGGTGGATGGTGACGCAACCATGATAAGAAATGGGGCGGGGCATGGCGGCCACGCCCGTAATGATGCCAGTGGCCGGGTCATAGCACAGGATTGTGTCTGACGCCTCTCCGGTTTCACCACGCCCTCCCAGGATATAAATTTTACCGTTACATACCGACATACCACAGCTTTCCTGAAAAACAGGAGGGAGAAAATGAGTCCTAAACAAAGTAGAGACACATTCAGGTCTATTTGATTAAGTTTTCATCAAAAAGAGTGCAAAAATAGGGTTTTGGAAGTAAAAATTTCATGCATTTTCTCCACAGAGAAACAGATTTTTAAGCGATAAAGTATAAAACTTTCAAGACATATTTATCATCAGCTCCAAGGTTGTTGAGCAATGCTATACACATCAGTAAAGTCATCAGTAAATGTGATTTAAAGAAAATCATGTTTCAGTGCAGAATTCCCAATGAAGCACTACACTACCCACAATCCTTAAGTGAAATCCACCAATCAAAGCAGGTCACTATTACAATGGAAACAGATATCATGACAAACAGTGAAGCCCACTGACATAAACAATGTGAATGATCTACAATTATGTCATTATTCCTACTCTCTCAAATAACTTATATATTTGAATATTTTGCAATGAATAAATATATGGTATTTTATATTTAAAACCAATTTCATTCACAATGCTACATGGGATAAGTAATTAATTCCCTCATAAAAATGCCTTGTACCTGGTACTCAAACAAAGCTTTTGCTTTGAATCAAATGTTGGAATGTTACGATTTGTCTCGAAGCTGATTGGTTTGGTTCAGTTCTTAGAACTCTTTAACAAACAATCTTTTGAAAGCTATAGAGAAAATGAATAGAAAAAATACTTCCAGAACCAAGCCTGAATAAAAAGTAGGTGGTCACTGTTGCGCTCTTTAGCATTTCAAAACCGCAACTTCATAACACCTGATACCTGTTTGCTGAACGTGTGAACCACATGCATCCAGTAATCTTCGATGGGGTCATAGCAGTAGATGGATTTGGTCAATCCTCCAGAAACATAGATGAGGTTGTTCAGTGATACGGCTGTAATGCATCGCTTAGCGATGGGGATGCTGGCTCTTAGCAACCAGGTGTCGGATTCAGGGTCATAGCATTGGACCTGAAGGAAAACACACATAGTAAAAAAATAAATACAAATAAAATCAGTTAAAAGGAATTACAGAGATAGTTCCATGGAACACATAAGATTTTAGAGATGTAAAAAAGAAAGTAATATGGGTTTGAAACAACATGAGGGTGAGTAAATGATGACAGAATTTATTTTTGGAGTTAACTATCCCTTTAACTTAACTTTTGGTAGCAAAAACACTAGTTAAATTAGACAGTCTTGTTTAAACCCTTTGGGCTACAAAACAATTAAAATATTCTGGCATTCTTCTTATCCATGTTCCAGGAGCCACAGATTTAATACATCAATCTCTTGCCATCTCTAAAATAACAGTTTCATAAACCCCTATTGATAACTGCTTTACAGACATCTATGTTTTTGTGGTAATACAAATATGGAACCACACCGAGTGGATATGCATTCATAAAAACCACAATTAGCAATTAAGTGTCCTGATAAAAATGAAACATGATTGCACACAGAAAAAATATCTCTGGAGAAAAGCCTGCCTGTTTTGAGAAAAGTCCCTCTCCCTATTTTGTGCAGTATGTGATAGGGGAAGGGACAGCATTATAGGGGCTCTTCACATTTTAGAGATAGCAGACAGCAGACACCTGTGCAAGAGAATGCTCCAGGCACAACTGTTCTGGAAGACTAATAGGATGGGAACGTGACTGCAACAACAGTCAAAGTCAAATTACACTCACACCACACCCCTTATTATGCTTTAACCAATAATGGTTGAGAGGGGCGGCATCATCAACATTAAAACCTTCCTTAAAAGGAGACAGGATACACTCCAGTGTCATCCAGAGCAGGAATCCCCTCAGGACATAGACTAGACTTCCCCTGCAATATCCTAACCGACAATAAACATGCACACTGCAAAACATTTCTCAATGGAATCATGGGTCTGAAGATTTATCTTTAAGTTATTTGGGCTATTTTGTTTTAAAAGTTGGAGAAATAGCAGGATGCAGTTCAGAACCAAGAAGAACAGCATGTGACCCAGACTGAATCGCAGTAAAATACAAGAGAATCCAATGAAATATCTGCGGCTTAGTGTTTCTTCCAAAGAGACACCTGGAGAACATTTCAGAGCAGGCCTGACAGATCCAGGTCAGATGGTCATTACAGTAAATCTCCAGTAGGGGGCAGTGGTCAATGCATTCTTCTTTGGCAAAGTCAGACCATGATATGAAGGAAAAACTCTCTTACCACAGTGTAAGAGTAAACAAGCTGCCATCACGTAACAATGGGGAGAACGCAACAACTGGCTCACTCAGCTGTCACTCAGGGTCAATAAGCAATTGATGCCATTTTGGTTACACACAAGGTGCTGTGCTAGATATCATAATAGGGGTATTGCACTTCTAATTGCATTGCCAATTAGGACTTTCTGTCTTCTGTGGAACACAAAAGGAGATGTTAGGCCAAATGTTAGAAACTGACAGCCTCATTCACTTTCATATTAGGGTTGCCAGCTGTCTAGTATTAGCCAGGACGTCCCCTCTTTTGGTCAAAATGAAGACGTCCTGTACAGGATGCCTATTGTCCAATATTTTAGCGGATGAATAAATGTCCCATATTGAAGTGGCAAAATGCTCCCCGGACAGACAACGAAACACTTGATGGAGACCCCCGTTCCATATTAAGGGCTCAAAATGCTAAAGCGATCCCGTATTCCTGTGACAAAGGGTTGACAACTTTATCTCATCGTATAAAAAAAGTTAATGGTGACATCTTCTTGGAACACACTTCAAAAACTCTGAAATTACGAACTCTGTTGCCATTAAACGTTTTTTCAGAATTTAAGCCAAAGGCTTTTTAAACAGGAATTTTGGCTTGTTTCAGTGTTTTACTGTATAATTAGTCACTGTGGTGGTTGGGGCATGGTCGAACGGCAGTTTGTGAATGGAGAGCAAGATCGAGAGATGAGAACAGCTTGAATTATCACCTGTCAATGATTATTTCTAACACCTGTTTCTCATTGCAGTGAGGGTGTGAGAGGGATTTAAGAGCGAGCCAGACGCCAGAGAGGGGAATGAAAGAGTCAGATACACGCAGCAGAGTGTTCGGGGTGTTTTGTGTTGTGCTGATAAGCAATTTCTGTTATATTTCAAATAAAGCTCACGTGGATTGTTGAACCCCCACCCACCCCACTTCCTTTTTCTAAGACAACGAACTTGTTATGGTCACATTTAATCTTTTCATATTGTCTCCCTAATCTCAAAAGGACTAACCTGGTAAAATACCAGTTTAATGTTAATAATAATAATAATAATAATAATAATAATAGTGTACTTTAATTTCATGTTACTCAACTGAACACATTTCAACAAATTGATCTCTGGACAGCTAAACATACTCAGCTGTCTGAGGTTCAGCTCAGTAATGTAGTGATAAGACATTAAAGCTGAATTTTAATAATTACTGCATGATTACGCTTCCTATAGAGACATTTAGCACTCTGCACATGTGTCAAGCACTAGGAAGTGTAATCGAGCTAGAAATCAGGATCGTGCCTAGAGATTGCAATGGCAAGATGTACTGTGAAAAAGGAGTTATATTTTGGTCTGTTCTCACCCAAAACTGATTGGATCACTACAGATGACATTGTTTAACCCACTGGAATCGTATGGATTACTTTTATGATGCCTTTACGTGATATTTGGACCTTCAGAGTTCTGAATAGGACATAATGAACAATGGTTTACAAATGAAGCCAGTATTGGCCATATCTCAAATAAAGCTATATCTGGGCTGTTTTATTTAGGTAAGATGGGTTTATGATGTGTTTAAGGTCCATTGCAATGTTCTAAGGAATCTTAAGACGACTACATTAGAAAATGAATGGTGTCACACCCTCCAGCACAGTGACCTAAAAATAAATGTCATGATTACATGCAGTAAATGCACAATAACATACAGACATAACTGACAGGGCGGCTTCCAAGACGCCCTTCTCCTTAACTGTCTGCTTCACACTCTTCTCCAAACCTTATCTGAGCATGTGTTGTCGTCAGGTCCTCCTCCTATCACAAACAGTTTGTTGACGCAGCTGGCGACGGCGGGCGAGCTGACGGCCTCCTTCATAGGAGCCACCTCTGTCCAGCGGTTTGAGAAAGAGTCATAGCATTCAACACTGCTGAGTCGTGACTGACCGTCATATCCACCAACGGCATACACCTGTAGAGAAACACAATGACGAAAAGCAAATTAGCATAAACAATCCAGGCTGTTGCGTTAGGCAGAATGACAGCCTCGGTCCCCATTTACCTTCATTGCATCTTTTTCTATATAATGAAAGTGAATGGTGAATGAGGCTGTCATTCTTCCCAACATGTTTTGTGTTCTATGGAAGAAAAGTCATAAGGGTTGGAACAACCTCATGGAGGTTGTTAAACAATGACAGAATTTTAATTTTTGTGTGAACTATCCTTTAAACAGTGGACCTGTAAACAATACATCTTATCAATCACTGTATATTGTTGCATAATGTAGGTGCATTCAAACTGTTTTCACCTGTTTTGAAATGCACACATGACATTTCCTGTGTGAATGATACAATTGACAACTTGGGAGGTGAAACGGAGCATATAATTCTAGCTGAACAAGAATTACCATTTACCCTTTTGTATTGTGTATTCTCGAATTGATGTGGAGACAAAGGGATTGACACAGACAAAAGCACACACACATCCCCGGGGCTATCACTGCATTTCTAAAGGCACATATTGCGCAAAAGACAAATGTATCATTGTACGTGCGTTTCAATTATGTAAGTGGACTAAACAAACCAAATTTGAAACAGCCCGATGACAAAAGTCCATTTGCAAAAAAATATCACATTCTTCATACAAAATTTTTACTCAAATAGTTATATGGTCAAAAGAATCTATTTGAAGCAGATTTGAGGTGTCACACACTGGCAACACCTAATAGATATGTTAAAACTAGTGGTCAACCAACATAGTTTTTCAGTGATCGATGCTGAAAACCAATATCTATAGAACAGGGTGGCCAATAGCAGATATATTACCATAATATCCATAATAAAATTTTAAAGTGAAGGGAGTAATTTAAGCACCACTAGTGGCGCCAAATGGAATTGCAAGAATAATTACTATTTTCAAATAGGTTTCCCCAAACCCTCTCCCTTGGCATGACTCACAAAGAAAGTTAAACAAATTCAGGATTCCAGGATTGGTTTTAGTTTGACAAAACCCACCAAATCCAAACAGGCTTTAAGATTTTTAGTGTTAAGATGCTCATTATCAAATTATTAAAAATTAGTAGATGGTATGCACTAATAAGACTTATTTGTTCTTTCTTTCAAATCAACATTACACACAATAAAAGACGTTTTTGGTGTGCCAGCGTGCTATTGAACTTCAAGTGAAAAACTCGTTTGAATGGCGTCTCTGCCAGCAAATCCATGAAAAAGAGGTTTGGGTGGCAAATCCCACTTTTCCGATATATCTATATAGGGGAGTGATTACGTTTTTTTATTTATCAATCATTATTGAAATGAAATGTATTAATCTTACTTGTAATTATGTAATTATATTAGGCTAACTTTTTCATCGATATTTTATGGCCTCATGGGGAAATTAAAGTGTCTCTAGGTAAAAATGCAAGAGTGCCAAAACTATCTTTCTCACAAATAAATAATTACCATAAACAGCTGATTTTGTGGAATTCTAATTTGTTTTCTTTGAAGTGCACTTTAAACTGGAGAGAAATACAGGGGTAATGACTGTCACTTTGCTCACAGTTGATTGGTCCATTATCTGTATGAGATCTCTGATTGAGAACATGACCTGCCCCGGAGCAGTATAGCCATTAACAGATGTTACTATGGTGATGAAAACCTATCCACCTTACTGGTACTGTGGATTCAGAGTTAACTCAAACTAAATTTCAATTTACCAAGCTAACTGCTTAATCCTGCTTTGTGATATAGGTCACATGTCTGCCACTTGTCAGGCAAACCAGAAAAAGTAGTCCAATCCCAAACTCACACCATTGGTTGAGCCACTGTAGCTATGTCCGGTTTGTCGGGATGCTCAAACAAACAGAGCAATGTCTTGTTAGCGCTAAAGAGCCACAGTGTTTACACTTTTTCGGGGAGTCAGCCTACGAATGGCTTACTTTTAGTTGTCTCTGCGCATTAAACTGGGACAGAAGTATTTAAACTTAAAAACAATACAAACTTCACCTTAAAATTACAGAGAATGAAATGTACACAAAACTGGAATGAAACAAACATTAATTTTACATAACATTTCTTCCAAATTTAATGAAAACAGAAAAAAAAAAATATATATATATATATTATCCATTGACAAGGTTGTCAGTAGAGTTGGAACTGACATTAGCGAAAGATAACATTTCTGTTAACAGGTCAAGCATTACCGATAACATATTTTTTTTTTTAATTAAAAAAAATATATATAGACCGATTGTCCTGCCCGATATACGGTATCGGTCTAACAATAGTTAAACCATCTCTGCTGTGTACTGTTAGAACATGACGTCTTGGAGTGCAAAGTGTTGACAGGTGTGTGTTGTAACACATCATGTCATTACTCTTGTTTTTGTGAGTTTCCAGGAAATTTTGGGACATTTCCCTCTGTTGATCTCTACATCACAATCTCGCTCAAGAAACACATGGAACACAAAGAACCTTAAAGATTCTGTCTCCTCCCTCTGCTCCCTCAAGTCTCCATGTTATTAAAAGGAAGAAGGTAAACATGTTTCCCATAATGGAACGACTCCAAAAACTGGTTGGACCAGTGGGGGTGCACAAACATGCTAGAACACAGAAAGGCAACACACCACTTACACAGAGCACGAGGCCATGTGCTTACTGATGAGCTCTTTGTTCAGACTTGGATGTTATAAAGAGGAACAACAACATCATAACACTTAATACATTTTTTCTTAACTGAATTGCCAGTTTTAACGGGATAGCTCATTCAAAACATTTTCAGTGGAACACCAAAGGAGATGTTAATCAGAATGTTAGCCTCAGTCACCATTTACTTTCATCGGAAAAAAGATGCAATGAAAGTGAATGGTTACCAAGCCTAACATTCTGACTAACATCTCCTTTTGTGTTCTACAGAGGAAAGAAAGTCATATGGGTTTAGAACAACCTGAAGGTGATTAATTGATTACAGAATTTTCATTTCTGGGTAAACTATCCCTTATATCATCAAAACAGCTTTTTTACATGTCATCATACTGTACAGAAATTATAAAAACTTTTGGAATTCTGTTTCCACTTTCATTACAAACACAAATTCTACACATCTAAAAAGGTACCATTGTGGCTCAGATCAGATTATTGTGGCATAACCCTGTGGTAATGGTTTTAAATGTCCCAGTTTTGATTAGATTTTATCTGTAACTGCAAGTCATGAAACTCTCAAACCAATAAATCCAATCACAGTCAAACAAACCCTATGACTCCTGGGTTAGTGCAAAGAAAAACGTCAGTGCTCAAAAACAAACCAAAATGATCTGTTGGGGTAAATGTAGCTTGCGTTATGAGTCTGGAAGTATTCGTTAATTTTTCATGTGACTGAACACAAAGTGTGAGATAATTTCACCAAGAGACATAAAAAAATCTGCTGCACTACAAATGCATCAAACGAAGAGAAATAGGTGTTTATGCAGATGGCTGGATATATATTACAGCGCATGTTAATTAGTTATTGCACAAGTAGTTTTTGTTGGCTCTGTCGTTCCATTGCAAACAAGAGACTCTTAATTTACTGAACCTTTGAGCCTGTACTAAAAATCGTCCTGACTGACTGAAAAACCAAATGCCTCAGATCTTTCACAACAGGACGGAACAATGTACCCAACTGATCCAGACGAGCTATTCAACCCCCTGCCAAAGTAAATCAGATCTCTGGAACTGATAGCAGTCCTTAAATTATGAAACCAGCCTGATGTGAATTACGAAATATGAAGTGAAGTTTATGGATGCCTTTAGCAGTGCCCTTAATTAATGGTATGGACTGTTGATATGTATGATCATTTTGATGTCAGTTACAGATTAAGAACTGCAGCGTAAAATAACCAGCTCCAAGGGAGAGGCTAAAATGATGTCAGTGTTTAACACTGCATGAACAGAAAACAATGAACAAGCAGGAAAAAAAGAACAAGAGACACAGAAAGAGTTTAAAAGTAAGAGGAAAAAACAATACAATGTAAAGGAACAAGTACACAAATACTTGTTCCTAAAGCACTTAAAGCTGGAAACAGACAAGCAAACAATCAATCATAAGAGTGGGATCATGTTTACAGGCTAAATAAATGTAAAAAAAAACAAAAAAATACCAACACCCATTTCTAAATGTGAAAAATATTCATCATGGTCAGAGGAGGTATGTAAACCACAGGACTTCAACAAAAGAGAAAGCCATATTGTTAAGTGAGAAATTATGTACAAACACTTTCACCTCCAGGGACTGGATTCACGAAAATCTTAAGAGAAACATTTTAGTTATAAAATTTATTATAGTTTTAAATGGTCAATTATTTTTTTATTATAGTTTTAAGTTCTTAATCTAGCTATAAATATTAATGGTTTAAGAAAAAAAGATAATAACATTATCATTATTATCTTTTAGAAAATATGAAAAAAACAATAGTAGTTAAAGACTCATTTTATTCTGGCCCAGTGAAAAGAAAACTGACTACTTGTCAAATTAGAATAACACCTTATTGGGGGCCTGGGTAGCTCAGCGAGTATTGAAGCTGACTACCACCCCTGAAGTCACAAGTTCGAATCCAGGGTGTGCTGAGTGACTCCAGCCAGGTCTCCTAAGCAACCAAATTGGCCCGGTTGCCAGGGAGGGTAGAGTCACATGGGGTAACCTCCTCTTGTTCGCAATTAGTGGTTCTCGCTCTCAATGGGGCACGTGGTAATTTGTGTGTGGATCGCGGAGTGTAGAATGAGCCTCCACATGCGGAGTCTCCGCGGTGTCATGCACAACGAGCCACGTGATAAGATGCGCGGATCCACACAACAATCTTCACCAATATCATAATATGTGTGAAAGGGGCATATGGGGCACCGAGAGATAAGGTGGGCTATTCTGGGAGGTGTGTGTAAAAGTGGAGGTGACTGGACTCACCTTTCCAAGCAAGACGGCCATTTTGTGTCTCCAGCGTCCCTTGTTCAAGGAGGCAACCCTGATCCAGATGTTGAGCTGGGAGTTGTACATCCACACATCTCTGCTGTTGATTCTCCCCCCTGAAATTGCACCCCCAGTTGGTCACTACTTTTATTTCCAGTGATACAACAATTATATTTCTCAGAGAAGACACATATACAGGATAAGATGTAACAATGAGGTCAAAAGTTAACTGACCCCTGACACACTTTGGTATTGGTTTATGTTCCTTGTTTCATATCTTATCTTTTATAAGTCCATGAATAGATTATGTAAATAATAAAACCATAGAACTGGGACAAGATGTCCACAACAACAATACCAGACAATTCCAGTGAGACAACATACTAGGGTTGCAGCGGTATACCGGTTTCATGGTATACCACGGTATGAAAATTGACAGTTTTCATACCATGTACATTTGCTTATCTAAGGTATTGAGAAAAAAAATGCAATGGACGGAGAATCTCACCTGCACGTGCGCATCTCCTTTCCTCCTCAACTGCCTGTCAGACTCGTCAACTTGCGCCACACACAAACATGCAGCGGAGAAAATGTCAGAGAGAAGCGAGGCGGTCTGACATAAGTGAGTGTGTGTGTGAGTTAAAGCAGTTTCTCTCAACTGGTGGGTCGCAGGCCTATTCGGACTAGGTCGCGGACATGAGGGAAAGAACAATGACATGGTTCTCCCATTGAAGATATTTCGGCGGCCGCCCAAGTGATAGCCTTTTTAGGACTGCCGAAGCAGATTTAATGATAATCTCACAATCAGCTAAAGGCTTCTCATATGCACTTTCGAACGAGTGTAACGGATCCAGCTCACGATCATGATCTGCTCTTCTCTCTGGCGTGCGCATGTAACAACCGGGCTTCCCTCGATATTGCGGAGTGCAGACCAAAAAACTGATGTGACCAATTTAAATTGTAATGAGACTTTTCTAGTTTAAAGTGTTACGGAGGAAGTCCAGTCGAACCTCTCAAACAGTAGGCAGCCCCGAATAGTAGTTAAAGATTAATTTTATTCTTAAGAATGGTTTGTGAATCTGGCCCAGTGAAAAGAAAACTGACTACTTGTCAAATTAGAATAACAACTTATTGGGGGCCTGGGTAGCTCAGCGAGTATTGACGCTGACTACCACCCCTGGAGTCGTGAGTTCGAATCCAGGGCATGCTGAGTGACTCCAGCTAGGTCTCCTAAGCAACTTAATTGGCCCGGTTGCTAGGGAGGGTAGAGTCACATGGGGTAACCTCCTCGTGGTTGGTATAATGTGGCTCGCTCTCGGTGGGGTACATGTTGAGTTATGTGTGGATGCCGTGGAGAATAGCATGAAGCCTCCACACACGCTGTCTCCATGGTAACACGCTCAACAAGCCATGATAAAATGTGCGGATTGACGGTCTCAGACACAGAGGCAACTGAGATTCGTCTTCCGCCACCCAGATTGAGGAGAGGTACTACCCCACCACGAGGACCTAGAGCGCATTGGGAATTGGGCATACCAAATTGGGGAGAAAAAATAAATTTTTATTTTATGATACCAACACTCTTTTACTCTAATGCATCTTTTAAAAAAATTAAACATTTTAATGCTAGTATTACAGACTCACCTACATATAAACACTTATTCCAGAATGAATAGCTTACATGCTAGCTCACCTGATTGGACCGCAGTTCAAGTCCAGCCATGAACTCAAGCTGACACGTGACACGAGAGAATCATAGAAGTGGCACAAAATGAGGTGGGTTGCTATAGAAAATGCTTCAGAAAATTTAATTTTTCATTTCGCTTCTGCATTTTAAAACATTTATTGGTTAGGTTTAGGCATTGATTTAGTAAGGATGTCTTTTTTAAACGTCTCATTTATATTTTAAAACACTATTGGTTAGGTTCAGGCAAAAGTTTTACATAAGGGAGGTATGTTTTAAAAACATCAATCTAAAATTCACCTTAAAACCTCGTCTGAATACAACACCATTTTACTCACTTTTGGCACCCTCAGCTGGACATTTCACTGGAAAACTGCAGCCTAACGTGTTATACAGCATGTTAATTCTGAATTGCAAAAATGTTGTCATGTTCACGTAAATTTCATGAGATCAGGCTGATTAAAATTACCCTGAGTTTGCTCTGAAGAACTGGCAGTGCATGATTTGCTGTTTTGCCAAACCAAAACTGACTTCATACACCAACTTTGTTTTTCTTATTCAGGCAAAACATGCAAAAAGTAGCGAAAGAGCTTGCTTTTGTTTTCTGAAATTGCATGGCACCATTTTGATTTATATCAGAACATAAGTGCTGTCATGGGCTTTACCCAAAATCTCATTAAGGTCATATCATCAATATGACAAGCAATTACCACAAAGGACAGTAAATATCGCATGGTGTACACTCAGCTTTAGTTTTGAGTTTGACACATACAAAGACAAATTCAATATATAGATATCAATGCACAAACTCAGTACGAGTGGTTATCTGACTGGGAAAACCCTGCATGGCCCTCACACCACTTTACTGAACAAAATACAATATATGTGTGGGGAAGGAATGAACTCAAAGGTTAAAACTGCAAGAGAAGGGGAAGAGAAAGAGTGAGAAAGTGTTAACTAGCAGGACCCTGTTCATATGGAAACACGTGAGCTCTTGGCACATGCAGAATGTAAACTGATCGCTCAGGATTCCCTCCCCCTCACTTACTCCTGCTCTTCCTCTCTCTCTCTCTTTTGAACACTTTTTTCTCTCTCTCTCTCTCTCTCTCTCTCTCTCTCTCTCCAATAGCTGGAATCTTCTGTCTCTTTTAATCATGTCTCGCAGTCTTTTTTTTTTTTTTTTTTTTTTTTTGCTGAACCAGCTCGTGGTTCAAAGTGAGCTGCTCTGTTATGTGTGGCACCCTGCTGTGTTTAACAAACCCCTGCAGATTAAACCACCCAAGAGGTAAACATTAAACTGGGTCATATACAGTAATCAATAGGGAAATTAATTACATGGATTACAGATGACAGACAGATGCAGGGCATATTAATTCAACTGCAATAACTGGAGGATAGACAGACTTGGTTAGAAATACAATAGCACAAAAAAATTTCATTCCATACGTTCATTATCTGTCTATAAATAATTTATCTTTCATGTTAAAATTAGTAATCCACACATTAAATTCTTTCCACCATGCCCTAAATTAAAACTACTAATGGAGTAAGAATGTTGTTATTAAAATCAATGATTACCTGAAGGACAGAATTAATTACTTTGTTTTATTTACTTATTATACACGTGTTCTTTTATTTATTTCATGTGAAGCACTGTGTGTTCTACTGCTTGAAAGTTGCTATAGAAATTTAAAAATTATTAATAAATAATAAATTATTATTATTACCTGAGACCAGAATGTCATTCCTGAGAGCACACACAGCATACTCTGACTTTGTAAACTCTGGAAGTTTGGCTAAGGACTTCCATTCACCGGTAACAGGATCATAGCATTCGGTATATGGCAAGTTGAAACCCCCCATCCTCTCGCACCCTCCAACTACCACAATGACCTCAGAGAATCCAGTAGACCTGCAGAGACACAAGAGCATGTCTATCCTGGACACATGGACAAATGTCTTTTATAGTCTTGAAATGTTAAAAAAATGGCTACAATTATTACAGCTTTATTTAAATCAATAGAACAAATAGAATTCAGTAAAAAAAAGGGATCACACATTCCGTTAAGCCAAGTTAGCACTCTGTCATACTCCCGAGTCCCTAGCTTTAAGCAATGCAAGTTAAGCTCAATCGAAAGCATTTGTGGGATAATAAGTTTGACTTGTGCCTCTTTTCTTAAGCTGATTTCAATGGAAGTGAATGAGGCTAGTCCATAAACTTTAAAAAAAACACATTGTTTCAAAAGTATTGCCACAAGACGTGTTAACATTATATGCAATAACATGATTTTAGTGTGATAAAATTGCTTACTAACCTTATCTGTTAAGTTATATCCAATATTACAACTTCGCTGCCATCACAACATAATGCCAGTAAACCCTGTAAGCGATTTTATCACACTGAAATCATGTTAGCATGTCTAATGTTTAAGCCTTGTTGCTATTCTTTTGAAATGGTGTGTATTTTAATGTTCATGGACTGGCCCCATTCACTTCCATTGTAAGAAAGTCCCTGTAACAGTTATTCTTGCTTCTTTTTTTCTTTTTTATAAACTATGGACTTGTCATAATTATTTTTTGTGGTAATCAACATTATACTTCAAAGGCTGTCCATCCAACTAAACTCGAACTGAACTTGGTATATTTCACTACTTAGCATGAGCTCATTGTTCACGTTTTGTTTCCTTTTTGGCTATTTTTTTGCTCTCCAGTGACAGTGAAAAGACAAGTACAGAATCACTTCTCAAAATAGCAGTAAATAACACTGTCAACTATTGCCCTGAGCACAACGTGCATTCTCTGTTCAAAGAACCAATCTGCAAGCAAAAACGTTTTGTCCAGAACTAACCCCCCTTTTTTTCCCTGAAATCATCTGCCTAGAAGACTAGGCTCTCTGTGTAATTGATCAGGGAGTTAGAGAGTGTGCAAATAAAGATGCTAAAGTTAGAGCTGAACTTTGAGTACCCTCTCTGTGGGGAAAATAAATGAGAGTAGATAGAACCTAGTCTCAGTCTGCCAAATCATGCAAACATGAAAACATAATTTCAGTGTTTGATGTTTGATATAATTACTCTAAATGCACTGCACTCACACAGCTTAGAATAAGTACGTAAGACCGGCTGGGCTCGATCCTTTCAAAGTGTAAATATGACTGAAGAACTACCCCAAATCTGCCTGGAAACAGAGGTGGAACAGCAGCTTTCTGCCAATTGTAAACTGACACCCGTCTGATTACACCTTTAACCCTAGCACAGCCTTCTGAAGCTGAGGAGACGTTTTGTAAGGGGATTGGTGTGCTGTTGCGCGAGTGTCTCTTCCGTGCGCACCAGTGTTTTTGATGTTGTTGCGCCAGTGTTTCTCTAAGGTTATGGTTAGCACCACGACACTAAGTGCTTCACTTTGAGGGGCAAAGCCCACCCCAGCACCCCCCTAGATCTGGCCCTGGCAAAACACAAATGCAACTCAACTCCTCCTCCTATTCTCACCCCCATGCTCCTCCAAACATAACAAAAACAAAGAGTGCACATGGCATGCAGGGTGAGGTCAACAGGAATATGTTTCGAAATTCAGGTGTTTATGTGTTATGAAAGTTATGGAGGAAGAATGTGTACAGGCAAGCCCCACTCTAACTTGAAGGTGTCTCTTTCTTGCTGTTGCTCTGAACTTTTATCATGGCTTAGATTATTCCACATCTGCACATCAGGGCAACAGGTTTGCCTAACTATCAACTTTTGAGACAGAAGCTGTAAAAACAAGCTTTCAAGTTACATCAGACGCTCACTTGTTGTATCATGCCTTCATATTCTATTGAATCTGTAATGTGGACTTTCTTGCTTCCTACAGTGTTTGTGTTCCTTGAGTTTTTTTTTCAACAAAAAGTTGGTTCATACTATCCAAAACATCAACATTTCAAACTTTATAATGTTGGTGGTTGGATTTATGCCATGTCCTAGTTTAACAAACCTTGACTGTGCTATGTTTACACCTCTAATCTGCACTAGACCTGTGTTTTCCTCCATCGAAAACTGAGGCCATTTCCAAACTGTTTTCATTAAAAAAAAAAACTCTTTATCAATTTCCTAACTTTACTGCTTTCCAACCATTAGGTGCCACCATGATAATTCTAATTGCAGCTGGACTGTTTTCTGGCACTATGGAGCCACATGCTTTTTTTGCAAGTTTACAAATTTAATACACTAAACATCACATTATCCATTAAGAACATATGCAGATATAGTGAAAACCCTGAAGACCGGAAAACAGACTTCTGTTTATGAATCAAATAACACTTCTGCATTCATGAAAAAGGAGGATACTTTGGAAAATTATGACGTTAGGAAACTAAATGTTTTCAAACGAAATTAGTGTGGACATGGCCTTAGAATGTTGGGAAACATTTAACTGTGTGTCATTTTAACATTGGCTATAGAACATGTTAACCAATACTGTCACAAGTTACCCACAGACTTGACAGTCATATGGCAGACATTCATTAATTCATTAATTTATTATTAATTTTAACACTCCCCAACAAACACCAATAGTGTTAACACACTGATCCAAAAACTACTGGAATTTGGTCTTTGTTGGTGTTTTATGGTATTTGTTGACAACTATTAATGACAAATAATATGTCCTTGCTTGCTTTTGTTATATCCGGGGTTGACATTGGAAAGAAGCTCTTAAATGGTGGATTTTGTGAGTAGGGCAAATAACTCTTGGGATGTAAGTATCTCTCTCTGGCTCTCTCCCGTTTTCTTTGTGAACTCATAACTGCTCCATTTTTCTATAATTTAAACTACTTTGTACATTTAGTACATGTAAAGACTGATGGTGATTGCATCAGTGTGCATTTCTTGGTAATTTTTTATAAAAGCCCTTAAGGGCACAGGAAATAGCAAGGTAAGACGGCAATCATACCTGCGTGGACGGGTTCTGGGTGACATCATCTCATTGCCCAACACATGATAGCGTCTGGCCTCATGCAGAAGCTGATAGCACTCTGGTGCATTTTGGATCAACTGGTCACCCTCTACAGTCTGCACAAAATAATTTGGGTGCAGCAGAGGCAGGCGAACATGGGTGAGCAGGTCCCTCAGTACGATTCTGCGGTGGTCCACGTTATAGTACACCCAACGCATCACTGCTTCAAAAACAGTTTCCTCCTTTACAATAACCAGCTCGTCACTGCCGATGTACTCCTCCAGCTCTTCCTTATGCAAGTCCAGAAATTCCTCGTGCTGGGCCACGTCAGCGAAGCTCTGCAGTGCATACGAATGACAGCGGCTGGCCAGTTGCTTGAGGGAGTGTGCATCAGCGAAACGCTGGATGCCCAGGCAGTTGCAAGGATCAAGTTGATCTTCCAAGAACTTGGCACAGGCATCTCTCAGAGTGCCGATCTGGAAGAGGTTGGAGGTTTCAAAGAGGAACTGCACGTTCTCTGTGGTGATGCGGGCACGTCCGGTGTAGACATACTGCAGGAAGGTGTCCATGGCTTCAACACGGATGCCATTGATCTCAACCAGCATCTCACGGCTCTCACGGTGGTCATTGCAGAACATGGCACGGAAGTAGCTGCTGCAAGCTGACAACACAGCACGGTGACAAGGGAACTCACGACCCTCTACACTGATAACCACATCGGTGAACAGACGGCTGTCACGGAACTCGTTAAACATCTGCAGGATGCTTTCTGGGTGGCATGGGCCGGAGGAGAAATCAAATACATCATGACTACTGAGGGGCTTGTTGTCCATCTCCAGAACCTTTCGCTTGACTGCTGGAGACTCACGGACTCCAGAGTCCTCCCGGTTCATTCTTCTGCCCAGAATAAGTACCATTGCGATCAAACCAGTGAGGCCCAAGGCCCTGTCAACAATAGAAGGGAATGACACCGCTGCTAAAATTAGGAGAAGAAAGATTGTTATTAGATATTTTTGATTATTTTCAGTAAATTCGTGAGATTATCGGAACATAAATTATAGATAAAATATGAACACATGATGTTTTAACTGAAAATTTGCTTACAACAACAACCATAGACAACCATAAATGCAAAGCCTTTTAGGTTGAAGGTAAAAATTTAGCACAACCCCACTGGAACATGTCAACAGACAGTCACATGTTACCCGTGGACTTGACAGACATATTGCAGACATTAATTATTAAACTTTTTCAAAGACATTTGAACTGAATTGGTCTTAGAAAGTGTAAATATTTATACATTTAGTATGTCGTGAGGGTACAAAAACAAACCATAAAAAACTTTAACGACTACCCTTTATGATGTTGAACTGCAAGTTTATGTTGACTATTTCATGTTGATTTTGTCACAATAAACTTGCAACCCTTTGTTTGCCTTATATTGTACACATTGCACCAGGTGAGCAGGTTTTCTCTGCTGCCCTCTCGCGGTCATTTCCGTATTTAACAAGAGGATCAAAACAAAGAACTGTCAGAGCGTCAACAAAATCAACTTCAGAAAATGACCTGCCACCATGTGTTGACTGATAATCATACATTTTGTTCTGACATAACAAAATCAGTAAATTCAATCATAATTAAATTATGTATTACTACTTTATTACAACTAAACTTTAAGTTCCAAAACGGTAAAGGATCATGTCGCAGTTTTAAAGCTAATGTGTAACAACACTATCAAAAACAGGTACCTGAATATGAAGACTATTAGACAAAAATACATAAACAAACATTTCTGTATCGGTTGCCTGGGACTTATTTGTACCGACATGTAACACATTTGTATTTATAGCTTTTTGCTAAATATTTTCTCAGCAAGAGCACAAATTAAATATTTTAAAATATAATATATGCAATACTTGAATAGAATAGAATAGAATAGAATAGAATAGAATAGAATAGAACAGAACAGAACAGAAACGCAAAGTAAACTTTGTTATATTTTTACCAGCATAAACTTACTTGTTTATAAAGCAAAGACTTTGTTGTGGAAGTCGCGTGAGTATGTAAAATGTTAAATCAAAATACAATTAAATCAGAAAATCTCTCCACGTCTACCCTTTGGCTGTCATCTCAATCCCAAGACAGAGCCAAAAAAGATCTGCTGGAAAAAACGTTCCTCCTGGACGCTTTATTTCCATCATCACATCCGAAAAACACGAGCTGTAATCAGCTGACCACGGGGGAATTATGGGAATTGTATTTCTAAAGGAGCCTGTTTCAAGGACGCTAGAGGCGCAAAAGACTACAAGTACCAGTGTTGTCAGATCTCCACATGGCCAGAGAGTGTTTGTAAACGTTTCAACAGTCACAGTGTAGGAGGTGAATTTCATGAGTAGCCAACAAAAGATTTTACACTGTCGCTAAATTCTATGGTGATTCTTTTATCTTTTTCTTATTCTTGCTCTTTATCTTTTTTTAAAGTTATAAAACACATATTTTGTGTTTTAATGCCACATTTTTGAGTGCACTGATTTGATTAAAACTATGACTAACCTCAGTGTTTACTAGATGAAAATCATTTTGGTAAACAGTCATATATAAATAAATATGAACTGACTGACAGGTAGTCAGAAGTTGTCGTCTCTTATGTAATCACACACAGATAATTTAGAAGCTATATTAGTGAGGCATTGGTTTTCAAACTAAGTTAATGCGGTCATTACCGCCTAAACATAACCGTTCAGTTTAGACAATTAATTAGCATTTTTAAATAGTGAAGACCACTTCAAATGTCCACACAAGGTTTCCCACATTTCATTATATTAATGAGTAATTTATTTATTTATTTAATTGGTGCTCACAAAAATAGCCAAATATTTATAGGCCTACACTTTAGTCAATTAACATAATTTAAATATGCAATGTTGTCAACAGCTTTCATCATGTTCTTTCTTTCACATTTCTATTGTATTGTATAAGACAGATTTTCTTCTGCCTAAATCCTTTTCATGCCCACGGGCACAATTTAAACTGTGACGTCTGTCTCTGCTGGAAAGCAGGTGAGGCCGTTTAACTTCCTCTCTTTCTTCTTCTGAATGCCTGAGGCTAAACATTCATATTGTCAATCATGAAGACATGTTCAGAGTACTGAGCTATATTCTTAAAAAATACTTTTAAATCCCTTTGTCTAATACTTTTAAAACTACTTTGTCAAAAAAGTAATCACATTACTAACTACTTTTAAATTATGTTCTAAAAAAAAAGTTGTTTTTCTGCAAAAATGTCTATATTTCCTCTTTGTTTATTGGCACACATAAGTACTCTCTTTTTTCCTTGCAATGACTCATTAGGGGTCACACGCCTTTGGGTCACAAAAACACAAATGTACATATTACGTACATACAGTATCATCATAATTCATGTTTTATGTATTCTACATAAGTATTTTTATTATAGAAATATATGTAACTCAAGTAATATACTTAAAAGTAATTATCTTAAAGTCAGAAACTAATCTGATTACAATAATGTAAAATATAATATGTTACTCTTTTTTTGTACTAAAAAAGTAATTTGATTACAGTAATGAATTTCATTGCAATTTAGTTTCACCAAATACTAGATACAAAATATAAAATCAAGTGGTATCTGCAAACACATGATGCAAGACCTTTTCTTAGAATGAACTTTTCTTAGCCATTGTTGCCATTATTTTTAACTAGCTGGCCCCTAAGAAGTCAGTTCCCCTCAAATTCACACAGGTGTAGTGCATCACATTAGCTATAAATGTTCCACTTACATTTGACAATCAGAAAGTACTTTTTAAACTGTTCTTTAAACTGTTCTTTTATAATGTAAAACCTGACAAACAACTTAAAAAAAAAAAAGGTTTGCATGAAAAGTGCTTATGATGTCTTTCTTTAAAATTAATGCCACTTGGTTTGTCAATGTCATTCATATATTTCTAAGCGTAGATTTAGTTTCCAAATGCTTTTTGAGCTATGCATGAAAATGGGGGCAGATGGCAACACTCAATGAGCAGTAAGAATTGTAAAACTCCAGGTTCAAATCCTGCCACAGGTGCTCTGACTGTTTAACAAAGCCTTTAATCTTTTTAATCTCTGACTCAGTCTGACTCAGAAATACTGTAGAATAATTTAGACAGTGTTCTTAGTCTCAGAGCCACCTGCACATTATCTCCCAACGTTTATGTGGAGTTGTCAAAGAAACTGACCCTAGAATTAAAATCTTATTGACAGTGGAATCCTGCTTTCAGTTTAGAACAAACCTTGACATGAGCTGAACTGTCATGATCTAGTATCAGACACATTACTGTTAGACCAGAAAGTTCTAACAGGATCCAAATATTCTACAAAAGAAACCACAGATTTGATATGGAAAAAAATTTACTTGAGACTCAAATTAAGCTCGTAAACAGCTGACTTGAGACTTGACTTGGAAACTCACCAACATAACTCATTAGGTATAAGGAGATTTTCTCAAAATGTTCAGACACTGTTTTGATTAAAGGGAGTTCTCTTGTGCAATCTCTCATGCACGCTCTTTTTCTCTTGTATTCCACAGCAGTGCTTTGACACAATGAAAGCCTAAAAGAGTTTAGAAAAGTATCCTACAGCAAATAGAAAACTATTAATAAAAGGTATCTGAGATTTGACTTACCGTCTGAGTCAAAGACAAACGTCTTTTAAGCTCTACAAAAAAACCACAAGCGGCGATGACGGGCCCAAGCACAACTGGTCAATTTCCACCGGGTGGCTTTCGGAAAAACAATGCAAGGTGGACACATGCATTTGGCATTTGATGTTATTCTAAACATCATCTTAAAAGCATCTTCAGTGTCTTGGCGTAATGTTGTCGAAATGTGGTGACAGTCTCATGAATCACCTAGGAGGAGTATTTAAAAGTTCAGAGATTGCAATATTAAAAAAATCCAAAAGGGCTGACTTCCTTTGGGGTGGGGTGGAATAATAGGGTTCAATAGAGTGTTACTACAAATGCAAACTTTAATACAGTGAAAAAGACACTCTATTAGCATAACATAAATATATATAAATAAATAAAAATTTCCAACATTCTTTTGAATGTCCATGTACTAAAATAAAATATTTGATGCCATGAGTGTACCTTCATTTACTATTACTATTATTTCGAATGGCCATGGAAAATGAAGCAATGTGATAACAAATTTACCAGGTTGCAAAAAGTAGTCCGTTAATTTACCTGATGAACTTTCACCTTTTACTGACCCTTTATGCTTCGCAGAGCTAATGTGTGCTTCTAAATCACTTGCACCTTTATTAGCAATTGACACATATGTGCCAGCTTTACATGTCATACATTCTGCTTCCCACGGATCTTGACCTGGATGAAAGCATGGGAATTTTTTGTGCAAATCTTCTGTATATTTGCACTTTCATTTGGGCATTGTTTCCACTCAGCTGTTATTTGCTGCTACTGTCAAGCAACTGTTTGATGCCGAACACAACAGCGCTTCGCGCACTCGCGGAGAGATTGACAGGCAGGAATTTGGCCAATAGTTGCTGCAAGCCTCTTATAATCGACCAATTGGTGTGTGAGAAGGCGGGACTTACAAAGAGGGGTTAAAGTAATGCAAATATGCCCGCACACACAATGAAGTATCAGATCAGATGCACATCATAATGAAACTAAAGCCGAATCCCGGACATTTTCGCAAATTTAGAAAACCCGGCCGGACGCTTTTTAAAGCTCAGAAAAAGAGGACATGTCTGGGAAAAAGAGGACGTATGGTCACCCTAGATATAAGGAACTTCCTGTTTCAGATTTTTGCCCTTAATTTGTTGTGTCACCATGGCAACACCATTCAATATATCAAAAATCCGTTTGCAATTTAGTATCTTCTTGGCATAATATTCCTTAAGTTTGGTGGCAATCACATAAATCCCCTAGGAGGAGTATTCAAAAGTTCAGGGCCTGCAGTTTTCAAAAAATGCACATTCAATACAAAATGGCTGACTTCCTGTTGGGTGGAGCTAATGACTGTAATTTTGAAAGTTGTCCGGCTTGATGAGAACAATATATGTAACAAGTTTGGTGACCGTAGAAGAAACTGACCCCACAGCTTTTGTCAGAAGGTGGTGCTACAGAGTTCCTCAGCCACGCCCATGTGTTAACTTTTGCCCAGGCTTAATGGCCGACAGCTCTGATGTGTGTGCAAAATTTCATGAAAATTCAAGCATGCCAAGTACCTCAAAAAATTTGAATGTACATAAAAAGGAATAATGACATTTAATGCATTGTCATGGCAACTCTTTAAGATATCAAGTATCCCTTCAGAATTTTACATCTGCACTGTCTTGACATTATTCTAAATATTTTTGAAGCAATTCAGGTAAATATAAGAGAGACATTTCAAAATCTGTTTTATATATGGATATAATGAGGCATGACCCAAATTTTTTCAGAGCACTGCTAGTTGTATCATAAACTGGACATAGGGGGGCGGCAGTGACTATAGAAACAGTACAACAGATATGTTCACAGGTTTAAAACTGGTGACAGTAATGGGGATTTGGATTTATTTAAAAACAGTAATTCAGGGTTTATTTGTAGAGTGCTATACTGTTCATATGAGTCAGTTTTTCGGATTATCTATAATGCTAACATTCAGAGATCCAAGCACTGGATTTTTTCCTCCTTGAAAGTTGTTTTTAGAAAGCCACTGATTATAAAAATCTGTACTTTTAACCATACTTTTCTTTTGTCTGAATTTTGCATGACCTTAGCCAGCTGTGAATTTCAATATGCAATTTTTCACCACTAAAACTGTTGTTGCAATACAGTTTAAGTGTCAGTTACTGTTATATGTAGTTTTTTGATAGTCTTTTAATAAATAAATAAACAAACAAATAGGTATGCTTATTATTTAATTGCTTTAATGAAATGTTGCAGTTTTGCTATGCTGGAACTCTAAGGGTTAAATGGATAGTTCACCCAAAAATGAAAATTCTCTCATCATTTACTCACCCTCATGCATCCCAGATGTGTATGACTATCTTTCTTCTGCAGATCACAAATTATGATTTTTAGAAGAATATCTCAGCTCTGTAGGTCCATACAATGCAAGTAAATGGGTGCCAAAATTTTGACGCACATATAGCCACCATAAAATTAATCCATAGGACTCCAGTGTTTTAATCCATATCTTTAGAAGTGATATGATAGGAGTGGGGGAGAAACAGATGAATATTTAAGTCCTTTTTTTGCTAGAAATTCTTATCCCTGCCCAGTAGGGGGCAATATGCATGAAGAATGTGAATCACCAAAAACAAAAGAAGAAGAATGTGAAAGTGAAAGTGGACATTTATAGTGAAAATGGACTTAAATATTGATATGTTCCTCACCCACACCTATTATATCACTTCTGCAGACATTGAATTAACCACTGGAGTCTAATTGATTACTTTTATACTGCCTTTATGTGCTTTTTTGAGCTTCAAAGTTCTGGCCACTGTTCATTTGCATTGAATGGACCAACAGAGCTGAGATATTCTTCTAAAAATCTGGGTGAGTAAATGATGAGATAATTTACATTTTTGGGTGAACTGTTCCTTTAAGCTCTATAATGACCAGTATTGAGTGGACCACAGCCTTAAGCCAGTTATGTCCTTACAATGACATATTATTTTTGGGGGGGAATAATTAACCCTTGGCTAATTTAGCGGTTTACAGGCTAATTAAATAGAAAATCCCGAAGACTACAGCAGATCCATCCAGTTCTCGCGAGAACTTTCGGTTTAAGAGCGCCACTGAGCGCAGTGACGGTAGGCAAAACTGTAGTTCCTAAATCGACGGAGACAAAACTGTAACAGAGAAGCTGCGCCTTACAGCCGGGGCAACATCCACATCATCTTTTCCCACCTCTGCATGGTTGCCCCTGCCCTTTTTGCACTTTTTAACGAGTGGCCGAATATTCTGTACGAAATATGCTTAAAAGCCACGTTCCTCCTCCTTTCTGAGTGATTATTTGCAGTATTTCCGACCAGGACTGAGTCCCAGGGGGTTGCATCTCTTTAAAGTAGCGGATTTCTATCTTTTTCTCAACATCGAAAATATCAACCTCCTAGACCAACACGCCGCGTAAACAAGTTCATAAATGGGTGAGTACAATAGGTTTGATGAAAGACAATGCATTTGGAAGCCAATAGTCTATTGATGTGAGATTTAAAACATTTATGAAACTGAGATGATAAAATAATAGCGTCTGCATGACGCGTGCTTCAGTCACACTCTAATTTAATGACACATTTATGACAGTAGAAGATAAAGCTGATCGTATCAATATGTGGACACGTTTGCATATTTTCCCCCCCTCCGTTGCTGCCTCAGAGATCATGAAGAGTTAAAGGCTGAATTTCATTTCCCACTGAGGTTTCCTGCTCTCCTCCTCCAGCTGTCCGTTATGTTTCTCTTCACAGCTTTTGCTACACAGTTGTACATTGTTTCACGAGGATGCGGCGGAACGAGCTTTTGCATATTATTGTATTAATGACGTAACAATGCATTTGTGTTTATAGCACTTTATCTATCGTAAAGGTAAGTTTCACTGTTTGGATTCGTTTACAGATCTACTAATTAGTTCTGAACACCACATACCGTGCGGTGTAGTTTCTGCAAAATAAAGGATTTTAAATAGTTTCAGCTTCATATCACAATATGTGATTCTTTAGATAGATATTTATGGAAGATTTTGTTTGTTGGTATGTTTGATTTTTAAACAGAAGGCCTCTTTTAACGCTCAAGGGATATGTGGTCTATAATAGGGCAGCTGTAGCCAAAGCAATTTTTAGTATATAAGTCCAAAAATAAGAGTAGCTGTTGTGTGGGGTTTTGTATTTATAGATAATGTGAGTCTAAATTAAATTTCATCTGCAAAACAAAATGACAGGCAACATTTTTGAAGTATACTATATAACTTTGAAATGAGATAGTCATGCTGAACTGCACAGTAACCTGTGATGTGTGAAAAACAAGTATAAGCTGTTCGCCTTGTATTAAAGGGATAGTTCAACCAAAAAATGTTTTTTATCTCAGCTCTGTTGGTACATTCAATGCAAGTGAATGGTGGCCAGAAATGTGAAACTCCAAAATGGACATAAAGGCAGCATAAAAGTAATCCATACATTTCCAGTGGTTTAATCAATTTCTTCTGAAACAAAATGATAGGTGTGGGTGAGAAACAGGTCAATATTGAGTCCTCTTTTACTGTAAATTCTCCTTCCTGCCCAATAGGTGGCAATATGCATGAAGAATGAAGTCGCCAAAATACAAAAGAAAAAAAAAGGTGAAAACGAAAGGTAAAGTGGAGATTTATTGGAAAAAAAAGGACTTAAATACTGATCTGTTTCTTATCCACGCTTATCATATCACTTCTGAAGACATGGATTAAACCACTGGAGTCTTTTATGCTGCCTTTATGTGATTTTTGGACCTTTAAACATTAGTTTTGGACCTACAGAGCTGAGATATTCTTCTAAAAAAATTGTTTTCTGCAAAAGAAAGAAAGTCATATACAGTAAGGATGTCATGAGTGTGTGTAAATGATAGAATTTTCTTTTTGGAGTGTCTGGGGTATTGTCAAAAATGTAAATGATGAGGGAATTTTCATTTTTGAGTGAAGGATTAAAGATTAGCCTATCAAAGGGCATAGCACTAAAGTATTTTGTACTGAAGGAGCACCAGTTTTGATTTACCTAAACAACAAACTAAAAGCCACTTCCTTTTGGAAATGACATAAGATTCACACTGATGAAACAGATGTACTATCCTCTTTAGAGCCATTCTGTTCAATGAGCTCATAAACAAGGGGGTCGGCTTTGACAAGACACCAGTGTGAGACAGTCACAAGCGCATATGTCTCTCTGATCTTTTGCCAAGGATCATCAAAGCATTTAGATCAACACACATACGTGTTAAAAATTTAATCAGCATGATCAAGGTTTGGAGCACACCACACATCACATACCAACGCTTACATTCTTTAGTGAATAATGCCATCAGTGTGTTAAACTATCTGAGTGTTTGTTAGAAAATGGTTTGCTCAGTTTAAACCTACAACCAGCTGTGTGTACAAACTACTTGTAAACACACATCAATAGCACAAATATCAGGACTGATATGATTTAAAAATCAATTGATGGCAAATGAACCAAGCTCTGCACAAAATTATAAAGGTTGGAAAAATCAGAACGCTTCCATTTGCCTATCAACATTAATGTTTAGAGTAAACACTTTGTGACTTTAAATCTGCGATTTCTCATAAAACACTTCCCAAGACATAAATCTAAGAAATATTTAGTAATGTTTTTGGGGATTTAGTGATGGAATCTTCTTAGAAGGCCAAGCCAAAAAATTTATAACATTTTCAAACTAGTATACATGACCCATCCAAGATTTCAGAATTCTTATGCTATCCCTCAACATTCTATCTGTGTCCTACTTGAACTGGCTAGTAAAAAGTGTGAATTCTCATACAAATTCAAGGAAAAGTTCACCCAAAAAAAGAACATTCTGTCATTTATTCACTCTCCTGTTGTTTCCAAACCCAATTCATGGAACACAAAAGGAGATGTTTAGCAGAATGCCAGCCTCAGTCGCCATTCATTTTCATTGTATGGAAAACAAGATGGTGACTGAGACTAACATACTGCCTAACCTCTCCTTTTGTTTTTCACAGAAGAAATAAAAGTCATATGGGTTTATAACAATGTGAGAGTGAGAAAATTATGACATAATTCTTATTTATGGGTGAACTATTCCTTCAATTAAGCCCATATTTGCACTTACCATAGCCTTACACTATACTCTGGTCTTATTACTATCATGCCTGCTGTATCATGCTCATTCATTGCCCTTTTGGCAGAGGGGAAATAGTCAAAGTTTGTGTGTATTACAAAGAATTCCTCATATAGTGAAGCATCTACCACAGGTTCCACTCTACTATGACAGATGTTCTTTTATTGCCAGTGGGAACAGTGTCGAGGAACCAATTTTATAGACCATTTCAAGAATGTAAACAAAAATAAATGAATTAGAACGGTCTAAACGTATTTCCGGATCCTTTCAACAAAGTCTCTTTCAAGGTAAGTCAATCCACTTGGCGGCCGTTTTTGTAATGGTCTTGGGCAGTTTGTGCTGCTATTTTCTATGTAAACAAGCATCATGACAGTGCAGCTCCTATCTTCTTGAATGGGGAAAGACCAAAATCTCCAAAACAGTTGGTCAAGATTACGATAAAAGAACATATTTCAAATAAGCAGTAAAATGTTTCTGGTCCGAAGCATGTGTGGCGCCGGATTCACTCGAGCAGCCCAGCCGCGATGCGTGCTCTAATCCCCGGCATCGCATCTAACTCGCCCCAGGGGTGCGGGTCTGGCGACGCATCTAACTTGCACCAAACCACTCCGTTCCTGGACCCGTGAAGACGCCAGCAAGTAGAGACCGGCCTCCCGAGGAGAGGCATGCTAGGTGTTTAAAGGCAGCAGTTATGAAGCTGTATTTTTTTCGCTGACCGTTGGCTGCCATTGTGCATTCCAATTTCTTCCATTAATTTTAATAGAAGTGGCCTGTTTCTGCTAAATAGTCTCTGTTTTGACAAGCAGGAAATGTTCACGGAACAGTGTCGTCACTTCACGTCATAATAATTATAATAATAATTATCTTTATTTATCACACATTATACATTTGCACATATACAGTGAAATTCTTCTTTTTCACATATCCCAGCTATGCTGGGGTCAGAGTGCAGGGTCAGCCATGATACGGCACCCCTGGAGCAGATAGGGTCAAGGGCCTTGCTCAAGGGCCCAACAGTGGCATCTTGGCGGTGCTGGGGCTTGAACCCCCGACCTTCTGATCAGTAACCCAGAGCCTTAACCGCTGAGCTACCACTGCCCCACGTCACCAACGAACAGTCCTTGAAATGGTCTATAGTATCTAAAAATCTTCATAAAAGATTCCAGAAGAGAGTTATTTTGGATCACGTAGCTGTAATACATTTCGGTCGACAGTACCAGAGGGAAATTGTCAATATACAACAATAAAAACCATAAGCTTTTTATATCAGAAAAAAAGGAAAAAAGTGATTCTTTTAAAGAAGAAAGAGTTATGTGTTTTGGAGTGTGAGTAATCACTGGTTTCTTTAGTCTGCAAGAGGTTGCGCCATTCAAGATTTAAAGATCACATGAAATCGCTTGATGAGTACAGTTTTCTTTCCTGTGTTTACATATTTCCTATTGAAACAGGAAGCAGGGGTGGGACAAATCAAAGGGCTCTTTTATAAATAATAAAGCCTACAACCTTAATTTTACGGCACAACCATGAACATGATTCGTAATTAGGTATTTTTAGGTGGTGTTAACAATCTAAAGGCCGAATTATACTTCTGCATTGAACCTATGGTGTAGGCTTCATGTAGTGGTCAATGTACATTGGCAGTATAACCAACTCTGAACAGGTGCTTTTTAATTTGCTGACCATTGTGTTCCATTTTCATAACTTTTGAAATATGAATATTTACTGGTACTGTACACCACTTTTAAACATACGGTCATAGATCTTTAAATAATCTTGGAGAAAATGTGAAGCTGCCCCGGATATCTTTTATCTTATCCTGGGGGATGATCTCTGGTGACAAAGCAGACCAATCACAACTGTTACAGACCATGTTGTGGTCTGCATCGATGTGACGCCCAGTTAAATTTTTGAAGATGTGCACATCAGGCTACGGCGGAGGCTATTCCGCAACCACCGTAGCTACACATAGCCTATGGCATAGGTTTGACGCAGAAGTATAAATTGGACTTTACTCTACACTGTAAACCCTAATGTTGTCATTACTGAAAAAAAAACAAGTTGTCTTAATTAAACATTACTTAATGTCATGTTTTGGTCACATAACTCAAATATCTCAGTTCCTTTGAACTTATTTTCCTTAAAAATCCATAGACTTAAGATTTTAGGTGTTAGTAACTGAAAATATTGAGTACAAAATTGAGGCTATGGGGAATACTCACAATGCTTTGTGCCTGAATTATTTAATTATGTCTCTTTGGTCAAAGGGGACATATGGGGGCATTTAAATAGTTGTTATTAAGAATTAATAGATGTTTTAGCTGTTTTGTAGTATTATGTTGTTTTGTTGCAAATAGTTGTTTCGTGTGATGCCACCATTATAGTGTGATCTGTGTCCCCTTTGGTCGTGTTGGACCGTATTAACACTATCTCAGTTCTCCTTATGTATGTGCAACTGCAGTACATGCATATATGTATTTCTATGGTTAAAAAATATGTTTATTTGATGATTGACCTGGAATCAGTTATAATCTTTATTATTTAAGCTGTGTTAATGTATGACCTGAATTTTAGTCAGTTCAATAAATTAAAATTAGTAAGTTGAAACAGCAACACTTAAATAGCAAATCTGAGTTAAATCGACTTGCATCTAGTTACCTTGACTAAAATAGTTAAGTTCATTCTATATGAAAAGTTAAGCAAACTTAATTAGGATACAATGGGGCTAAACATTACTTAATGTTATACTATTTCAGAGGGGCAGTGGTGGCTCAGCGGTTAAGGCTCTGGGTTCAAGCCCCAGCACCGCCAAGATGCCACTGTTGGGCCCTTGAGCAGGGCCCTTGAGCAAGGCCCTTGACCCTATCCGCACCAGGGGCGCCATATCATGGCTGACCCTGCACTCTGACCCCAACTTAGCTGGGATATGTGAAAAAAAAGAATTTCACTGTATATGTGCAAAATGTATAATGTGTGATAAATACATATAATTAATAAAATTAAATTAATTAAAGGCTCAGCCAGTTAAAAGGCTATTTTTGGGTGATTTAATCTAATTGTTTTTTTGTTTTTTTGTGTGTGTGTGTTTTTTTTAATCATTGCAATTTTATGTAGATAATGAAAATCCCTGAAATTAACACATTTCTTTTGAGACAAAATACTAATTTATCATTTTCAGTTTTGTTTAAGGTCATTAAATCAAACATTTTTCAATAACTGTCCAATAAGTGAAAGGATAGTATTTACACATTGTTTTTCTTAAGTGGGGTGAATAGATTTGTTATGAAAAACATTCAAAGTGGGCTCACATTGACTCATCCAATCATAATAGAGATTATTTTGTTTATAGAATACTTAAGATGTAATGAAATGACAAATGAGTTTGAAATTAACAGGAAATGGTTGACTTTTTCTGAAGTAGTTAATTTGTTACTCAAAAAAGCATCTTGCTGTCTCAAAATTATTTTTATTAGTTGACAAATTGTGCCCTTTAACTATTGTCCCTGTATTTACAAAATATAACTTTAAACCCCCTAGGGGCCTTTTAACCCAAGTGAGGGAGCATTTTACCCCAAGTGTGGAGTAAAAGGCTCCCTCACCACCTTTTTTTTTTTTTTTTTTTTAAACAGAATTTTAATCGAAACAACCTTATATTATTATTTCTTTTCACATAAATTTCTCCATCAATATTCAATAAAATAAAAATACAAAAATATATTATTATTATTATTATTTTATTTTTTTTAATTTTTTTTTTACATTGACTAGCATAGAGATGAGCTCAAAGCAACATGGACTGAAAGCCACAAAATGCCTAATTTGATTTCATGGGGTCTTGAAAATGTTCACTAAATGTCTCTGTCATCTCATGCTGTACTAGAGAGGTTATAATGCATACAGTAATGTAAAGCTTATTCATAAATATGATGGGCCCATGTTCTAACTTATCTTGGAAAATCCACTATAGTTAGTGTCATGTTTCACACGAAATTGTGCAGTAGTTGTGGATGTATTCATCATACTCAGTCAAAAACATTTGTTTAAAGAGCTTTTGTAAGTTAATTATTAAAGGTTTATTAAAATCACTGGAACACATTTGGCTCTTGAATCATGTAGTTAAGAAATGATGAAACTTTGCAAGAATTTGCAGGATGTCCTCATATCTGCAGTAGGCCGTAAAAAAAAACACATACTTTGTAGACAAAAACACCTTCATGACTTATTAAAGTGTCTCACTTTGGAGCAGTAACTTTAACAGGGAGTTTAGACAGAGTATGCTTAGACTTTGAACTTGAGCATTTCAACAAACCAAGAGTGTTTGTCCTACATTTATGATTTAACAACAGTTTTTAAACTTCTGGGTATGTCACTTTATGTCTTGCACCAATCATTCATTAGGATTTCTGACTTTCTCAATGTGACCCAACTGTAACCCATATAATTAGTGGCTTAGCTGGAAGGATTCAGGAACCAGGACTCATAGTAAGCCACATGTGGTCATGCATTTAAAAGGATTTTCCCATTTTCTTCAGTTAGGCTCTGCAAGACTATAAGAATGTGTTCTGCTTTTCTGAAGAAGGTTGAATAGATGAATTAGGATGGTTTATGTTTGTGCCTGACTATCAGCATAAGCCAGAGTCACATTAGCAGACAAAAAACAACTTGATTTTGGCCGAGGATGTCACGCATGCAGACAGTTTTGCTGAGATCTAGCACTCTTCAGTCAGAGGTATGACACACTTGCCGATTAAGAATGGTGAAGGGATGACAAACATGCCGACTAACCGTCACTCTCTCTGATTTCCTGTCACGTGGAGCTCGCAGATATAACAACAGGAGTTTACAACAGCTGATTTAGTATGTGATTCATGGAGTAACTTTACCTTGTGAAAGTAAATGTAAAAGAAGTAGTTCATTGGTAACTTGAAGAGAGCACAAGAGCCCGCCTTGGTGACAGAAAGATTTTTTTCTGTCATGTTGGATAATTTTATGGCAAGAAATTAATGGCCTCCCACTGGCAGACACTAATGTGCACTACGTCTCCCTCCACCTGGCGATTATGTTAATGAAGCTCACACCTGGAAATATCATTCCCCTGCTTTATTGCCAAATTGGAGCCTTTTTTTATTGCAACATCATTCCAGTGCACTGAAATGTTTGCGTCCTAAACATTCCCAGAATTCACCATAACAACCAGGGAGCATCATGGTAAAATTTACATGGCTCATTTTACTTTAAAAGTGATTTTGTTTGTAATGATCTTTGATTTGCGAACTTGTAATTGTGTCATAGGTTTTTAAGTCATCAGTGTTCAGTGGATCAACACCCTTAGTGCACGAAATAGTAGTGTTGGGTTCGAGTCCACCTAGGTCGAGTCCGTGTCTTTAAACAATCAAGTCCGAGTCGAATCCGAGTCCAAAAGGGGGCAGAGTCGGACTCAAGACTGAGTCCATAACAGGCCGAGTCCGAATTAATCTGTTTGTGAATCTGAATTCAAATTGTAACCGTAATTGTAAACTCAATATTTTAAGCTTATTTTAACTTTCACAACTAAGAAAACACAACTGTCAATATAAATGTAACAAAAACACCTTTATAGTGTATGATTATTTTCCTGCTGAACAAACTTCAAAGTGGTTTCAGAATGAAAGCATATGCTTCAGGTGTATGAAGACAAAACTGTCCTTCAACACACTTCTTATTGCATTCTGTTGACATTTCAGTTATTTGTTGCTTTTTCCCCTCCATTCAAACATAGACTAAAGAAAATGAAAGCTGCGCTAGTCATTAAAACCGGAGTTATTATTATTTCGAATTTTAATTTATTTTTTATTTCTACTTCACTTTCAATTTGTCCTTTCAATTTAGTTTAGCTTTATCTAAAAAGATCCCTATCTAAAGAAATAATATATACTGAGATTTCTTTTTTGTCTCTGTCTGCCGACTGGTTTGGGAAAATAATGAGTCAAGGGATTAGCACTCACTGAGAAGTTTCACGACTGACAGGAAGACATAGAGCACTAAGCGCATGATGTCATTGCCATGGTAACCAGATACATTTCAGCTGATTTGCTGAAGACTAGAATGAATGTATCGTCAAATCAACGTGCGACGCAACAAAATGTATTTTCTTCTCTGCAAACGATACCAGAGGCAATAGCGAGAAGGACGATGAGGAGATTTAATTTAAGAAGAAAAAAATCAGTGACCCTACCAAAAACCGGGACTGTTCTGTGTAATAAACCGGGACGTCTGGTCACCCAATCTATAATTAAATTATAAACAAAACATTTCGCTGCCCAAAATAAATTAATATTTAATTGTGCATTTTATTGTGGAAAAACTGTAAAAGAACATATTTTAAGCAGCTCGTCAATGCTTTTAAAATAATAAAAAACAATAAATAGGTGCTGTTTATCTGTTTTTCAGAGTTGCAGTCTGCTTTAGCAATAAAACTTTTTTCCCCGACTATTTAAAAAGTTACAGTTAATTCATCAAGGACCAGTTTAATTTGACAACACCGCATGGACCACAAGAGACTACAGATGCCCGCATGTGTGGATATATAATGCCTAAAAAGACTTAATAGCCCAATATTAATAATATTTTTTAATAATAACTGTGAGAGACATGATGTGGGTGACTTGACTTAATGAAACCATGATGCGAGCACCGTCTTGGCTGCACAAACGGCGCGTGTGATTTTACCAGTTGTCAAGTCCCGTGCCGTGTGAAACTGCCTAGTAGTTTCTTGCACATTGGCTATAAACCTGTCTTTATGTGTTCGTCATGCCAGCCACCTTGGTAATCGATGTTATAAGGCAGTCTCCGTAGTAACATTCAAGCGTATTGATTGACTGAGTGTGCTGCTCTGCAGGTGTGTTTGCTCAACACGGTGAAACAAACTCTGGCTACATCTACGACATCAGGGGATGCTACAACTGCTTGCAGACAGAGTGTCCATTTGTTTCTGTTTCATTATTTTCATTTATTTATTTTGTTCATTGCATCACAAATCAAATGCCATGGACTCGGGAAAAAAAATCCAGAGTCCCAAAGGCTTGAGTCCGAGTCAAGTCCGATTGAAAATGCATCCGAGTCCGTGACAAGTCCAAGTCCATTAAAATTGGACTCGTGGCTCGAGTACCCCAACTCTACGAAATAGTGTTCATGATATACTGACTCATAACATAGGGAAGATAAAAAGATAACGTTGGAAAGGGTAGGCTGATTCATTTCAGCAAATCAGTTCTTTCAAACTGTTAGTTTTTTAACACTGTGTCAACTCAGAAGTGTTAATCGAAGTCCCGAATGGCATTTTACACATTTTAAAATGTAAGACATAAGCTATGTTTTGCATTTTTTGAATGCACTGATTTTTGGTAGTTATCAGCATAGTGCAGTGCACGCAAACACTCCCACCCACACCCACTTGCACTTTGCGTTTTCACGTAAATAGAGCCCTATATAGTAACCCAGAAACAACTTTATTTTTCTTTATGAAACTTTATGACGCAGCTCTGTTATGTAGCATGAATGCTGTCATTTTGAAAGTATTACACAATCCTGCAGTTGTTATGCTGTTGCTTCTCTGATGCACTGTTTTGGCATGTGGTGTGAAACAGTCCTTATACTCTTTCATTTCTAAGGTGTGTACTAGGTCAAAGTGGCATAAAGTTGTTTGGCTGTAAAGGTTATCTGCTGTGTTTTCATTTCTCTGTCTGTCTCATGCTCTCTCGAGGTCATCTACTTAGCTCTTTCCTGCTCTAAAACAATGCTAACAAGTGTTGCATCTTGTTGTGAGTCAGTTTGAGCCTGTCACACCTAATGCTCTAGAAGTCAGACTTGGGCAGCATGAGCTCTGCCCTGAGTCTCACTCTCAATCAAAATACTTTTGCAAATTAATTTAATTCAGGTCCATGCAATCTAATACTGTAAATTTGATTAACCTTTAGGGACTATGAAAAGGAGAGGCAGTAAGCCTGACTCAGTATGAGGAAATTCATTTAAACATTACCAATTAAAACCTACTTTAAGTCACAATGTCGCACAGGCTAGAATACAATGAGGGATTTTAGTTTAGTTCAGTCACATCATTACCCAAGAAGGTTGTTCATACAATGCTGGAACATTATTGATCTTGTGATGGATCAAAACTAGGAATAATCTATCAATAACTTTCATATTTCTTAACTTTTCTTTACACTTTCTCCTATCCCAGCGTAATATGCGGAGACAGCTATCAGGGTGAATAATTACAGAATGACATGATGAATGACATAATTGTAATTTTTTGGGTAAACTTTAGATTTAACTTTGAAGAACTCTTAGGCTTTGGAGATTTTTAGGCTTGGCAAACAGTCCAGTGGATTATAGATATACAGGTGCATCTCAATAAATTAGAATGTCATGGAAAAGTTCATTCATTTCAGTAATTCAACTCAAATTGTGAAACTCGTGTATTAAATAAATTCAATGCACACAGACTGAAGTAGTTTAAGTCTTTGGTTCTTTTAATTGTGATGATTTTGGCTCACACTTAACAAAAACCCACCAATTCACTATCTCAAAAAATTAGAATACATCATAAGACCAATAAAAAAACATTTTTAGTGAATTGTTGGCCTTCTGGAAAGTATGTTCATTTACTGTATATGTACTCAATACTTGGTAGGGGCTCTTTTTGCTTTAATTACTGCCTCAATTCGGCGTGGCATGGAGGTGATCAGTTTGTGGCACTGCTGAGGTGGTATGGAAGCCCAGGTTTCTTTGTCAGTGGCCTTCAGCTCATCTGCATTTTTTGGTCTCTTGATTCTCATTTTCCTCTTGACAATACCCCATAGATTCTCTATGGGGTTCAGGTCTGGTGAGTTTGCTGGCCAGTCAAGCACACCAACACCATGGTCATTGAACCAACTTTTGGTGCTTTTGGCAGTGTGGGCAGGTGCCAAATCCTGCTGGAAAATGAAATCAGCATCTTTAAAAAGCTGGTCAGCAGAAGGAAGCATGAAGTGCTCCAACATTTCTTGGTAAATGGGTGCAGTGACTTTGGTTTTCAAAAAACACAATGGACAAACACCAGCAGATGACATTGCACCCCAAATCATTACAGACTGTGGAAACTTAACACTGGACTTCAAGCAACTTGGGCTATGAGCTTCTCCACCCTTCCTCCAGACTCTGGGACCTTGGTTTCCAAATGAAATACAAAACTTGCTCTCATCTGAAAAGAGGACTTTGGACCACTGGGCAACAGTCCAGTTCTTCTTCTCCTTAACCCAGGTAAGACGCCTCTGACATTGTCTGTGGTTCAGGAGTGGCTTAACAAGAGGAATACGACAACTGTAGCCAAATTTCTTGACACGTCTGTGTGTGGTGGCTCTTGATGCCTTGACCCCAGCCTCAGTCCATTCCTTGTGAAGTTCACCCAAATTCTTGAATCAATTTTGCTTGACAATCCTCATAAGGCTGCGGTTCTCTCGGTTGGTTGTGCATCTTTTTCTTCCACACTTTTTCCTTCCACTCAACTTTCTGTTAACATGCTTGGATACAGCACTCTGTGAACAGCCAGCTTCTTTGGCAATGAATGTTTGTGGCTTACCCTCCTTGTGAAGGGTGTCAATGATTGTCTTCTGGACAACTGTCAGATCAGCAGTCTTCCCCATGATTGTGTAGCCTAGTGAACCAAACTGAGAGACCATTTTGAAGGCTCAGGAAACCTTTGCAGGTGTTTTGAGTTGATTAGCTGATTGGCATGTCACCATATTCTAATTTTTTGAGATAGTGAGTTGGTGGGTTTTTGTTAAATGTGAGCCAAAATCATCACAATTAAAAGAACCAAAGACTTAAACTACTTCAGTCTGTGTGCATTGAATTTATTTAATACACGAGTTTCACAATTTGAGTTGAATTACTGAAATAAATTAACTTTTCCATGACATTCTAATTTATTGAGATGCACCTGTAATACTTGTATGACTGCTGGGGTAATGGATCAGGCATATGTAAATTCAGTGGGTATTATAGATCAAGTGTGTTGATGTTTAATGCATAAGAGAGCTCAGAGAGAAAGAGCTGCAGGCATCAAAAGTGCATCACACAGTTTCACTGAGGTCCTCTAATGCAGACAAACACTTTACATACAGTGTGAATCAGCTCCAGATGCAAAGACTAAAAGAGTTGTTTAAGAAGAGAAGTATTTATAGGTGGCCGTGGAGATGGCTAGCATGCAATGATGCCAGTTTTGAACAATAACTCTAATCTTTGAATCACACACATGGATCAGCCATACAAGCATAAGATAGGCTGCAGAGCTTTAAAAGAACATAAAATGAGGAATCAAATGACATCAGAATCAGATGGTTGACAGGACAGTAAACACACACGCAAACAGACATTTGTTTTTCTATCATGGTGTGGACTCTCCATTGACTTCTATTGTTTTAGTATACCATTTCTAGTATGTAAACAATAACAAAGGACTGGAACGCTATTAGAACGCTACCGACCTGGGAGCACTTCCGGTATCATTACCGGATCCTTTAAATAAGGCCCTGAGTAAACATATTTTCTCAAAGAACATCAAACTTTTACCTGAAGTGACTTAACCAGACTTGTTGATACTGAGCGTCTGTGTGAGCGAGGCGATGAAATTGTATCATAGTTTAGATGCTTATCATTATTTCCTCAGCGGAGAGATCGGGAATATTGTATCGCCCCTGTTATATTCAATGAAGCCATTCAGTGAAGCTGTCTGCGTGACCTGCGTACAAGTTAAGGATTTATTTTTTGTGTGTTCCTGATTTGCAAGTCGGTTTGGATATAATTACTTGCTCAGCTTCATTCTTTATAATGGGAGTGATCTATAGTCACTTTTAGAGCTCTACCTATTCAAACTTACAAATAGTTGGCATAAATGTCATTTACATACCAGAGATAAGATGTGTGCTACAGTTCTTAGTACTGCACGTATCCAACTGTCTCGCCTCACTGCAGCGGTACATGCATCCATTTGCGGTTGCTTTTTCATAAATGTAAACACTTTAATTTCCATTCGTTCCAGGCATCCAGGGAGCATCCAGCCACCGAACAACATGGTCCATATTTTAATAATGACATTTTATTCCAATCGTGTTAAAGTCACTATGAATGAAGTGACTCCTGCTTGTAGGAAATGTTCAAGGAACAAAGACGTCACTTCCTTAAACTGACAAATAGACCTTGAAATGGTCTATACTGAGATATTGATATTTTCTATGTACTAACTCTACAACCCTATACTTAACCCTCACACACCTTTCTACATTTTTACAAAATGTGAGTGGTACTTACCCATTCAAAAGTCGCTGCCACGATGCTATAGGGTTTTGTGTGTGGTTGCCAGGGTGTTGCTATGCGGTTGCTACAGTGTTATGAGTTGTTTTTAGTGAATTGCTGGGTGGTTGCTAGAGTGTTTTAAGTGGTTGTTAGGGTGTTGTGGGTAGGGATGGGCATTTTCGAATAATTTTGCAGTGGAGTACTCTAACCCACAAAAAAATAAGTAATTGATTATTTGTAAATCAAAATGTACTGTAAGTTAAAAATAACAAGTATGACACATACGTGTAATTTATATTTTTATTTCATTCACAAATGTTACCAAGAAAAGTTTCAAAATATGATAACTTCAATAAACTATGCTTTTCTTTTGGGGGAAAAAATGAAATGAACAATATGCATGAATAAAAAAATAACAGTAAAAAACATTTGCACTCACCTGGAGCTTACATAGAAAAGAATACTGAAGGCATAAGGGTAGCGCATATATAAGTTTAGGGTCTACAGTCTGCATGCTGTCACATTTTATAATTTCAGATGTTACAAGTGGTGAAGTTGGCTTTGGTCAGTGTTCTGAGATTTTAGGCACATACACATATACTGGTCTGATAAGCTTCCAAGTTTCAGGTATCGATTAGTATTTATTTCCACCATTAAAGAAGATCCTCATCCATTGATTTGCATGAATCCAACAAGAATCGAATACCAATAGAGGTATAAGGTATAATAATCAAAATATTACAAGTATTGCCACAATTGGCTTTGCTTACAAAAGCACAGACTCCATCATATCTTCTTCTTTCACCCAACACCTCAATGACACACATCCACAATTGTAACTGCAAGATGTGGTAAGAGATTCAGAGGCAAATTACATGTAGTCTAATTTAGCACTGCACATGGCAGGCAAATACATGAAGGAATATAAATTTGCGATATTCGAGTAGCGTTTTAATAGGGCAGATTCTATTTGCACACTGGTGCAAATAATGGTATATGCCATTTACACCCCAGTGAAAATAATGGCAGATATTATTTGCACCCCAACCCTGGTGCAAATAATCATAGATACTTATTGCACCCTGGTGCAAATAGCGTCAGATACTATTTGCACTCATATTTAAATACTAACATACAGTATGAGCATCACTGCAGTGTGTTTTTATTGTGTTTATTTAGAGTCCCAGAGACACACTACATTAACCTCTACCCCTAAACCTAACCTTACCTTAGAAAAGATCACCTTGGTTTTACTACAGTAACCATGGTTTCACCATGGTATTTTGTTGTAAATGTACAGTAACCACAAAATTAACCATGGTTACTCTATTAACAACAAAATACTATACTAAAACCATGGTTAATTGCATTAAAAACTATGGTTTCTGCCAAAAAACATGGTTACTACAATATTAGTAATACAATGATGCAATCTACACACAAGCGATGCCGAGCTGCGGGAACGAGTGCGATCGACAGACCCTCCTGATCAAGCCATTCTCTGCACTCCTTGACATTTACCATGACCAAATCACTGTGATGAAATCAACATTTATATTCATTTGTATCTATTATTTTAAGTAGTACTAAAGGAAATATTAAGAGTGGAAACTGAAAATCGAATGGGAAAAAGAGTGGGACAGAAGACAGATTCGAACCACTGTTGCTTGGACAGCAGTACACATTCACACACCGTCTTTACACCCCATGCCACTGCAGCGACACCTATTGTCTGATCAGTTGTATATTCTTGTGGTTTCACCAGAATATTGGGGTGCAAATAGCCACACCGTGTGGCAGATGCTATTTACACCGGGGTGCAAATAGACACTCCGTTTTTATAATCACCTAGCTGGTGCGCGAGTACTTGATTAGTTGATTACTCATGCACATCCCTAGTTGTGGGTGGTTCCTAGGTGTTTGCTTTTTGCCCCAAGTTATAAAGCCCAATCCCAAATCTCAAAGATATTCTTTTCCCTAGATCTGGTTCAGGTTCCTTCCCCACCTACAGTTCTGGTACTTTTCCCTTAGTAACTGTAACAAAGTTTAGGTTAGGAAAGGATGAGGCGGGAACTGGCTGAACGCTCAAAATAATATTTAATAGGAACTTAAACAAAAAGACACACAACATAAACACACACATGGCAGCTGCATGCGGCTCTCTCTTTCCCGAACTGCCGTGTTCCACTGCATTTATCCCTCTCCTCGGCTGATTAGCCCAATTGGGGGCCGGGCTTGCGTAGTCACGGCCCGGCCCCGCCCTCCTCCTCGTCACAGTAACTTTCTAGATGAGAACTCTTACAAGGGACGGAACACCCAAGGAGACTTTTCCCCTGTTGCATTTGCATTCATAAAGTACCATCATAGTGACGTCATCCAGTATCAACCATTTTTAGTCTAACGTTATTTGCACGCGCGTTTCAATAGAAACAACGACAAAATCAACAACAACGAGGAAGGGCGCCAGGATCTGAACTTCACTTTTGTTTGTTTAGGACTGTTTTATACTAACTTTGGCAGCATCAGAAAATGTAGGCAGCTGCCTTATCAGTTAATGGTAATGGTTTTTGGATGAATGGAACTCTCTGAACAGTTTAAAAAGCACCTTATTTCATCCTAGCTTCATCCATTTTTATATAGCCTCCGAAGGCAGCATTTTTCTGTTTTCGGACACAGCCTGTGTCTTCAGGTTACAATTTAAACTGGGTTTGTGAGCCATGCGTGCGGTGCTCCATACTGCAACCGGAAAGATGAGACGATGCAGCGAAAAGCGCTCTTTAACCACACTGTTCATGCTGATCTCAGCAGACAACATGTTGTAAATGCACTATAAACCTATTTATCAACACAATCTTTTACAACAGGGGTCAGCAACCTTTTTGACATGGAGTGCCATTTTTTATTTTCCTCGTCAATAGCTGTGCTGACATGCTGAATTTTCACAGAGCATCTTGTGAAAGTACTTTAATGAAAGAAAGCCTGTCCTTTTGTACAAAATGAGTAACACTTAATGTCACAAATTTGCTTATTTGATTACTGATCACGAAATTGTGTGGAATCTTAAATATTTCTTATATTATGTCATACATTTTTCAAATATAAGAAGAGATAAAATTGTATCATGCTGTAACAAAAACAATACAGGACGAGTTACACGTCAAAGCAGGGTCAGGAGTTTGTTTGTTCAAAACCCAAAATATGAGCAATAGGAATAGTGATGCTTGCCTAAAGGAGAAAGACAAGAATAAACAGCAGACAAGAGGCTTGCTTTGTTGTTTTATGTTTTTGTCTGATTTTGTAGTGTTATTTGTGAAGATGTTTGTTGTGTGTAGGTGGGTTAAGGAAAAGTCATGCTGAAAAGTCAGATGGAGACTGAAACTTTGCGGGTGTGGCTGAGATTCAAAAGGAATTACAGTATTCTTGGTGCTGGGGTGTATGTGTGTGTGGGGAGAAGGTTTTTTGGAAGATGTTCCACTATAAACATGGTAGCTGTTCTTTGTCACATTTTTCTCTCTAATCCAAATCTCAAACAGCTGGAAAACAGGAGAAAGAGAGAGAGAGAGAGAGCAAGAGAAAAAGGACAACACAAACAAAAAAAACAGATGGACTGACATACCGATCATCAGTCTCAGGATGTCATCTCAATGCCTAGCAAAACATTTCTTTTAAACAGGAGAGACTGAAAGACTCAACATGGTGTTTCAGGGCCGTGGAAAGTCAAAGATGAATTGTGATTTAGGTGTTATGATAAGCCTATGTATAGAAAGGTCCCTGGGTGATCTGTATGCCCATACAAAATCTATGCCCGCAGAACTTTGCTTGAAGCTGTGCTGATTTGATTGCCAAATTGGAGCACTCATCATTCACAAAGTTCTACACATCCACCACCCATTGCGTATTAAAGGGTAATTTCACCCAAAAATGAAAATTCTCTCATCATTTACTCACCCTCATGCCATTTCAGAAGTGTATGACTTTCTTTCTTCTGCAGAACACAACATTTTTTTTTTAGAAGAATATTTCAGCTCTGTAGCTCCATACAAATCAAGTGAATGGTGGTCACATCACGTCTCTGTTTCGCAGGGCAGCAGATCAGGAGTGTTAGAGGGGAGGGGAGAGAGGGGTGGGCCCAACACCTGACACATGAGCGGGTTCATTGCGACAAAAACGTGCATTAATTACTATTGACATTGCTTGAGCGGGTCCAAATGCGTAAAAAAACTCCCATTAAATCGTAAGGTAAATGATCGGATCGCAAAGCTAACGCAAGTCTCCAGAAACAAATACTTTCCTTTAAATTTGTTGTTATTTAAACATAAATGCAAGCTGTCCATTTACTACAATTGCTGCACATCTACTGTATATCACAGTTATAATATAAATAATTAAGAATGATAATGATAAAGTGACCCCTTGAACTGTTGCTGAACTGAAAACTGTATGAAGCAAGCTTTCTGTTATAATTTACTGTTTATTAAAGTATATACTGTATATTTAAAGCCTATGTCAGTCCTATACAGTATATATAAATAACAGTGAAGACTACTGACAATAACAGTGATAATAACAATTAAGTAGCCATGAATTTATCTGCATACTTTTGAATAACACCAGAGAGAAGAGATGGAGAATGAAGCAGCCACGTCAGAGTCCGCAAGGGAGAAAGAGCAAGAGTTTGAGTTTTTGCTCCAATTACAAAATCCATCAGATGCAGTCCATGTACAGAAACACTATGTAAAATACATTGTGGCCTTCATAAAATTTTCATATTCACTAGGGCCCTGTCATCCAGTTATGCAATTTCTTAAAATAAACAAGGCAGATCTTGAACGGGTAGTGTATTATTGTACTCATTAAGTTTAATGTTTCTATTGTAAAAGTTATCAGGAATAAACTGTAAATTATTCCCACCAGTGGTCCCCCCCAGTGAGTCTCGGCCATTTCCAGTACTGCCTATATACAATGGGGTTCAAAAGTCTGAGTTCACATTGAAAAGCTGGGATTTAAGATCTAATTTAAACCTGGAAGTAAATTGAAAGTTCTAGGATTTCTTTAAATTAAAAGCAATGATTCATTATTAAGTAAAATTGAGTGGAAATATTTAAGATTCTGCACTATTTCTTGGCCACTTATCAAATTAGCAAATTAGTGACAATGACCATGTTAACCCTTTTGTATGAAAGGTCAGATTTCCTTTTGCCATTGAAGCAAACATGATGCTTTTTGAAACTTTGTGAAATCATGTTGCGATAACATGAATCACCAGGTTTTGCAACTTGTGGAGTCCATGCAGCTCGAGAGTATGACGCCATTACAGCAAAAGGGGAAAATTCTGAAATTCATGTTAGCTTTCAATTATAAGTTTCATAAAAGAATTTGTAATAAAAAATAAAATAAAATAAAAAAAGGATAAGAATTTAGAACAATTTTCACAAGACACAAGTCTTTTTGGCAAATTTGATGACTACGCTTCTTAACTACTTTCAAGTTTTTTAACAAGAGTCTATTACTCTCAACTCCGTTTAACACATTTTAGCATGTTTAAGTCCATTACTTAGGTTTTCCCATAAAATCAATGCAGGAAATGCGAAAACAGTCTGCAGATTGTGCCTGGGCCTGATCAGCCATTAGAGATGATGAATAGGGTTTTGAATCTCCATAACAATATGTATTTATAGAGCATGTGTGGTTTTGTGTCTGTAGATGTTTTCTGTGTGTGTGTGTGTGTGTGTGTGTGTAGGCGCGTGTGTTCCTCCAGATGTTTGGAAACGTAGAATACTTTTGTTTGTTATGGCTGCAGGCTGACTGATTTCAGTTATACAACCTCATGCTTTGCTCTCTGCACAGCTCAGCACTAAAGTTTAACAAGACTATAGGGTCATCTGATGAACTTTACAGTGTGTCTGTGGACCAGGGTTGTGCGGTATTTATAAACTGAATTGAGAGTGCCTTTTACATTCCATTTCAATTACTGAATTTGAATTGAGGATGCAATTGTAAGTTGAATTCGAATGTAAGGAAGTAGGATTAAAATGGCATGAAATTCAAAGAAATTCATATAACTATATAACTGTAAGTGTAATTTTTAATAGCACATGTCATTTTTCAGTTTTATCCATTACCCATCTATAACCCATAAACATGCTACCATAAAAATAAATGCATTAATGTGTAAAATTTCCAAAAATATAAGAGGATATTAATAATCTTAGTCTATGAAATGCCACCTGAAACATTTTTACTTGATAAAGACAGTATTTCACTATATTAAATAAATTAACTTTTGATTATCCATTCTAGAAGAACACTTCATTTCCTTTTTCATTTTATGTCTTTAAATAATTTTATGTCTTAAAAATTAAGGTTATTCAAAAAACATTGTGGTGCATGGGAAATGTGTATTGATGTATGACAAAATTAAAATCAGTTTTGTTGATGGTAATTGATAGCAATGAACTTAGATTAGAGAAATATATTTAATCAGTCGAGCAAAAATACGCGTAATATATACAGGTCTGTCAAAAATAACGTCAAAATATTAATTAATGATATAAAACTGAAAATTAAAAAGCAAAAAATTTAATTCCTGTTGAATTTCTTGACATTACAATTCATGAAATTCCTTTTTGTCATTCCGGTTTAAAGTCCAGGTAAACATCCTATGTAGTCCAGTTTAATATGAATTTAATGCAAAAATCATGAACTAAAAAGTAAATTCTTAAATTCCTGATTTTGCCCAATCCTGCTGTGGACCATGATTTTATATCTGCCTAAACTGCAGTATCATCCCTGTAGCAGAGTATCTGATGATTTGACATTGATACCCTTGAGCAGGGAGCGGCAATGCACTCTCTGCTGTGGACGGATTTCACGAGAAATTGCGAAACGGCTTCTGCACGCTTCTGTTGACACAAACTCCCCTAGTCAGCATAGACAGTTGCCATAAACTGTAGATTTTGAGTCGTATATAAGCAGGGTTGGGAGGGATACTTTTGAAATGTATTCCACTACAGATTACAGAATATATGCTGTAAAATGTAATTTGTAACATATTTCGTTAGATTACACAAGGTCAGTGACGTATTCTAAATACTTTGGATTACTTTTTCAGCACTGGTAGATTGTTTCACATGTTTTGTCTATAAAAACTCTGCCAGTACAGTAAGACAAAATACACATGTTAAAAATACATTCTCTGAAAAGCCTAAAGAAGAAATTATGATCCAACGTGAATTTTCTAGATAAAAAAATATGAACGTGCCTGGTAACATGTGCATGTAAAATGGCTAGAAATAGCATTTTAGCTTAGCGTAAAGCTGACAATTTACACAAGGTTTATTTGTATTTCTTCTGCTCCAAACTTACTTCAAACTTACTTCTCTATCTGCTCGTATGAATGTAACACATCATAAGAAAGCATTTCACTGCTGTTCAAATGCACTTTGGATTGCATCATTTATATGTATAAATGTTTTCCATCTGAAAGGACTAAATATTAAATGAAACAAATGAAAATAAAATGCAAAGTAATCTCTTCAGTAATCAAAATACTTTTTGAATGTAACTTTATTGTAATTACCAATGATTTAAACTGTAACTGTAGTGGAATACAGTTACTTATATTTAGTATTTTAAATACGTATTCCTGTTACATGTATTCCGTTACTCCCCAACCCTGTATATAAGTAACAAAGGATGTTTGCAGTGTCCTACTGTACGTTTATGTGTGTGTGCAGCATGCTCTTCCATTAGAGCGAGGCATGGGTGTGATCTCGTCTTGTGTGGCATGTTTTCATGACTCATAAACACAACATTGTGATGGTTCTGTCTCCATCTCTCATCCATCCATCCCCACGCCCCCCTCCATTATGACCTAATGCAAACACACAATTCAATTCAAACCAGAGCTGGGAAGACTCAAGGGTGACGTCCTCAGACTGCACTTCCCTGACAGAAATAGCACCTCTGTAGGAGTTCAAAAGAGTACATAGCGATTCTCTTTATTATTATTTGCTGTGTTGAAAATTTGTGTCTGACTGATACTGGTTTATCAGTGGGCAATGGCGATGCAATATCTGGGGACCAGGGTAGCGGATTGGTCAGTATAATGCCAATATATATTGACTGCAGATGAGATGTGCACAAAATATCTTAATTTAAATGTACACTTATTTTACATTTGAAAACAGAAAATGTACAAACATAACACATCAAGAAGGAGCGGTATGTTTAGGTCTGTTTGAGCATTGTACAGTAATACTGTAACTGTATATCCTGCTTCCTGTCGGTAACCATGACCTCAAACTCTTTCTCTTTACTCTCTCTAATTGTTTTCTTCACTCTCTTTTTCACACTCTCAGTGGAAGCCATTGTGGAGTTTGATTACCAGGCCCAGCACGATGACGAGTTGACCATCGCTGTCGGTGACATCATCAGTAACATCAAGAAGGATGAAGGGGGCTGGTGGGAGGGGGAGCTGGACGGTCGGAGGGGGTTCTTCCCAGACAACTTCGTCAGGGTAAGTGCTGACCTCAGCATTTGCTCTTTTGACCTTTCACTTTTGGAGATAAAGGATGAAATAAATTTCTCTGCTCAACTATTGTCTTTATTAAGCACGAACAAGTTGCTATTAACACTTTTTGACTTTAAGTGTGAGTGAGTGTGTGTGTGTGTGTGTGTGTGTGTGTAGGGCTGGCCGATACAGCTAAAAAATATTTTCAGAGGAACCATTATTTAAATCAAACAGTCATTGTAGAGGAACCGTTATTTAACCCCCCCCCCCCAAAATAAAAAATTAGTTTAAGGTATAGTTCACCCAAAAATGAAAATTCTCTCATTATTCGCTTACCCTGATACCATCCCAGATGTGTATGACTGTCTTTCTTCAGCAGGACACAAATGAAGATTTTTAGAAAAATGTTGAAGACCTGTAGGTCCTTATAATGTAAGTAAATGGGTGCCATCAGGCTGCTGGCTATTTGACGGTTCAAAAGGCATATTTAGGCAGCATAAATGTAATCCACATGACTCCAGTCGATCAATTAATGTCTTCTGAAGCAATAGGTTGGTATAAGAAACAAATCAATAATTATAACGTTTTTAACTTTAAACCGTTGTGAATAATGAGAGAATTTTCATTTTTGGGTGAACTATTCCTTTAATAATAATTAAGGCATGTTTTCCAAACAGTTTTTAATGAACGCGAGGAAGAATGATGTTTAATGAAATGTATTTTTATGCACAAAGATAACAATAAAAGAACACATGCAGAATATATATTTATATAATTAAATTGCAGCCTTTAGTGGTTTGATAAGCACATTAAGTCATAAATTGAACTGCTTAGCTGGAAGTGGGAAGCTTCATCATTCAACAAAAGGTACAAACTCAAACCCAGACCTTCATTCGGCTGGTTGCCAAAATAAAAGCTCAATTGATCCTTCGCTAAGCCCCACCTTAAAAGCACTTCTGACTAATCCTGGCTTAGCAACTGTTTCCTGCCACCATTACTCTGACACGCGTTTGCTATTTTCCAATGATAGCCTATGGAAGTAATGTGTGTTTGAGTACTTTTAAGTGGGATTTTATCAAAATAATCAAAAAGATTTAAAACACGTTGTTGCCGGGTCATTTGTAATAGTGACACGAGTTACCCAGAGAGGATACATGCAGTGTTTTTCTTTCTTTTAAAAAAAAAATCTTTGAATAAATCTGGAGAAGAGCATGTGGATTAAACTGTGTCAGCCCTCATTCCCAAATGGACATATACTGTAACATCTGCAACAACACCTACATTTATGCAAAGGTAAATTAAAGCTAATAACTGAACGTTTATTCATTCATGTATTGATTCATGTCATAGTAAATGGGATAGTAAATAAACAGTTCACAGCATTAAAATTAGTGTTATGAGATGTTATAAACAGCTCTGTTTTCTTATGCTAATGTTATTAGATGTGTAATCCCTATTAGATGAAGTTTTTCTTTTTTCTAGTGATTGTAATAATAATTTACCTTGATTCTGATTAACAGTCTCCAGTTTGTAATCAAATTACTGTGTAATGTAACAGTTTATAAAAAAAAAACAAAAAAAAAAACATCAATCTTCCATTTATTCCAATGGGGAGTTCTGCAGAGCTTTTCAGAGTGAGCAACTGTAACCAAGAGGGGCGGAGTTTAGCGAAGGGTCAGTTTAAACAGAAGCATGAAATTGAAGAAATTACGAAAGAAATATAATACAATTCTGTATATAATAAAATTCTCTCATTATTTACTCACCCTCATGATATCCCAGATGTGTATGACTTTCTTTCTTCTGCAGAAAACATTTGAAGAAAAACTGAAAAATATCAGCTCAGTATGTCCTTAAAATGCAATTGGATGGTGATTTCACTTTTGAAGCTCCAAAAATCACAGATATAAAAGTCATCCATATGACTCCAGCAGTTAAATTAATGTCTTCTAAAGCGATACGATTGCTTTTGGTGCAAAAAAAGATCAATATTTAAGTACTTTTAACTATAATCCAATGCTTCGGGTAAACTTCACAAGAGGGTGGAGTTCAAGCAGTCTCTCGTGTGATGTATTCGTGTTGCCATGATACCGATGAAATCTCATGTTCTCCACTCGGTTGAGACATCCAGGATAAGCACACAAATGCACCATTGTGAGTAAAGAAACAGATAAATACAGATCTAAACCAAAACCAACCAAGCTACTGTACAGCGATCTTCCTTCTCACTTGTAAACAGCACTGCTCTTCCAGCTGTGACATATGTACATCAGTTCTCACGTGTATCAAGTGCACATCCAATTTTAAGGACTTACTGAGCTAAGATATTGTACTACTTTTCTTCAAATATGTTCTGGTGAAGAAAGAAAGTCATACACACCTGGGATATCATGAGCGTGAGTAAATAATTCGAGAATTTTCATTTTTGGGTTCCTTGAATATATAATAGTAATAATAATAATAATAATATATTAATAGTAATTACTTTATACAGTATATAACAATATCACACAAGCAAGAGTGCTATTGCACTGAATAAAAATATTCATCAATGCTTTGATTTCATTGTGCAGCACTGTAATTGACCAAAAAATTACTTCAATGTTATGTTTTGGAATGTGCCGTGAGGATCTGCAAGCACTTCATTTGATAAAAATAATTTAGTAGTATGTTGAAAAGCAATTGTTTTGTTTTCATTTGATTAAAGTTCTATGAATTCATTTGATTAGACACCTTTTTATGATAAAACGTTAATATTTTTAAAACACTGAATTCAGAAAAAAATTAAACGGAAAACATGGAATTTGGGAAAAAAGAAAACAGAATTTGGGAATAAATAAAATTAATTTCATAGGGCCCTGATCACTGATATACAGTATTGTGAATATTTTAAGGATTGCAAGCACTAGTGTGTCTGCAAGTGTATGTGTGTTGAGCTGAACTCAGCAGGCAACTGTGAATGTGGACTGTCAGAGAATAGCAAGCTTGTGTCTTTATGTGTGTGTTTGCTTACTGGAAGAGTATTGTTCACAATGAGCTGCCGTACTGCAGAAAGTAGAGATGTGAGATGAACAGGATGCCAGTGTTGATGGGGAGAGAGAGAGAGAGAGAGAGAGAGAGTGCATCTCTGTGACATATGCACTCCAATGACACCAGTCTTTCAGGGGCATTTTGCATCAGGAGACCCGTGAACTTCACAAGCAGATTGTCATGAGCTAAAGAGCAAGGAGGAATCTATGGAAGCTTGTTAGTACTGTCACGCTACATACTTGTTAACACAAGTTAGGCATGAAATGGGATGCGTTGTAGTCACATTTCAGTTTCAGTTTGATTTGAGATCAGGAGAATTCTCAGGATTTATTATTATTATTAATACTATATTCCCAGTAAAGCTTTCACCATGTCTTTGTTTTGTTTATTCCTTACTGTAAACTGACTTGTTTTCAACAAGTTGTTCAAAATCACTTATGCTGCCTGTGTGAACATATGTGAAAATTATGTTGATGGAAACTGCACAATGAGCAGAAATATTCATAGAGAAGACAACCGCATGTTCTCCCTTGCTAAAAAAAAACAAAACAAAAAAACGTCATGGTTACTTGTGTAACCTCCGTTCCCTGATGGAGGGAACGAGATGTTGTGTCGAAGTAGTGACACTAGGGGTCACTCTTGGGAGCCCGAGACACCTCTGGTCTTTGATAAAAGGCCAATGAAAATTGGAGCTGGTATGCAACCACTCATTCAGGTTTTATGCTGAGGAGCCGATATAAGGTCCGGCCATTTCAGCGGGTAGTTCAGCGTTGTGGCAGGAGGGACACAACATCTCGTTCCCTCCATCAAGGAATGGAGGTTACACAAGTAACCATGATGTTCCCTATCTGTCACTCACTCGATGTTGTGTCGAAGTAGTGACAGTAGGGGTCCCTATACGAAACGCCACAATTGGCTGAACTGTGTTACGTGAACTGGCGGTGTGTGGTGGGCAGACTACTGTGTGCCTCATAGCCAGCACACCAGGTCGACACGTAACCTCCCCCAACATAGTTATGAGTGTCAAACGGCCCTTTGGGGACAAGTCGACTACTCGAGATAGAGACAGGCTAAATCCAGTCATGGCCTCTTTTCCCCTTCTCTTTTTCCACTCCCTAAAAAAGAAGGGGGATTATCCGACTGGGCCGCCAGGTCTAGTCGGGGGGTGTCCCTCCCAAGGGGAAGACCACACCTCGCCCAAAGAGAGGGGGGGATATTTAAGTGGAAGAATACGTCACATGGTCTTTCCAACCATGTGGAGAGTCTTCAAGGTAGATCCTACCCAATGGGAGAGGAGTTACTACAAACATGGAGACTGGGGCAGAGGGGCTCTGCCCAAGGAAGACGCAGTTTGCCAACAGGGAAACGAATTAGCAGAAGATATATATCGCATGGGGTTAGCCTTATAGGGAACCGCCACATGCGGAGCACCTACCCCAGAACAGAGCTCTTAGTTAGCACGTGTACTGGACCGGCAGCGAGTCTCTCTGAAAACTCAACTGCCACAGGGTTCGGCGGAAGTCAACCAGGGAACAAAATTTGTGAACACTACTGGGAATTAATGGCGCACGTCTTCAGCTCAAAAGGAGGTGGAAGGCGCTATGTGCAAGCGATACACCCGGCCGGCTATCCCGGGCTTATCCGCTTGTTTTGTGTGCCACTACCTGGGACGAAACCGGTTCTACCCGGAGGTTGTAGAACCTTGCAAAGGTGTTGGGTGTTGCCTGTTAGAGAGGCACCCCTGGCCAGGATCCAGGAGGCCACTACACCCCTGGTAGACTGGGCTCGTAGCCCTTACCAGGGGCGGCATGTCCTGGGCGTGATATGCCATAGTTATGGCGTCAATGAGGCAGTGGGCGATCCTCTGCTTCGAGACAGCACTTCCTTTCCGCTGTGCACCAAAGCAGACAAAGAGCTGCTCAGAGATCCTAAAGCTCTGCGTGCGATCCAAATAGATGCGTAAAGCGCACACCGGACACAGCAACGACAGGGCTGCCCTCGAGAACTCATCACTTTCGCGGGCTCAGAATAAGAGGTCGAACTCGCCGTGATACGAGCCGGCGGACTCACTCGGAAGCCCAATCGGGGCAGACGAGCATGCTGGGAAATGGGAGGTCCGCGGGGGGATACCCAGCAGAGGCGGTCCCATTGGGGTCCCCAAATCGCCCCCAGTGCTAGCCGCGTTGGCCTCATACCCATGGGTAAAAGGACTGAGGCGGTCCTCTAGGGTGAAGCCTAGACGAGCCGCGACCGCATCGTTGCCATGGACATGTCCTCGCAATGAGTACATGACCATCCACGAACGCTGTCTCCATGCAGTGCCCAGACACGAAAGACAGTGATTGTGACCATCAGAAGGCGAGAGATAACGAGCGCAACCAGGAATAATACACAATTGGAAAGGCATCTTTAAAAAGACGCGTCTTTAAAAAGACGTTCCGTGTGTTCCGCACTTTTAGAGAAATATACTCTTTTATTTCTGCCGAAGTGCCCAGGGGCATTCTCTGCAGTGCATGGGTGCAGAGGAGGGAGAAGCCGCTGAAATGCATCGTCAGATCCAGCAGAGGTGAATGAACAATCTGAATGAGTGATTGCATACCAGCTCCTTTTATACCTATATGTCCGGGGGAGTGGCATGTAAATACCACTCGCCAATTTTCATTGGCCTTTTATCAAAGACCAGAGGTGTCTCGGGCTCCCAAGAGTGACCCCTAGTGTCACTACTTCGACACAACGCCGAGTGAGTGACAGATAGGGAACTTAAACCAACCTAGGTTGATTTACTGGTCTAGGCTAGAGGTCAGTTACTCTAGCTGGTTTCCTTACCTGTCTAAGCTGGTCTAGCTGGTGTCCCTGCCTGTCCAACCTGTTCTTCAGCTGGTTTAGCTGGTCTCCCAGCCTGGCCAAGCTAGTGTTTAGCTTGTTTAACAAGCTGGTCTACCAACTAAAGGCTGATTTATACTTCTGCGTCAAACCTACGGCGTAGGCTCCGCGTAGTGGCCAACGCTTTGGTTTGCATTTATTGTTTTGTGATGGTGTATCTGTGTTGTTCTGTGAGTACACAGCCAAAATACTATATGTTTCATAAATAAACAAATTATTGTAGCACCAAAAATGAGTTCAAAGTATGTGAACATGTTGAAATGTAGGTACATATTTATTATACATGTTGCCTGCATTGCAGTCAGAAAATAAAGGAGGAAATTACTGTATGTTTGTTCTAGATTCACTTAAAAAATAATACATTAATATTTTGGCATACTTTTGATTGTCAAATTAATAACTACTCGCCTGAATAACACAAAATGGGTGTTGTTTTTAGAGACTTTACAGTGCTTACAAGTAATATAATCAGCTCTTTCCAGGTGCTTTTTAATTTGCTGTTTCCATAACTTATGAAATATGATCATTTACTGAATACACTGTCAAACATACAGTCGAATCATTGTGCCGATCGGAAAGTTCGTGAGTAGAATACAAAAACATATTATTTCACTCGCATATCAAATTCATATCAAGTAAAGGCCTAGAGAAAAAGCTTTTAGAGTTTATAAGATGTAAATAGATATATTTTGTTGTGTTTCATTTGTAACTTCATGAAACACAAACAGAATAAAAAAAAAAAACAACAGATGCTCTCAATTGAGACAATTACTTTAATGGTCACGAGTCCAAATACAATGTGATATGATGCATAGATTTTAAAATAATATTGGATAAAATGTGACGCTATCTCAGATGTCCTTGTTATCACCCTGGGGGGCAGTCTCTGGTTAAAGGGGACCAGCCACAACTGATGTGGTCTGAGTCGACGTGATGCGCAGTTGAATTTTGAAGAGGTGCATGTCAGGCTATGGCGTGGCTACGCCGTAACCGCCATAGCTTACGCCATAGGTACGATGCAGAAGTATAAATCGGCCTTAAAAGTACCCTAAACCCCTATAAAACCAATAAACAAACCTAAGACCAGTAAACCAGCTTATGCTGATTAAAGCTTTTTTTATTTAGCATGGTCATCAGGATGTCTATTCAAAAATATACTGCATTTGAAATTCATGTACTTCATGAAATTTTATAGATAGATTATAAACATAAGACAGATAAAATCTATGGATCATGACAAGACCTTCTCAAGAACTTTGTGTTTGACACTAAAGGCTGATTTATACTTCTGTGTCGTACCTACGCTCGTTCCAAAGCGGACCAATCACAGTTGTTGTGGTCTGCATCAATGCAACGTGCAGTTACATTTTTGGATAGATGCACGTCAGCCGTGGGCTACGTTTTAACCACCATAGCTATGCGTTGCCTCGTCGTAGGTTCGACGCAGAAGTATAAATTGCCCATTTGTCAGTGATCTGTAAACAATGCTACTGTAGATGCATGCATGGATGTGCTGAGATACTGCAGCTTTGTGAGGTCACTTCCTTGTGAGGGAGGTACTGACTTCCTCTGATGGCACTGGTGAGTGAAACAGTGAGAAAGTCAGCAGGTGCAGTTTAAATGCATTTTTAACAGTCTGTGCATGACCAAAGGGCATTGCACATAGAAGGTTTTCAGACAATTGCTACTGATGTTTCAAGACACTTTACAAATGTCACTATTTGAAACAATCCTCTTTCTCTTCACAGGCAAAAGCATGAATCTAAAAATGGTTTTCATAAATGTTATTATAAATAAAATAATGTCTGTATAAATTGATTGCAGTATTCCAGAGTAAACCAACATTGTTGTAAAATGTTACTCTTGGACCCCTATTTTGAAGTTTGAATTTATAGTCTTACAGTATGTATTTATTGTCCCATTGCCAGTTTATTGCGGTACCATTGTACAGGGTTAGTGTCAGGTGATACCATGTACCATGGTGTTTCCTTGTTACTCCAAGGTACTTAAAAAGAATATACCATAGATTGTGCCTAGGGATGGGCACAAGTTCTTGAGTACTTGGAAGGGATTTTGATCATGCCATTTTTTGTACTTTATGTAACAGACTACATTATAAAATCCTATAATAATGAATATGCAAGACGCTGGAACAACAACGAGACGCAATGCAGCAGCCAAAGACGTCTGTCTGGCATATAGGGCTGCAACGGTACATGTATCTGCGCCAAACCGATGATTACACGAATAATTACATATCTTAGCATGCGTGAAACCAATATTAAAACAGCATATGATTAACAACACAAAAGATTGCAGAGCAACATGGGACCACACGAAACCAAAATTTAACACAACAGAGTGCCACACTAGAGAGTGCACTAGAAACTGCAGATCAGATAAATGCATGTGAAATTTATACTAGCTAGCTCAATATTTTTCCCAACTGTGATGGAACTAAACAAAATATAAATATGTTGGATTTAAGCAAAAGATTGAAGACCCACTGCTGTCTCTAAAATCTGTTGTTTGGGAGCATTATGATTTCGCTACAGTTAACTACAGTAATACTGGGCAATGAGTACTGAACAGGACAAAGGCTGTGTGTTGGCTATTTCACCGAAGTCGGGTATGTTTCAAGAAGAACATCTAACAAGATAACTCATTTGCGGTGACATCATCCACATGTGTCTCTTGAGCTTACGGGAGCAAAGCATAAACAGCCTGTGCAAGTTAATCTCGCCACAGCATTCAAGCAGCCTCTCACTGCAAGCTCAGACAGAGCTAAAGAGATAACGAACGCCACAGGAGTATTTACTGATACAGATATGCAAACATAATCCATCATCGAGAACACAGGATTAAAGCATCTGCTTAACGTGCTTTAGCCCCATTATAAAGTTCCTACAAGAAAGCATTTCAGCAATTCTGTAGTGTCCGCTCTAAACAAGCGTGCCCTGTAATTGTCCACAAATTGTCCTCACCTCTGATAAAGTGGATATTCTGATTTTCCTGAAAAAAAAACTTGAAAATTGAGTGATAAGTACAAGTGGTGAGCTGAAAGGCAAAAAGACAGAAATCTGCACTGTTAATGTCTTAATTTTGTTGTAATTATTATAATTGCACTTTTTCTTTACTTTTATTATTATGTTTTTATAATAATGTGCATATAAGAGGCTCTTAAGTTTTGTATTGCAATTTTGTTGAAGAAATATGCATAGTGCAGTCATGTACAGTATAAATGAGACTTCAGAATAAGAATTATTACCCATCAGCCTCCATTTTCAAAATAAATAAAGAAACCGAGGTATGAACTGAACCATGAATTATGTGTACCATTGCAGCCCTAATATATGTTCATGTACATGTAGGCCTAAAATAATGCTGAAATAATTTGTGGATTTCTGTCACATTGGAGTGTTCCTGAAAACCACTTCATGGAGGCTGCATACTGATGCAGGGCCAGTTTGTTATGCTCCCTCTGTGGGTTTGGATTCTGCTGAGTTGGAGTATCAGTAAAACAATGTGTGAGTCATATTTCCACCTGAACAGCTCAGAACGCACACGTCTCACATCTCACAGTGGTGCACCTGAACGAGGATGAAACATTTAGACTTGTTTGTGTTTACGCTAATATGAGTCATGTTCAGGGTTCATTGGCTTTTTGACCTTAGAAATTTAGTGCAAAAAACCCCCCAAAAAACAAGGTATGTGAGTGTGAGTGAGCATGCTGGTTAATGTTGGGGCCTTTTATGTCATTTCTGTTCCAATAGCATTATGAAACTGTATTTCCAAAATAATGGCTGTTTTCAAACAGACTGTTGCTATACTGGTCTGCTCAGATCACTCACTCACACTCGCTCACACACTCTGGTTTTGAAAGTGCCACTGAGCCACAGTGTTTACACTTTTCAAGGGAATCAACAGATGAATGGTTTACTTGTTTTACTTTGTCTCTGCATTTTATGTTAGAATTGAAGAAGTATTTTAACATAAAAAATGACACCCTTTACCTTTAAGTACATGTTTGATGTTGGAATGTATATGTGCACTTAACTTTAAGAGAAAGCGACATGAGAAAGCATGGTGCCATTCACAGGTTTTTGCCTGCTTGAGGTCTGCCACAGAGTAAATCTCACCCTTGTCCTGTATTTCTGTTGATCTGTGCTCTCCCATGCTTCTCAAATCCCGTTTTCTCAAAACTCTCAAAAATCAGATCTTTTTTTCTACTGAGCCGCCACAAGCTGCAGGCAGGTTATGATAATGAATGGTGATGAATTAACAGTTGTGAGTGCAGTTGGGCTGGTCAGCTCTTGTATGGGTTGCTTCCTCTCTGGCAGATTGGTTCAGTCATGCATGCGTCCCAGCTTCCTGTTTTGCTGATGTGATAATGGGAAGATAATTCGGTCTCTTCTGTGATTAAATGAGTGATGTAATTTAGAATAGACAGGCATCCGTTCTTCACAAACACTCAGTCGTGTCTGGATGAATGCCATCCCTCAATCTGCCCCCTATTTCTCTCTCTCTCTTTTGTTCTAGCTAGATCCCATTCTCTCATTCTTGATTCAAATCGACACAGCTGCAAAAGATTGTTTCTTTATCACATTGTATATTAACCTGAGATAACCTGTTTTCTCTGTATGGAGGTCAGAAGGTTTAGGGAATATTCACCCAAAAAAGTCAGTTCTGTTCATATTATTTGTCATGTATCATTTACTCACCTAATGTTGTTCCAGATTCCAAAGTATGATTTTCTTTCATCTGTCAAACACAAAAGGGTATTTTTTAAGAATGTAGTGGTCACTCTTTTCCATGCAATTACAACGATTGGGGGTTGGTTCATTTAAGCATCAAAAATGACTCAAAAGCACCATGAAACTATCATAAAAGTGGTCCATATGGCTTGTGCAGTATATTCCAAGTTTTCTGAAGTCATATGATAGATTTGGATGAGAAACAGACTGAAATGTGGTAGTTATGCACTGATAATCTTCCCCTCCAGTGAGCTCTTATCTTAAGAACTGCTGCAACCAATCACTGAGTCAGTGACTTGAACACAAGTGGAATCAGTCCAATTCGTAATTGAATCATTCAGATTGTTATTGTGAACCAAATTAACCAATTCTTTGAAAAGATCTGACTCAAAAGAATGTTTCATTCACTGAATGAACATCACTCTTTCTCTCAAGAACTCTAGGAGGGAGTTAGGATGGATGTCAAGATTTTCGGTGAATAACGACTTAAATTTTGATCTGTTCCAAACACAAAGCTATCATAGAGCTTCAGATGTCTTAGAATAGATGATACTTTAATGGTGCTTTTGTGTCACTTTTAAAGCTTGAAAACTCCAGTTTCTATTTACATTCTTCAAAAATATATCTTTTTGTTTTACACTGAAGAATTAAACTCATACTGGTTTTAATAACATGAGGGGGAGTAAATGATGGCAGTATTTTCATTTTTGGGTGAAATGTTCTTTTAAATCATAAGCAACTTTTAACTATTCTATTCCTTTCTCAATGTCTCTTGTTCTCTTCATAGAGCTGTCTAACTAAATCATTCAAAATTGCTTCATCTTTCTTTGTGTGTATGTGTCTATATAAATTTGCATATTCTTTGTGTATGAGTAAGTGCCATTTTTACATATGTGTATGTTTGTGTACATGTAGGAGAGTGTATCTCAGCATGGGGCGCACCGGTCTCACTCCAGTGCACTTGTAATCTATGGGGTGGCAGCTCGCTAAACTATGTCGTGTCCAATGATGCATTCTACTTTGAAACACTGAGTCCTGTATCCACTGAGCCTTGTGATTTTCCCCTGTTCCAAAAACGCTATTGCTGGCACAACCACCTTATCTTTTGGTGCTTTCAACTCATGTGTCGACTCACATGTGCAACACTCTATAAGCTGAGCTACAGCGCAGTTTGTAATGCAAATCTTAAAATGTATCACCTTACATGTCATGCGCTTCAGTAAAAGTATTTTAATGTCATAAGATAGCATTGTGAAGAACGGGCCAAAAGTACGTGTTTATGAACTGATAATGTGCCGTTTTACTTGTGATTTGTGTGAAAGTGACTAAAAGTAATTGTTGTTTTAAATGCTGTGATATGTACAAATGAGCCCCGTAAAAATTATTTAGCAAAAAAGGTACATTAACGTGATTCTGTGAGACCAAGTTGGTTACATCACCAAAGTGTGTACTTACACTTACCGTGCACTTTATTAGGAACACAGTGGTCCTAATAAAGTGCCTGATGTGGTCTTCTGCTGTTGTAGCCCATCCGCCTCAAGGTTTGACGTGTTGTGCTGAGATGCTATTCTGCTCACTACAATTGTACAGAGGGGTTATCTGAGTTACCATAGCCTTTCTATCAGCTTGAACCAGTCTGGCCATTCTCTGTTGAACTCTCTCATCATCAAGGCATTTCCGTTCACAGAACTGTCACTCACTGGATGTTTTTTGTTTTTGGCACCATTCTGAGTAAACTTTAGAGGCTGTTGTGCGTGAAATCCCAGGAGATCAGCAATTACAGAAATACTCAAACCAGACGCTGAAACATAGCCAGGGAGCCAAACAAACCATCAGGGCCACAAATTGGTGTAACCCAAACAATGTGGAGAAGGCTGTTTTTTCACGTGACATCGGCTTTAAGGGGATCTGCCAATATCCCTTTGTCAAATCCAGTGTCGAATAAAAGTGAGCCGCGGCCAACTGATCTAGCAGTTCGTCAATACGAGGCATTGGATATGCATCAAATTTCGACACCGTGTTGAATTTCCTATAATAGACACAGAACTGGACCGAGCCATCGCTCTTAGGCACCAGAACCACCGGGCTGGCCCAATCACTGTGGGATTGTTCTATTACCCCCATATCAAGCATGGTCTTTGATTCTTCCTGTACTACCTGTTTTTTGTTCGGGTAACCGGTAGGGCCGATTACATACCACTACCCCTGGGGTTGTCTCGATGTGGTGTTCTATGAGATTAGTGCAGCCGGAGAGAGGCGAGAACATATCAGAGAAATTGTTTTGTAATCTGGCAACCTCCGTACATTGTGACGGTGAGAGGTGGTCTCCACAAGGGACCAGGGTGAACTGATTGGCTTTTAGACTCACCTTCGTTCTGAGCTCCTCCCTCTCTGGAACTACCGTCACCAAAGATAAGGAGACCGCCTCTCTCCATGGTTTTAGTAGGTTGAGGTGGTAAATTTGATGAGCCTCGCCCCTATCCGTACGCACTACCTCATAGTCGACTTCCCCAACGCGCCATGTGACCTCAGTGGGCCCTTGCCACTTCATGAGTAATTTCAAGCTCGATGTGGGCATTAATACAAGTACTTTATCTCCCGGTGCAAATTCCCATAGCCGTGCTCCCCATTTTACAGCCGGGACTGATGTTCTTGGGCCTGTAGCAAATTCTCCTCTGATAGATGCCCCAGTGTATAACATGCCACAGGGCTTACGCCCATATAACAATTCAAATGGGGAATACCCCGTGGAGGCTTGTGGGACCTCTCGCACTGCAAATAACAGGGGATCGAGCCACTTATCCCAATTCCGAGCATCTTCATATTTTTTAAGGTCTTATTAAATTGTTCGACCAAGCCCATCCGTTTGTACACGCTTGTACGAATCGATTTAATACCCAGTAATTCATATAGCTCGTGTAGTGTACGTGACATGAAAGTAGTGCCCTGATCAGTGAGGATTTCTTTCGGAATCCCCACTCGGGAGATTATTCTGAAGAGTGCCTCCGCAACACTACGTGCTGAGATGTTGCGCCACAGCACTTGTTCTGGGTAATGCCTTGCTCCTCTGAGCCTCCAGCACCACCTTGGTCCTCCCTGCCATCGGCTCCACCCTGGCCCTTCGAGTCTTTGGCTACTCTCCGGGCACCAAGTTCCATGGCTCCACCCCTCGAGCCTCTCATGACTCTGCCTTCCATGGTTCCGTCCCTCGAGCCTCTCATGGCTCCACCCCCCACGGTCTTTGCCCTGGTCACACACCCCACACCTCAAGATACCCCCCGCCCCCCCAGCTCCCTACAGAACTTTGAATTTATGTCATGTTTTACATGTTTTGTTTATGTGTTGTGGGGGGGATATGTCGTGTATTTTGTTGATTCATGTCTTTTATTTTGAAAAGTTTAGTTCCTGTTTCCCTTGTCATGTGATTCCTGTTTTCCCTCCATGTTCATGTGTCATGTTTTCATTGGTTTATTGTTTAATTATCTTGTTATCAGTTCTGTTTGTTCATTGGTTTATTTTCCCCCATGTCCATGTATTTAAGCCTCATGTTTTCCATTGTGTCTTTGTCAAGTATTGAATATATGTGGATGTGTTTTGTTCTAGCCAAGTAAAGTCAAGCCATGTTATGTTTATGTCAAGTTTTAAGTCTAGTCAAGTTCATGTTTCACAGTTATAGTTAGGGTTTTGGATTACTGCACTTTGTAAATAAACTGCACTTGGGTTCTTCATCTTCACATCATCGTCATCATTGCCAGCACTGTCAGCACGTTACAACTGTTTTGTTGGTGTACAGTATTGTCATCATAAAAAGTGATAAACACTGACCTCTTTACACAAGAAAATAAATTAAAGAAAATAAATATTGGTTTTCAAAACATAATACTATTCAATTAAATAATTCAGCTGATTATGTTAAATAACTTTTATATGTTTAAAGCATTGTTAATCATTTTTATTTAATAGTATTACATTTTTAATTAGAATAAATCTATCCAAGGCCTTTTGATTTTTTATTTTAACTATAACTACAGGTTGGTGCTCCAGGTTGATACATGAGATATCTGCTTCTGTGAGAGTGTAGATGTCAGCTTCTCCTTTCCTCACCACAGGTGATAAAGCGGCACAAATAGCAGGATTATTATTTAAAAAATCTATCAAGCATCTCGTATGTGCTGTTCCATCTGTTTGCCCTGTGAGTAGAAGTCTCACCTGCTTAACATTTATCTAACCAGCCATCAGGTGTGCGCAATCTTCCCGACGAGCAAGAGACTGGCAATGTCCAACAGGAAATGAAAGAGCACAAGAGAAGTAAAAGACATTGGGAAGCAGCAGATAAAAAAATTATTAGAAAATAAATACATCACCTACATCTCCTGAACAGCTGTCTCATCATTATTTTCAGGTGTTTTTTTTTCCTTGTTGTGTAATAACGGGTACGAGCTCTTATTTCATGTTTTTTGTTGACATCACGAAATCAACTCTCCCATTGCCATGTTCGCGAATTTGTGAATTAATTTTGGGATCGTAGTTTCATTAGGAGACTGAGTCTGCGATCAGTTTTGTAGGATGTGCTTGGCTTTAGGAAATGTGCGTGTTTCTAACATCTGTCTCTGGTGTGTGCATTAGCACCACTGCGCTGCCGCGTTCTCAGAATCGATTAATCGGAGAATAGATTTTTTCTCCAACCCCTACTTAGTTGGGTCACTCGCACCGGTGCGCCTAAATATTTTCCACAGTCGCACACAGTAATGTTTAGTCGCAAAATTGATCAAAGAGCAGCACCAACCGGCAACCATACCAAGGTTGCTCTACATTGGTATGTTGTGTGTGAGGTCTTGTCATTCCCCAAAGCACATGATGACTTTTGTCTCCTTGTGTAGTGGAAGAGTGAGTGTACTAACAGAGCAGTGATGGGACGCTGTGGAAACCAGCAACCATTGACCATCTGGAACATAAGAGTGGGAAGGTGATATGCAGGGGCAGACTTGAGGTGGGGGGGGAATGTTAATAGAATAACCATGTTAGGCGCATACAGACACACTCACTCTCTTCATCAGGTGAGTCTGATTAGGCCCCTGTGTCATAGTGCTCCCATAGTGCTTTGCAAAACCACTGTTTCTCCTGGCACATTTATTTTTACAGTTCAAAAGGAAGAGGTCTCTTCTGGTCTGGTCTGTGTATGTCTATGTGTGTGCGTGTACAGTATGCGTCTACGCACACTCGTTAGATGGGGTTTTGCAGAAGTTTGCAGCTACATACTGTGGTTTGACTTTAGCTCTGTCGAAGTCTAAGATTTTGGCAGGAAGTGTGTATTAAAAAATGAGCCTTGCAGCTGCGTGCCGTACAGAGACAGAGAGATAAATGATGAGTTGTGATTGTCCCCTTCACAAACACCACGGTTATCATCTTAACCGTGTATGTGGGCGGGTTTGGGTGGTTTTACGAGGAAATTTTTTTAGGTTACAAACTGGTAATTACAAGGATATTATGCTATAAATGTGGTTTATGAGGACATTTCTAGTGCCCCCATAATTAAAATCACTTAAAAAACATACTAAACTAAAAAATGCAGAACGTTTTTTGTGAGGTTTAGGGGTAGGCTTAGGGGATAGAATCTATAGTTCATACAGTATAAAAATCATTATGTCTTTGGGGAGTCCACATAAGGATAGCCGCATTATCTTTACCATCAGTCTCACTCAAGTTTCTGTGGTTGACCTACTATGTGTGATCTCCAGCTGTACTTTGGCCCCCAGGGGCCTGGCTTTAATACGTTACCATGACAGCGGCACCATAAGGTATGCAGGTAGACCATTACACATATGGGACTTGGGAATTGGGCATTCCAAAAGTGGGAGAAAATTTAAAAAATGTAAAAAAAAATTTGATGATGATAAAGTTTTGATTATGTTGTTTCTACTTATGTAACTTGTTTACAACCCTTTAACCAAAACTAAGTATGGTCTTCGTCTAGCTTCAACAGCCACAAAAAAAACAACAAAAAAAACCAACTTTATTTAGCTTCATTTAAATTAATTACAAATTGGATAGTTCACCCAAAAATTAGAATTCTGTCATCGACTCACTCTTACATTGTTCCTTCCAAACCCGTATGACTTTCTTTTTTCCGTGAAACAGAAAAGGTGATTGTAAGATTCTGTCACCCTAAATTTCATTTATGAAAGGCTGTCGGTCCTTGAAGGGATAGTTCACCCAAAAATTTAATTTCTCTCATCATTTACTCACCTTCATGATATCCCAGATGTGTATGACTTTCTTTCATCTGCTGAAGTCAAATGAAGATTTTTAGAAGAATTTCTCAGCTGTTTTGTTCCATACAATACAAGTGAATGGGTGCCAACATTTTTACACTCCAAAAATCACATAAGTCAGCGTAAAAGTAATCCATAAGTCTTCAGTGGTTAAATCAATGTCTTCTGAATATGATAGGTGTAGGTGAGAAACAGATCAATATTTAAGTCCTTTTTTACTATAAATTCTCCTCCCTGCTCAGACAGTCTCCACTTTAACTTTCACATTCTTCTTCTTGTGTTTTTGGTGATTCACGTTCTTAATGCTTATCGCCCCCTACTGGGCAGGGAGAAGAATTTCTAGCTAAACAGGACTTAAATATTGATCTGTTTCTCACTCACACCTATCATATCACATGGACCAACAGAGCTGAAATATTCTTCTAAAAATCATAATTTGTGTTCTGCAGAAGAAACAAAGTCAGATGTGTATGACTTTCTTCTGGATGGCATGAAGGCGAGTAAATTATGAGAGAATTTTCATTTTTGGGTGAACTATCCCTTTAACATTCTGCCTAACATCTCCTTTTGTGTGTAACGGAGGAAAAAAGTCATATGGGTTTGGTACGACATGAGGGTGAGTAAATGATGACACAAGTTTCATTACTGGGTGAATTAACCCTTTAATAATCTTTAAACAGTCAACATTTTATTGGTGATAATGTGTTTATTTTTTTACTATAAAAGTTATGAAAACACAAAACTGCTCTTAATTTAGTTGTAATGGATAGACACACTCTTCTGAACACTGAGATTAATTTTGATGTTTTGAAGAGTTAATCAGTTCCATGCTGAAGGCTGGCACAGCATGGAACTGAAGTTTTACATAGTAAGACATTGTGATAAGTGGAGTCTTGAGATGACCTATTGATCTCTCACTGGCCCCAGTATGTCTGCTAACTGTGAGAACCCAACACTTTTAACATAGCACTATTAAAGGAATAGTTCACCCAAACATGAAAATCCTGTTTACATTTACTCACCCTCATGTCTTTTCAAGTCCTACTTTCTTTCTCTTGTAGAACACAAAAAGTATATATTTTTTAATATACTGGTACCTCTTCTATGTAATGACAATGAAGCTCCAAAATGACAAACAAACAAAACAACAACACCGTAAAAGTGGTCCAATAGCTCATGCACTTTATTCCAAGTCTTCTGAAGCCATGCAATATGTTTATATGTGTGAAAAAGACAGAAATTGGAGTAATTAATCACTTATTAATTCAGCTGTTACTCCCAAATTGACTACAAAAGTCATGGACTACAAAAATGTCCCACTGATGTCATACAGCATTGGTTACGTATTTTTGGTCAATATAACTTTTGTAGTACATTTCAGAGCTTTGGCGCTGGCAAAATATCCTCTTTAGAGTGCAACAGTCCTCGGTAACTTTTTCAGCCATCATCTGGAAGAATGTTTCTCACATATTTTGTCCATAGAGATTTCATAAATTACTTCATACAGGAGTTACAGCCATGAACCAAACCAACCAGATCGAATCACAGCATAACAAACTTTGATTTGGAGCAAAAAAAGAATTTGAAAATCAGATAAATGTAGAAGACTGTGTTCTAAACACCTTTTATGAGAGAATGCAGTACAATTCCATGAAGCATTGCGAATGACTTGAAAAGCATGATGAAATTAAAGTAGTTGTTTATAAGCATAGAATCAATATATTTGAAGTATATTGCAAAATATTCAGATATATACAAATATATAAGTAGTTCAAGAATTTAGGGAGACTAAATTGACTCGGTCATGAAATTCACAGTGCATCATGGGAGTTGGTGGTAGCTGCAGAGCCTGTTTGCCACAGTTTGTTTGCTTCGATTCTCTGATTGGTTGATTATCCCCTTCAGGATCATGGGTAGTATTGTTCTTCACCAGGAATTCCACTATAAAACACATTTTTTTAAAATTATTATTATGTTGAAATAACATGGATAGATGGCTTCAGCAGAAGCATATTCCATTAATTAACAACCACGGTAGGTCTGTCTTTAAAGGCTTATAAGTTATCGTTTATAATCAATTTCTTTATGGAAAACGTAATGGGATTTTTACTTCCAGAGCAAGACTGTTACACTCTATAATATAATGACACATTTTCTATATTAACAAATATTTTTAGCAGCTTTCAAATGGCCATCAATGGTGTAGTTATATGCAGATACGGCATACCATCAGGACAGACTGCCGGTGCTAACCAGCCAGACATTAGCCGCCTGTTACTAAGAAACAGATTGTGTGATGTCACCAGGAATCATTGTTTCCAGGGGTTTTTATTTTTTTTATTTTTTAACCAATGTTTTTGGGCAACACACACAGATGTGTGTTTATCAACCCCTGTTCACACACACACAAAGTCTAACACAATACAGTCATTTAGAGGAACAACTGTGTGTGATCTGCTGCTCAAGAACAGCTCTTGTTTGCTATTGAGGACTCTTTCCGTTCAATCTATCTGGTTAGATCCCTGCCTTCCCTACAAAAGGGAAGTGTCAGTGTCATTGTGTATTGTAAGTGTGTAGGCTACCCAACCTTCAGGCCCCAGTAGTGTTTTCTTCTTTCTGTCTTTCATACTTCCCATGGTAGGGCAGACTTTAATACACAACATTGCTGTAAAATCTCTAGAAAGCCAAGACCAAACCCAGTAAGCACACAAGCACACACATACCTTGCCAAGATGTGCAGAAGTAAACCATCTGGAAAGCATTCCGTTCTATTTACGGTGTTGTGCATGTGAACATATATCTGATAAACATCAAAAGAGTGGATGTACTTGCATTCTAAATCAATGGTTCCCAAAGGGTGGGACACATTTTTGGGGCGCAGGTTTGTTCTGATGGACAACAGGGAAAAAAACAATACCAAATAGAATGCAAATAATAAAATGCAACTAAGTATATAGTTGTGCATTGCTTAAATGGCCAAATAAATAGGCTTATCAATGTGAAGGGAGTTAAAAACAACATGAGAATAAGGACATGACAGAATTTTCATTTTTGGGTGAACTAATCCTATAAGTACACGTGTGTTTGTGTGTCTTTTGCATTTGTGTGCACGGTCTGTTGAGCGGATGTTAAAGGCATGGTGATGAAATGCACATTAGCTTTCTGGTTGAATATCTCTTGTTTTATTTCTAAACCATGCTATTCTAAAACATATTTCTTACACTTGTTTCATGCCTAGACTTTTCAGCTGAGGTGACTGTCTCACTTTTTCTCTCTCCCCTTCAGTTTATCTCTCTATTACTCTCTCTCTCTCTCTCTCTCTCTCTCTCTCTCTCTCTCTCTCTCTCTCTCTCTCTCACATACACACACACACACACACACACACACACACTATGCAAAGCAGTAGACATTTAGAAGCTTAACTACTGTAACCTGATTTCATTCCCTGGATGATGACTTTTAAATTGAATATTGCTGCATATTATTCAGAAAGGAAAATCTCCCACACTGTAAAAGACACACTATCTTGGTTTGTGTGCCATTATAAAGTCTGGACAATGAGTCTTTTATTTGTCTTCTGATTTTAATTAGTTCTCAATAAAACAAAAGCACCTCTTTTAAATGCAACCTTCTTAGATTTTGCAAACTATCATAAATTAGCTTGATCAAGAATGCTAAAGCAGTGCTTTTGTTTATTGTGAATTATTTTGTGTGTATTGTTGCATGTTAATGAGTTCTGAACTGATTTTGATTGATTTAGGAAAGGTTTCTCTGCAGGATATGAGGATCAGGATATGAGGAAAGTTTAATTGATATACTGTATGTTTAATAAGGTCCCCAAAATGTGTTTAAAGATCCCATGAATCTGTGTTGATGTATTTCCTATTAAAATAGGAAGTTAGGGCAGGACATATTAATGGCAATATGCACTTTTTTTATAGCCAGTATATAGAAAGTATTATGAGTGTTAGCACAGTTGAAGAAAAACCTTAATTTGCCACTTGCTATTCCTGGTCGGAGGATGGTTGGTATTACAATTTAGTGGAGAAAGGGGACATTTTCATTTTAGAGAGATTTTACTGGACAAAAATCTGTGTACCGATAAGTAATCAATATTTTGGTCTGTTTTCCTGCAAGAAAAAAACTGCAAATGCTAATGCAAATTTTAAATGCTAAATCTGCTTAAAGTAAAATGTGTCTACTTTTAAGAGTAAATTAGCATATAGATGGCTTCAAAGCTAAAAACTGTGGTATAAAGGCCACAAAACACTAATTTTTATGTTGTCTTTAAAAGATTTTGCCAGATTTAATGCCATGTGTGCCTTGATGAGCAAGTGTGTAAAGTATGTGTAAGTCCATGTATGTAAACAACTACATGTGTGTTTTAGGATATTTTTATTGTTTTAAATATTGACAAAAACTTCAGACAAAACTTCAGATTTAATCTGCAAGAATGAAACATCCAGCAAGCAGATAGTGTACTCTTGTTCCTCTAAATAAAGAGGCGAGAGAGAGAGAGAGAGAGAGAGATGCAGAAAGAACGTGCAGTGAAAGCGGAGAAAGATATCATGCAGGAAATTGTGTAAGGATGACAGCTCTGCGTGAGCCAAGAGATGCTGAAGATCTTTCTTAGCAATTATTTTTACCATTGCACAGGCCTAAAAGGCAGATCACCCTTAAAGGGATGGTTCACTCAAAAATGAAAATTCAGTCATCATTAATTCACCCTCATATTGCTCTTTGCATTAATGATTGTCTATCTTTCATAGAGTTCAGAAAGAGATGTTTGGCAAAATATTCGTTTTAAAGGGATAGTTCAACCAAAAGTTTAAATTCTCTCATCATTTGCTCACCGTCATGCCATCCCAGATGTGTATGAATTTCTTTCTTCTGCTGAACACACAGGAAGACTTTTAGCTACATACAATGAAAGTGAATGCTGCCCAGAACTTTGAAGCTCCAAAAAGCACATAAAGGCAGCATAAAAGTAATCCATGTGACTCCAGTGTTTAAATCCATATCTTCAAAAGTGATATAATAGGTGTGGGTGGGAAACAGATCAGTCCAGAGAACTCCTTTTTTATGATAAATTCTCCTTCTTGCCCAGTAGGTGGCTATATGTACGAAGAATGTTAATCAGAAGAAGAATGTGAAAGTGGAGACTTATATTGAAAAAAAGGACTTACATTTTTATCTGTTTCTCATCCACACCTATTATATCACTTCTGAAGACATGGATTTAACCACTGGAGTCGTGTGGATTACTTTTATGCTGCCTTTATGTGCTTTTTTTGAGCTTCAAAGTTCTGTCCACTATTCACTTACATTGTATGGACCAACAGAGCTGAGATAGTCATCTAAAAGTCTTTGTTTGTGTTCTGCAGAAGAAAGAAAGTCATACACATCTGGGATGGCATGAGGTTAAGTCAATTATGAGATCATTTTCATTTTTGGATGAACTATCCCTTTAATTATTGGCAAAAAAGACCAAATGAATGTGAATGGTGACTGGACTGAGGCACCATTCAACCAACTAGCATCTCATAATGTGTTCCACAGAAGAAAGAAATCATGCGGGTTTGGAACAACATGAGGGTGATTGAATGATGAATGACAGAATTTTCAATTTTGGCTGAACTATCTCTTTAAATTCACACTCCATCTGAACAGCATGAGAGAGGTGGGGTGTAAGAGAGGTACCAATAGTCTGCTTGTACTAACAGATGAATTGACAGATGGGGAAGTGTGTGAAGGCCAAAATGTGTGTTTTTACTGTTACTCTGAGTCACTGTAAGGCCCATCCAGGAAATGAGTGCCTCTCTGCACTGGTGCACTATGGCCTACATCACCGCCCCTCTGTCTGTCTGCCTCTCGATTTTTCACTCTCACACACAAAAAAAAAAAACAGCAAATTGCTATGTTCAGAATGGACTGTTAGCTTACTGCTTACTGAATATTGCACAGTATGAACTTTATACTCCCTCTTTTTTAAATAGTGTATCAAACAGAACACATTTTGCACAGATAGATGTTTAAAACAGAAATATGCTATATTGTTGTCACATGACCTCATTACATTGTATATTTAATTCAGCGAGTGGCATTCAGTTATAATGTCTGAAATAAATGCAGTTATTGTGTTCATTCATTGGTTTGTTTTTTTATCCAATTTTGTGCAAACATATCATTTTAAGGTGAATTGTGTAATTTCTGTGCTACTATCAGCACCAATTAGGTTTCTGGAACACTCCAAACATATGCCAAACGTAACAGATATGCCATGCATACAGAGAATTTGCATACTGTACAGTATTCATACTGTATACTTCAGAAATAGTAAGAATAATATTATTCTCCTTTGAACAAAGCCAGTGAGATGGACTATTGCTCCCCCTACTGTTAATAAATATAATGTCTGTTTCTTTCCTATTTTAAAGGAGATAAAGAAGGACTCAAAAAAGGAGTTAAAGAAGGAGTCAAGTTTGGCTGGATCCAAATCAGACCTGTCCAATGGCAGTGCCAGCCCGAAATCAGAACCCAGCCTTAGACCCGCCAAGAAAGGTAGCCCTATCGGATTCATTTTTAAATCTTGAAAAGTAGTCCAGCGCTTATTCAGCAGAACCCACACCCACACAAACACACCCAGAGTCTGATTATTCACAGTCTCATTGGATGAGATTTTAAGATTAGTTAAAATTTGTCCTGAACCAAAGATCTTACTGAACAAAGATCTGGACCAGGTTTGTTTTTGGCAGATGAATAGCAAGCATAAAAATCAAAAAAACATTTTTGCAGAGACTTTTAATCCTTCTCAGATTTGCCAAGTCCAGAATCTGGCCTTCAGACAAGTCATAGTGGGAATGTGTGTAACTGGGTCCAGGAAAGTCTGTACAGTGTAATTGTTAAGCTCTCCCAAGACCAGATACCATTTAAAGTACTCTTTCCACTTCCTGTATGTGTGACTGTAAGTAATTAAAAGTTATTAAATATATTTTAGTCAGGCAATTAGGGAAGCTAAATATATCATCTTCATGGCACCACTGTGAATCCTTTGATTGGTCAGATTTGGGTTTGGCCATGAGGTTTGCCTTAAAACACTTATAGTATATCTATCACAGCTAATCACACATTCATCATTTGCATATGCTTTCTGATTGGCTGGCTGTCCATTATCATAGACCTCAGAATGGTAGTGAGTTCAACTGAAAACACTTAAATTACTGTTGTCTATTGCAGCATCTCTCAATCAGGGGTTTACGAATCCAGGGGTTTGTGATGGAACTGCAGGGAGTTCATGAAACTGAGATAGAAATGGCTATGCCAAATTAAATGAAATACAGATTCATGACAGGAAAAAAATGTATACAGTTACAACCATCAGAATAGGACACTTACTGATTTGATGAAAATATATTAAATTAGTTTTTGTAATTATTTGTGACAGGGTCAGAAATTACCCAGACATCTTGTCTAGATTTGTTGAGATTGAGAATTTATTTCAAATAATTAATTTAATTTACTGCAAGTATTTAACGTAAATGGATGACATGCTTTGTGTTTTTAAATGCTCTCATAAAGGAAAAAAAATGCATCTGAAATTAAATTACAGGGGTCAAATTTAGCCTCATAATGAAAAAAATAAATAAAAATCTGGCACTGATTTGCAATAAACGTGTGAAGATATTGGTAAAGTCTTTGTATTTTATAAAGGTTTAATATTACTGAAAAACCTCAGTGAGGATGTCAAGTAAAACATTTAGGCTGGAACCCCTGACCTACTACATTTTCACTTCTTGGAGTAAAATCTGTTTGTTTGAGGTAAACACTATGTTAGGAAGCCTGTTTCTGAAACACGCTCTGATCAGAGTTATGAATTAATCTCACCTGATCAAGAGCACCGATGCTGGTTCATGTGCTTTTAATTTGTCTTTTGTCTTCTAAAAAGAGACTTTTGTCTCCTAGTGGTTAAAAGATGGAGCACTTTTCTCTGTTGTTTACTTTGATGACAGACAGACAGACAGACAGACAGATAGATAGATAGATAGATAGATAACATTATTGATTTGTGGATATGTTTGTTTTGTGCATTTAAAAAGGTGAGGCAATACGAAAAAGGCGTTGCAAAGCTGCCTTTAGCTACACTCCACAGAACGAAGATGAGTTAGAACTGAAGATTGGAGATGTTATCGAGGTTCTGGGAGAGGTGAGTGATGATCATCATCATGTTATGTGTTATCCATTTTTTATGTGTCTCACGAATGACTTGAATTGATTCTACCACATATAAAATCTCTTGTGTTTCTAAAAGTGCATCTGTTTGTGTGTATTTGTTCGTTAAGGTGGAGGAGGGATGGTGGGAAGGGACTCTCAACGGTAAAACCGGGATGTTCCCCTCAAACTTCACCAAAGAGCTGTTGACTGAGGTGGAAGATCTAACCCCACAGGACGACTCCCGCAGCACAAGAACCAGTCAGTCTGCACCAATCACATACTCAATTTATCACATGTAAAAAAAAATAAAAAAATTTAAATCAAATTTCCTCATTTAATCAATCAGATTCCCAGTTGTACAGGTCATCATAGAGTGTCTCAGAATTAATTCTGGAGCATATACTTGTGTCTTCCTTTAGTTGAAAATATATCACCACTCATTGAAGTGGCTACTTCATTTGTAGAATGGTGGAGATTTCCCAGCAAACAACCACTTTTCAAGCAGATGGTGGAACAGAAGATTCACACCAGTTCACACAGTGGTCGTGACTCACATTACTGGCTGGGTGACTCCCATAGGGATTTGAGAGTCTTGTGATGTTGCTGTGTGTGATGAGGTTAAAAGGGAGGGAATCTCCACCATCCCATTGATGGAGCATCTTTGATGATTGGCGAAACATTGTTAAGGGATAGTTCACCCAAAAGTGAAAATTCTGGCATCATTTACTTACCCTCATGTTGTTCCAAATGTGTGTGGCTTTCTTTTTTCAGGGAACACAAAAGAAGATGTTGTGCAGTATGTCAGCCTCAGTCACCATTAACTTTAATGGTTTGCAAAAAAGATGCAATGAAAGTGAATGGTGACTGACACTTATATTCTGGCTTGGTATTTCTGTTTCTGTATTCCACAGAAGCAATCAAGTTAGAACCTGCTGTTCTAACCCATCACAAATTATTTTTAATATTTCCATTCATTCACAAGCTGTGTTCAGAATGGAAAAATACAGTAACATTACTACTTAATGAATCTTGGGAAGTATACACTGTATAAACTATGTCATACTATAATAGTACTTGTTTCTTATTGTATATTATAGTGTAGTACTTAGTACTATTTCACATACGTATATATTATAATATTTATTATATACTAAAATTAGGATGAAGCCTAATATGTGAAAACGAATACATTTTGGTGTCCAGTTATCATCTTGGAAATGAAACCATTATTTTGCAGTTTTATTCCAATTTTGTGTAGAAATGTAACATTTGACAACCCAGTCAAATAAAGTAAAGAAAAAGATGTTAAAAATCTCAACTGACATTATTTGTTTTTTTGTATACTGCACAGTTTGATAGATGTAGTTGGTCCTCTGGTTATTTCATGCATACAGATGTACTAAATTTACAAAAATTAACTGTGACGAGGAGGAGGGTGTGGCCGGGTCGTGAGGGTGCACAGCCAGCGCTGAATCAGATGATAAGCGGGAGAGTGAGATAAAGGGGGGCCAGAGATGCCAGTTCGAGAGAGAGAGAGAGAGAGAGAGAGAGAGAGACTTACAACCACGTTGTGTGTGTGTGTCTGTGTTTGTTTATGTTTGTTTTATATTGAGTTTGATAGCAACGCTGGTCTTTTTAGCAGGGATTGTACAGTATACACTGCAGCAATAGCAAGAGTATTACGTTAGAATGCCATATGTTTCCTGCACCACCTTTGAAACACATGACCATCAGCATCATTAGTAAACCATAAGCCATGGCCAGCAGCCATATCACCCTGCAGCTCTTGCCCAGTTGCCCACTATAGCTAAGCAGGATTGAGCCTGGCCAGTACCTGGATGGGAGGCCTCCTGGGGAAAATCTAAGGTTGCTGCTGGAAGAGGTATTAGGTAGGCCAGCAGGGGGTGCTCACCCTGTGGTCTGTGTGGGTCCTAATGCCCCTGTAAAAAGGCACCGTCTTTTGGATGAGACGTTAAACTGAGGTCCTGACTCTCTATGGTCATTAAAAATCCCAGGACACTTCTCGTAAAGAGTAGGGGTGTAACCCCGGTGTCCTGGCCAAAATCCCCCCATTGGCCCTTCTCAATCATGGCCTCCTAATAATCCCCATCCATTAATTGGCTCTATAACTCTCTTCTCTCCTCTCCAGCAATTGCTGGTGTGTGGGGAGCGTACTGGTGCACTATGGCTGCCGTCGCATCATCCAGGTAGATGCTACACACTGGTGGTGGTTGAGGAGATTCCCCCTATACTATGTAAAGTTATGAAATTACTTTGATGCTTTGTCCGGTTCCCGCCTCCTTCCTGGGCTTCGGCACCAATGTAACAGGGTTCAGTGGAAAGGAGGAGGTGGGAACTGGACGAAGCATCAAAATAATGTTTAATGAGACATTAAAACATAAAGACAAAACATAAACACAAACGCATACAAGGCAGCTGACTGTAGCTCTCTCTCTCCCGAACTGCCACATCTCGTTGTGCTTATCCTTCTCCTTGGCTGATTAGCCCGATTGGGGGCCGGGCGTGCATAGTCATGGCCCTGCCCCGCCCTCCTCCTTGTCACAGTTGCATTTCCTTTTGCTTCAACAGCAAAAGAGAAAAAAATCTTTTTTTTTTTTTCACTCTTATATTAAATTTTTTCCTCATTACATTTCCATGACTTTCCAAAAGTAGAAAAAAAAAATAGAGATTACAGCAATCAGAAGAGAGAAAGATTTACTCTCACTCCCTCAGTAACTGTATTGGAAATCCCATTGCAACAGCGTTGACTAGCTTGCTTTCTTTTTTTTTTTTTTTTTTTTTATGCCAGTGTAATATAACATTGAACTCTGTGACAAGAGTCCATCACAAGGAGCCATGGATAGCTCTCACTGTAGGGATATAAGTATAGTCTAGCTGTCAAGATGAATGTTGCATGCAAAGATGTATGCAAATCCTCCTAGTCCTCTGAAATGTAAGCCCTGTGTGTGTTGCAGGTATGAAGGACAGCACAGGGTCAGAGAGTGATGGTGGTGACTCCAGTAGTTTACGGTCTGACACTGGCAGTGTCTCCTCTAGCTCTGAGATTCAACCCAAAAAGGTTCGAGGTTTTGGCTTCGGGGACATCTTCAAAGACCAGCCAATCAAGCTCCGTCCACGGTCCATAGACATGGACAATGAGGCAGAGAAGGTGAGTTTGTAGTTTCTATTGGATTTTTACATATTCTAATGGTGGGAGTTGGTGTGTGTGTGTTTACTTAGCTACTGTATACATTGCAAGCTTTCTTTTAGGGGTAGGGTTAGGGTTAGTATTTTGAAGTAAAATTTAGGAATTGTGTTTGTCTATGTGTGGGACTAGAGCTTCCCTTGTATTTTATGACCATCTTCCTCTAGTAATTACAGCCAGGCCATCTCTGTAAGAGGTATCGTGGTCCACTGTGTACTCTCTGCCTTTGGCCCCACAGTCTCCTGTTCATTAAAACCTTTCTGTTTTCCTGTCCCACTGAGAGAGGCATGCATCCTCTCTTTTGCTCCTTTCCTCCCTCTCTTCATCCATCTTTCTCTCCCTTTAGTGGTATCAGACTTATTTTGTTTATTTTTTTTAATCATATTTGGTGATTTTACAGGTCGGTTTGAATAATCATAATAATGTGTTTTGTTTATATAGCACCTTTCCAAAGCCAAAGGATGCTTTACATTCCAAAAACAATATTTAAAAGGCGCATTCAGTAATGTTTTGCTAATTGCTAAACTTGTAAACAGTAGTAGTAGTAGTAGTAGTAGTAGTAGAATTGTATTTTTTAATATAATGTTTAATATGATGCACACTCACATGATATGAAGACTCTAGTCTTATCAGTCTAAGACAACAAGATGATTTATACTACATATGGTGCATTGGTGTTGGGCAGGCATTTGTGAGCACTGGCATGTTGAGATCAAATGACCAGCAGAATATTACTTGCTTTATCTCAATAATCCTTTGTAATTGGACGCTTTGCGGAAGAAATTAATCATGGCAGACTGTGAATTGCGCATTTCATTAACAGTGAACTAACAAAACATAAACCCAAATTTTGCACTTCTTCATATCAAACTAAATAAATAATAAAAAAATAAAAACAAATTGCTACTTACTATTTCTGCAATATACATTATGTATACGTGGTTCATTACATGAATCTTGGCAGTTCCGATGTGAAAAGTCCACTGTGTGATGGTTAAAATGAGTTGAATTTTCTCCCAAACAGATTAGTTTTTTTTAGATTAATGATTTATTGCGTTTTAAATCCTACCTCCCTACCCTAAATCTTCAACCTAAACTTAACCAATAATATCATAAAAAGCAAAAAGTGAGATAAAGAATGCAATCGCTGAATCAACCACGTCCTTTTGTGGTGCTTCTATGACACTTTTGGCTCACGTGTCAACTTGCGTGCTCTTCAGGAATCATTCCCTGATCGTTTGCATCAGTAGAGGTACTTAATTTGATATTGCAAAAACAAGCTTGTAAATGTAGTTGGTTATGTAATGCAGACGTTAAAATGTATCGTCTTACAAGTCATGCACTATAGTAAAAGTGATTGTCATAAGATTGTCATTGTGTGAGGAACAGAGTGAAAAGTAGTTCTATCAGGAAGACTCACAGACAAATTTAAGATGACATTTATTTGATGAATATAAAACAGAAATGTAATGTTCCTCTTTGGCTTAAGCCCCGTCTGGCGGTCCGAAGAAGTTGTACTCGGAACCGTCATATCCTGCCGGAGATAGGAGGCGGGGCGAGGAGCCAACTCCCGTGCAGGACGGGACTCAACTGGTGATGGTGGGGTGGTGGAGGTTGCCATGTTAGCACACTGAAACAGCAGTGTGATAGATTGTGAGCAGACTTATAAAGCAATGGCTTACATGTGATTGGCAAGGAGTTACTTAGCTAATGGTGCAATGATGTACAGCTGCTAGTCTTCCCGCTAGAACTACGCTGCGCTTACATGTATGAACTGAAAATATGCTGTTTTACTCATGATTTGTATGAAAATTAATAAAGGTCATTTTTGTTGTAGCGCCTGTAATGTTATTTTCACAGGAAACTGCTACAATACATACAAGCCACATAAAAATAATTTAGCAAAAATATAGGTATAGTAACTAGAGGTGGGTAAAAATATTGTTTTTATGATGCATCACAATCTTCATTTGAACTATCTCAATATCGATTCTTAAACCCAAGATCGATCTTTTACTCTGTATGCGACCCTCTTCTACAAAGAGAGGAAATCGCTCACATTTTCAACCAAATTTTTAGCTATGCCACTAAAATGTATATATATTGCAACCTTGTATATATGTATATATATTGCTCCCCTTTATCTCGCTCTCCCACTGATCAGTTGACTCCGTGCCAGGCGTGTACCCTCACGGCCCGGCCACGCCCTCCTCCTCACAACGCTCTTTACAGAAATGCCATTTTTTGTTAAAGAGACTGTACCGGTTTTAGCATGTGTTCAACAAATCAATGTAAATACTTGTAAATAGTGCAAATTAATGAGTTAAATACATAATAAATAATTGAATACATTGATTTGTTTATGTAAAAAAAGCCAAAATGTTACCAAAATTAAGAAAAAGTTATAAAATATAATTAGTAAAATGTATATTTTCCTAATGTACCAAGTTAGAAGATCCCCTATATAATTAACAGCATCAGCTGGGAGAGAATTTCTTCCACATGTCAGCAAAAAGGACATTTTAACTTAAATAAACCCATATGAATTGGAATTGAATTGAATCGGAATCAAATTAAATCGAGAGCTTGTGAATCTGAATCGAATTAAAAAATCTGTATCATTACCCAGCCCTAATATTAACATGATTCTATGAGGTCAGGGTGTATATTGTGCACAGTATGCACATTTTCTGTATTTAAATGATGGTTAAATGATTAAAAATGCAAAGTACCCATATTTATTTCTAAGTCGATAAGTGGACTCCACTTGTTGAATTTCAGTCATGTGACAAACAATGAAGTCATGTGACAATTTGGCATACCACTGTTTAAAACATTTATTGTTGTGCAATGCATTGTTTCACATTCAATTTAAACAATAAATAATAAAAATAGTAGGTGGTACAGTATACATTAATCCTAAGCAGTATCCAGTCAGTAGTAAATATTAAATTCAGTTTCAGGAAGAATATAGAGTACTATTCAAATCCAACCATAGCCACTGTTTGTTTTAGGAAGTCTTTGTGTTCAGAAAGTGTGTGGGGGTGTTTAAAGGAAGATGGCACACATAGACAGAATTGGGTACTTTTGGTCACCGAGACAGGAAGTCAGTTGTCATAGAAGTGTTTATGAGATGTCTTCCGTGCTTTGTGTCTCTCTACTCAGGCTCACTTTTTAGTTTGAAAGGAAATCTCTCTAGACTCTCTGTATATTAGTATGCTTTATATTCCAATGCTTAATTATTTCACCTGTTACACACAAAGGTTTCCAATTTACAAAGACTGTGGAAATGCCAGTCGTTTACAAGATATACTGTAGGTTTACCCATATAAAAATTTTACCACACCCTTACACAGCACTCTTTCCATATCCACCCCACTCTTCCTCCCTCTCTCTCTCTCTCTCTCTCTCTTTTTGTTTTTTTTTTTTTTTTTTGAGTGGTTTCCTGACTTCAGGGCAGCTTTAAAGCAGAAGTAGTGCTATAAGACTTTAAGAGATTGTCATGATTCAAGGGGCAGTGAACCTCAGTTAGACCGAAAGGGAGTCAGAGGTTCCTCTTGCAGGCAGGACTTGCGAGAGGAATATTCATACTGGACATTTGTTCTGAAGGATCGCTTTGACATTTTGTTCCCTTGAGCAGACAATTGGTCAAGTCTGCAAAGACGAAGGTAAAAAAAAATATCTCTGTACCTCTTAGTTTCTTGATCCATGATTTTGATTCTTTTACCATGAAGATTTTAATGTCGATAAAACTTTGGCTTCCTCACTAGAGGAGTGCTGTTAAATATGGGGGCTAGGATTTGTGAATTTTTAGGTGGCAGTGATATTGGTTTTGCGGCATGGATTTATGGGTGACAAAATCATGTTTTGGGGGTACCTCTTTTGGAAGTCACTCTAGGGTCTTCACAGTGATAAGACTATGAGAAGAGTAGTTCCTAAGGGTACAGACTGCCAGATGTTGCTTAGATGTTGTATTGATGTTCCTATTATATCATTTTAACATTTGGCTGCCACATGGTGCTTGTTAGTCCAACTCCATCATGACTGCTCTAAATGAGAGGAAAAGCTAGGAAGGAAGAGAGGGAGTAGGAAGATTGGGTGAGTTTTAGGAGTGCTTTTTCCTGAGTGAACAGAGCGAAGTGTGTGACTTTGTGTGTGTTAAAGCCACATTGGGAGTGTGGGGTGTTAAAGAACTTGTTGTATATCTGTTGGATTGACTCCCTGCCATGTTTGTGCAAGGTTTGTGGATCTTCTTAGGAAAAAAGTCCAAAAACACACAGCCACAAGTACAGTTTGCTATTCACACACATATGTAGGGTCGTCACTTGAATTCATGGGACCCAAAACAACATTCATGGGTGGGCCCCCCTACTGCTGGGCAGGAAGTGTAGGCTGTAACATGACCCCGCCCCAAATTGCACCATTTTCTTTTTTTTTTTTTACTTATACTGTCTTTATGTGCTAATTATCTTACCTGTCATTCACTACAGAAATTGTACTCTCCTCTGCCAAATTATCTCAAAGTTTCCCGGTCGTAATTTCGACTTGAGATGTCGTTAATGTGCAACGATAATTCCATTAGCACATAATACCACACATTATTGTTTATGATCAAATAAATAAAGTAAATTATTTTGTGTTTCTTTGGAGCATGTAGTGGGTTGTTCCCTCTGTTGACGGTCTGACAGATATGCTCACTGAATTACTTTTCAACAGCAGGACTGTAAGAATATACAAGTCATAAAAGACTTTTAAAATAAAATAGTGTATTTAATAGCATATTAGTTTATGGTGTGATATTGATAATAATATGTTTTAAAATAAAAGTGTATTCAGTGTATTAGCTTTTGCTGTAGTGTTGATATTAGATTTGTTTTACATAGAAATAAAATAATATAGTCTATATAATAGCATTTTAGTTTTTACTGTGGTATTAATATAGTTTTAATAAAAGAGTTTTCAAATAAAATAATGTATTCAATAGCGTATATGTTTTTGCTGTGGTATTGATATAAAAAAAACACAGTTTTAAAAAATTGTGTATTTAATATATTTAATAATGAGTTTTTGCTGTTGTATTGATATTATTATTTTTTATATAAAAAAAAGTTTTTAAATAAAATAGTGTATTCAAAGCATATTATTTTGCTGTGGTATTGATATAAAAAAAATTAAATAAAGTATTAAAATAAAATGGTGTATTCAGTAGTAGCATAATAGATTTTACAGTGTTTAAAAGTTTACTGGTGTTGGTATTGACTATTACAATTTTGTTATTGTGACAACCCTAGTAGGACTAATATTTTTATTTTTAAAATCAATTGATAACAGTATAAAACATTACTTAAGCAGTTTATTTCCACTGTTTGTTTTTGTTGTTGTTGTTGTTGTTTTTTTTTTTTTTTTTTTTTTTTGGAATTACATGCATCAATTTAGTATTTGATGAGTAAATATAATTTACCCCTCTCCATAGTTTCAAATGGTGAAGAAAGCCCCCCAAACTGTTGCCCAGGAAACAATGAAGACTGAGCCTGATAACAAGGCCAAAGGTAATAGGATTGGATCACACCAGTGAAATATTTGAATGCTTAAATTGTTTAAATATTCAAATTTTATGCAAAAAATGACATTATTGTTTCTTGGTGTGATTTCTCACTGTGAAAATTCAAATTCCAGCAAAGGAGTTTTGCAAAGTTATATTTCCATATGAAGCTCAGAATGAAGATGAGCTGTCAATCAAAGAGGGAGATATTGTTACGATTATCAGTAAGGTGAGTTTAAGGAAAACTGGGGCTGTTTTAGCACGTTAAATTAGTATAGTTAATTTTATAACTTGTGACTGTAGGCCCGTGAAAGGCTTATGTTTAATGATATGGAAATGAAACAAACAATATGTTGACTTCTATTAACACTTTTTGTAATGCTTATTCAATGATATGCTCATCTGCCACAATAATAATGTTTCTCAGCAAATATTGATGTATAAAATGTATCTGAATAAATAATGAATTTCTCAATAATTAATTTGATTGACAGCCCTAATTCAAACTAATGCATGTAGTGAGCATTATGTGTATGTGCGTGCGTGTGTGTGTGTGTGTGTGTGTGTGTGTGTGTGTGTGTAGGAGTGTGCAGATGCTGGTTGGTGGAAAGGAGAGCTGAACGGCAAACAGGGAGTCTTTCCAGACAACTTTGTAAAGTTATTCATTCCTGAGGTAGAAAAAGAGGTGAGATTTTATGTACTTCTGTCACTGACACACACACACTTCAGCTGTTTCCAGCGGGATGCTCCCTGTCTGTGTGACGGAGGGCCTCAGTCTCTGATCGGAGGGAGAGCTGTGGTGAAATACACACACACACATACAAACACACACATGCATACACACACATGCTTCCCTGTGTCCTCTACCTTTGCCTCTCTCTTCGCCCTTTTTGTGATTAGGCAGCATGTCCTTTGATATTTTAGTGCCGTTTGCCCTGAAGGGATTGTGTTTTAGTTGGTGAACTGTGTGTTAATGAGAGTGTGTGTGTGTTTAATAGGTGGACTGTGTGTTTTAACTGTGTATGTGCTTACAGAGACCTAAGAAACCACCTCCACCCGCAGCACCCACCACTAAACAGATCACAGGTAACAAGCTTCTCTCCACCTCTTGTTTCTTTTACCTTGTTTTCATTTACATCCTTTCTTTCTGCATTTTTCTGGATTTCTTCTCAGTACATCAGTTTTTGCACCCATTTATGACTTTCTTTTCAGCTTAATCGGTTTCATGTCTCTGTGAGCATACAATCACAAACAGGAATAGAGCTGTTCAGCCGTGATGTCAATTTGCAGGCAAACCCAGAAGGCTAATTTGCCATGCGTTCTCTCAGGATTTTCCTATGATTTTTTCTTCACCCCCTTGTGGTGTAGTTTAAACCTATCAGCTATCTGCATAATGGTTACTGGAATAAACGTTGTGTCTTTATAGTGATTACTGGCCTATCAATATGTGTAATAGGAACCAGATTACCCAGGAAAAACTTGTGTGATCATGTCTTATATTTTCCATCAGTCTCAAATAAACGTGCTTTATGTATTGCCATTAATGTGCATCTATTGTCTTGTTTTAATGGAATATTCCAAGTTCAAAACAGTAAAATTTAATCAACAGCATTTGTGGCGTAATGTTGATTAAAACAACAACAAAAATTTGACTCGTCCCTCCTTATCTTTGGAAAAAAAGTAAAAATCAAGGCTACAGTGAGGCACTTACAATGGAAGGCCCATTTTTGGAGGGTTTAAAGGCATAAATGTGAAGCTTATAATTTTATAAAAGCACTTACATTAATTATTTTGTTAAAATTTGTGTATTATTTGAGCTGTAAAGTTGTTAAAATTGTCATTTTACAGTAGTATTTAACGTTTACGAATTGGCCTCATTCACCTCCATTGCAAGTGCCTTGCAGTAACCCAGATTTTTGCTTTTTTCAAAGAAAAGAAGGGACAAGTCGAAATTTATTTTTGTTGCAATCAGCATAATATTATGCCACAAATAATGCTGATTAAGCATAACTTGTATTGAAAGTATTCTTATTCCTGTTTTTACATTGTTTTGTTGTCTTTGTTTCACTGGGACTGCAGTTGAAAATTAGCTATAATATACTGAAATGTTTATTTATGTGCATTGTCCTTGTAAATCTATTCTGAATTTAAAAAAAGTAATAGTAAATTAAAAGAGAAATGGGCAAAGACTTCTTCCCAGCTTCCCTTGAGAACTTTTGAAACTCTTCCCACATAATCTGTTCTCTTTATTGACATACCAGGGAACCACAAGACAGGACAGAGAAACAAAGAGAGAACACAGAGATTACTCAGTCACAGTGTCAGTAGTTATACTGTAGTTCCAACACTAACATATAGCGATAGACTGACATATCAGTCAGGCTGATTAAACAGACATTAACGGCAACAGCTAATAAACGGCCTGATTGCACTGATGCTCAGCCGATTCGTGCTATTCATGTACATGTATTTTAAGTAAATATTGTGCGAAATAATTTTTGTTGAATTTCAGCAATTTGCTATTATTACATTGTATTATGCATGTATCGACCATCGGGAACCCTGCTTTCTAAATATCGGTATCTGCATCGACCATTGAGAAGCCCATGTCTGTTGACCACTACAATGAATGTAGCGACATGTTTCAACGTCACTTTAGCTGAAAGCTTGGAGTCAGCGGAATCCTTTTCAACCCTCATAATGTGTGTCTTGATTCCCAGACAAAAAGACAGAGGTGAAAAAAGTCCCACCAGAACGGCCCGACTCCCTTCCACACAGAGCTGAGGAGAAAGGTAGCGAAAATCTCTCTGAACTCTCATTTTGCTGCTTTAATTTGCTTTGACCAAAACACATCCTTTCACTGTAAAACCTGCAGCTCTACGGCAGTGTTGCCTCTTTCTACAATGTTTAGGTTGGCTTTGCTTGTGTGTTTGTGTGTGTGTTGTCAAGGACTTATTCTTCCCTTAATTAAACAGTTGTTGGAATAATATTTTCTCTCGCTGCTTTTCTTTTGACAACAGTTTCCTGTTAACAACCACATATGCCAACCCTTGACATTTTTAAACATTTTTAATAATGATGTGTAACCTTCAAATATGAAGATGATATCTGTTATTGCCGAAGTTAAGTACGATAATGACGATGATTACATGTAGGTGAGGAGACGAAGGTGGCTGAGATTCCGAGGCCGTCCCTCCCAGTTGTCCTTCCAAAGAAGCCCCTCCCACCAAAAACCAACAACTCGCTGAATCGACCATCATCCCTGCCGCCAAAACGCCCAGACAGACCTGAGAGACCAGCTGTGCCCAATATACCGTCAGTCTCAGACACAAAAACACACACAGAAAAAAACATCACTCATTCTCTACGATTCTCTGCAGACTGTCACATATGAAAATATACAGTAGCTATGTTCAACTCTTGTAAAATAGTTTTTCCAACATGTCAGTCTGGCTTGGGAACCAAGAACTAGCTCTTATTCAGCATTCTGTTTATTAAAAAATACAGAAACCGAATGTAATTTTATGTGATTTGGTTCCATTAACGGTTCTTGAATGTCTTCATTCTTTATGCCACAACTAAAGACATACAGCATGACTAATGGTGTCTAATTTGTGTACAAATTACTCTTACGAGTCGGTCCTTTTTAATGAATTGATCATGTAGTTACACATTCAGAGTTTTTGCATAATAACATAAAATAATTGTATTTAAGTATTAAAATAGTTGTTAATGGAACTATTTAGGAAACAAAATCAATTTATGGAATCGGAACCAGAATCATTAAATACCTTACAATTGCCATCCCTAATTTCAATGACATTTACATCTCACTATACTTTATTTTGGTGTTTATAAGAAAGCTATTTTTGTCTGGATGGAATATCTCTTTCAGGTGTGACAGTCCAAAGTCTGAAGGCACTAGTGTGACCGCTGACCGGGGCTCCACAGACAAATCCATAGATATCGGTGAGTCCCTGTGTAGAGATGAACTCTGAAATTAGAATAACCCTGCCATTACTAATAAGACTTATGATAAGCCATACATAATAAGATTATAACATGACCCAGAGCTCTCTGTCCATCTTCATTCGGTTCCATTCACTGTACTTCAGGGGATGTCCGATTACGGTGTGATATGCTGAAATCAGTGGTGTGTTTTTTCAAATCATCATTTTTGTGATGTCATATGTATCTATGTGATATGTATGTGGTCCTGTGTGTTTATGTGTATTCATGTCTCGGTCGGTTGAAGATGTAGAAGACTTCGACTCCATCATCTCATCCACAGAGAAGCTGAACCACCCCACAGCATCACGTCCTCGTGTGATGGACAGACGACCACGATCGCAGATCTTCACGTCTGTGAGTTCACATGCAAACACACGTACACACTGATGGGCACCATGTTTGTTTTGTTTTTATTTTTTAACCAATCCAGGGCTCAACAATAAGGATGACCTGTTGGCCCAGGGCCAGCGTAAGAGAATTTAAGGCCAGTTAGAGGATCTGTTACTTGCCTTTTTGGGCCAGTGCAGTGTTGTTACGAAATGTTATGTTCATGTATTATGTACATGTGATATTGTGCCTTACAAACTTACTATAAACAAATCAGTAAATTCTTGCACCGTATGCCATCGTTTTTCAGCAAAATTATGTTTATGAATTTATAGCTTTTATGGAACATTATAGCCATATCATTTTCAACTCTTATTGCATATTAAAACGTTCCTGTATATGTACTGTATATGTATAGGAAAAAGTTGGTGTTTGAGTCCACGGGGATGACCAGGAGATCAGGGTGGATATGCCAAAAAAAAACAAAAAGATTTATACTGTATATATACAGTATATAAGCATATATATATATATATATATATAGCAATATCTGTATAATAGATGTAATACTTTCTGGAAAGAATACTTAAATTATATATATATATATATATATATATATATATATATATATATATATATATATATATATATATATATATATATATATCAATTATTATTAACTACTAATATGTATAATTATTATATGTATAATTTATATATGATTTTAGTATTCTTCCCAAAACAATTTTACATTTATAATATATATATATATATATCAGTGGCGAATTCTCAGGGCAAGCAAGGCCTTCTCTGCTGGCCTAACATGCCAAATAAATAAATATTTTTCATCCTTTCAATCCCAGTCACCTTTTTGCCTATGTATTTTTAATCGCTTTCCACTCTTAATTAATCTATAAACAAACAGAGAAAAACGAAAAGTTTATCCAGTCAGAATTTATTCCTTGTTGCTTACAAGCGAAGTGTGACAACTGTTTCACAAATCACAAGCCTGAAGCCAAGCTTGTTAGACGAATCAGTGCGTGAGTTTGAGCTCCACTGTATTACACCTTCAGAATTTCCACAGAATCCCTCAACAGTGCAAATGAATGAGCAACTAAAGTCAGATTGTCAGATTCATCAGCCAATCAGATTGATTTATTTGTTCTTGGTGGGTGTGATCTTTAGGATATGTCCTGGTCGAGGACTTCTAGCTGGCCTTGAATGACGCAATCACGCTTTAAGTGATCTACGTAATTTGAAAGCGAAGAGCGCGAGATCTTGCTGACAAGTCAGTTGTCACCACTGCTGTTATTGCTGTTGAGAAAGAGATCCTTATGGATTTAAAAACACAAGATTTTCTGCATGATCGTGTGATTGCTTAATTTATTAAACGGGAAAGGAGGACTGATTTTCACTCCAAGCAAATTGGTAAGTGCTTTTTGCATTGTTAAAGCAACATCAGGAGTTTTCTAAGTGTAAATTAGGCTGCTTGAGCATTCAGTGTCAGATCAAGTTTTGAAAAGTAGTGCTGCTTCAACTCGGAAAGTCTGATTTTACAACTTCCTACTAGGAAAAGTGCAACGGAATGCATCTTGAAGTCAGAATTACAACATGTAGGCTCGTGCAGAAATTCTCAACTCCGATTTCGCCAAGATGCAGGGGCATGATGTCACACAAACATGTTGACACTCAGGGAGATATCAAATCAAATCAAATCAAATCAAATCACTTTATTGTCACACAGCCATATACACAAGTGCAATGGTGTGTGAAATTCTTGGGTGCAGTTCCGATCAACATAGCAGTCGTGACAGTGATGAGACATATACCAATTTACAATAACATCAAATTAACACAACGCAATTTAAACATCTGTTATACAAAATTAAACTCGACTTAAAACATCAAATTAACACAACACAATTTAAACATCTGTTATACATAATTACACTCAACTTAAAACATCAAATTAACACAACACAATTTAAACATCTGTTATACATAATTACACAACTTAAAACATCAGATTAACACAACACAATTTAAACATCTGTTATACACAATTACACTCAACAATATACAATAATAACATACATTGTACAGTATACAATATGCTGTTTTTTTTTTTTACTATATAGATACTATATAGATACACATTATTCAATAAAAATTAAAATATATATGAAAAAAGTATATATATAGAATGTACAGTATTGTACTGTATTGACATTCAGGCTGTCGGTTGATAGTCAGTTGTTAAGAGAGACATAATATAATGACAGTAATATAATTTATGACAGTCCGGTGTGAGATAAAAGAGTAATAAAGTGCAGGGCTGATGTATTTTGATCGTGGGAGATCAAGAGTTCAGAAGTCTGATTGCTTGGGGGAAGAAGCTATCATGGAGTCGGCTGGTGCGGGTCCTGATGCTGCGATACCGCCTACCTGATGGTAGCAGTGAGAACAGCCCATGGCTCGGGTGGCTGGAGTCTCTGATGATCCTCCGAGCTTTTTTCACACACCGCCTTGTATATATTTCCTGGAGGGAGGGAAGCTCACCTCCGATGATGTGTTTGGCAGTTCGCACCACCCTTTGCAGTGCTTTGCGGTTGTGGGCAGTGCTATTGCCGTACCAGGCGGAGATACAGCCAGGCAGGATGCTCTCCACAGTGCAGGTGTAGAACCGTGTGAGGATGTGGCGGTTCATTCCAAACTTCCTCAGCCGTCTCAGGAAGAAAAGGCGCTGATGAGCCTTCTTCACAACGACTTCAGTGTGGACGGACCATGTGAGTTCCTCAGTGATGTGGACACCCAGGAACTTGAAGCTGCTGACTCTCTCCACTGGTGCTCCATTGATGGTGATTGGACTGTGTTCTCTGTCTTTTCTCCTGAAGTCCACCACAAGCTCCTTTGTCTTACTGACGTTGAGGGAGAGGTTGTGCTCCTGACACCAGTGTGTCAGAGTGTGCACCTCCTCTCTGTAGGCTGTTTCATCATTGTCAGTGATCAGACCTACCACCGTCGTGTCATCAGCAAACTTAATGATGGCATTGGAGTTATGTGTTGCCACACAGTCATGTGTGTACAGGGAATACAGTAGTGGGCTGAGAACACAGCCCTGCGGGGCTCCAGTGTTGAGGGTCAGTGATGAGGAGATGTTGCTGCCTATTCTAACCACCTGGCGTCTGCTTGACAGGAAGTCCAGGATCCAGCTGCACAGCGAGCTGTTTAAGCCCAGAGCCCGGAGTTTCTCATCTAGCTTGGAGGGCACTATGGTGTTGAATGCTGAGCTGTAGTCTACAAACAGCATTCTCACATAAGTGTTCTTTTTTTCCAGGTGGGAGAGAGCAGTGTGTATTGTAGATGCAATGGCATCATCAGTGGAGCGGTTGTTGCGGTAAGCAAACTGCAGCGGGTCAAGATTGAGTGGTAATACAGAGCAGATGTAATCTCTGATTAGTCTCTCAAAACATTTGCTGATGATGGGGGTCAGAGCAACAGGACGCCAGTCATTTAAACAAGTTATTTTCGATTGTTTTGGAACAGGCACAATGGTGGATGTTTTAAAGCATGTGGGGACTACAGACAAAGAGAGGGAAAGGTTGAAAATGTCCGTAAAAACACCAGCCAGCTGGTTCGCGCACGCTCTGATGACGCGGCCCGGAATGCCGTCTGGACCCGCGGCTTTGCGGATATTCACCCGTCGGAAGGATCGGGTTACATCCGCTACAGAGACGGAGAGTGAACTAACCTCTGTAGCTTCGGCCGTGAGAGCTCTCTCCGCGAGGGCGGTGTTATTTCCCTCGAAACGAGCATAGAAAGTATTTAGCTCATCCGGTAGAGAGGCAGCGGTGTTCATGGCGGAGTTTTTATTCCCTTTAAAGTCCGTGATGATGTTAATTCCCTGCCACATGCTTCTAGAGTTGGTGGTGTTAAACTGTCCTTCAATCTTACTCCTGTACTGGCGTTTTGCTGTTTTGATAGTTTTTCGGAGGGCATAACTGGCTTGTTTATGCTCCTCCGCGTTCCCGGAATTAAAAGCGGAGGTCCGCACATTAAGTGCCGCGCGAACATCGCTGTTGATCCACGGCTTCTGATTCGGATAGATTCGCACAGTTCTGGTCGGAATCACTTCCTCTACACACGTTCTGATGAAGCACATTACGCTATCAGCGTAAAGCTCGATGTCGTCATCAGAGGCGGACCGGAACATCTCCCAGTCCGTGCGATCAAAACAATCCTGTAGCGTAGAGTCTGATTGGTCCGACCAGCACTGGATCGTTCTGAGGGTGGGTGCTTCCTGTTTCAGTTTCTGCCTGTAAGCGGGCAGAAGCAGAATGGAAGAGTGGTCCGATTTGCCAAATGGTGGGCGGGGGAGGGATTTGTAGCCATCCCGGAACGGAGAGTAGCAATGGTCCAAAACCCGGTCCCCTCGTGTGTTGAAACTAATGTGCTGGTGATATTTTGGTGCGACTGATTTTAAACTGGCTTTATTAAAGTCCCCGGTCACAATGAACGCGGCCTCAGGGTGCGCGGTTTCCTGCTCACTTATACTCCCATACAGTTCCTTGAGTGCCCAGTCTGTGTCGGCTTGTGGTGGGATGTACACAGCAGTGATAATGACCGCTGTGAATTCCCTCGGTAGCCAGAATGGTCGACACAGAAGCATAAGAAATTCCAGATCAGGAGAACAGAAAGACTTGATGGAATGTACGTTCCTCTGATCACACCAGGATTTGTTGATCATAAAACATACACCACCTCCTCTAGTTTTACCTGAGAGGTCTTTCGCTCTGTCCGCTCGGAGCATGGAGAACCCCGCGGGTTCAATGGCTGAGATATACAAAGTGATAAACATTCACTTTATTAAGTAATATCGATAAATGAGTTCGTTTCCACATTAAATGATATTAAAGCTTGTTTAACAAATGCCTGCAGAAACAGGTGTATAAAACATTATAATCTCTTTTGATAATCGTACACCTGAAGCACAAATGCTAGTGCTGCAGCATTGTTTATCAGTTGCTAGGAGACATCTCTAATGAGAGTCAAACCCCTGCTAAGCTAACGGGAGCAATGCAGTTTTGTTTCCTTAAACGTTATCTTCCGAATATCTGGGAATGGAATGCATTTATGGTCGGAGATATCAAGCAGGAATATACCTCATCCAACTTGAATGGAACGCAGCATAACCATGTACTGACGAAATGAAATTTATTGCAAGCAACATTTAAAGCAAATATTATTAGATAGATTTTTCCAGGTATTATAGACCTCCTTGGTAGATTCATATGAAAAATTAGGATTTTTGAATGTCTGTTCAGAAGACGTTTATTTAATAAAACAGTCATTCTGCAGTTAAAATTAGACTTGCTTGAGCATTAATTGTCGTTTCAAGTTCTGGCTTTCATGCGTGGACGTGTTTTTAAAATGTCAATTGGTATTACTAGTTAGCTGCGACATAATGTATGATGCCTAAAGGCATAGGGTGTCTTATTCATTGTGAAACTGTGTTTTCTTAATGGCATGAATCACACTGAAGGCCTAGACTTAAAATGCACAGCCCGCCACTATATATATATATATATATATATATACCGCTAAAAACATATTTTTATTTTATTTATTTTAATTATGAAAATTTCTCTTCTGAATATACTGTAAATATTTCAAGTTATGCTATGCCCTAACACATTTCGTTGACTAGAAATTGACCCTGAAAATGCCAACTACTGGCCATTTTCATTGTTGAGCCCTCTATAGAGTCACATTTGATTATTTTCACACCTACCAGATGCAGTCAACTGACGACTTGTCATACATTTGTGACTTTTCAGAACTTTCAGTCTGGCAGCATTAACCCGTCAGATATGATTGTTGTATCTGCTATATGTGAACGTCTCTTGGGCTTACCCTTTTCTGCCTGTCTGTGGGCAATCTGTGATAATCAATCATTTAAAGCTCTCTTTCCTTCTTAGTCCTCTCTCTCTAGTCTTGACCTCCTGGAATCCCCATCTCCAGAGGAGGAAAGGAGAGACAAGGAGATGGGAAAGGAGGAGCAGGACTCATTCCTTCCCAAAACTCTTGACAGCTCCAAGAAGATGCCCAAGGCAGTGCCAGTCATAACAGTAAGCCCCTCCCCCTCCCAGTCACTCCGCCCCCAACCTGAGACCTCCCTTGCATGCACGTCCCTCTCCTACCACAAGGGAGCACCCTAGTCAAGAATTATACATGTATACACACACACACACACACACACACACACACACACACACAAAGAGACTGAGGCCCTGTGGAATGGCCAAAAATGGATGTAAAATGTGTGAGAGTGAGTATTGGTTTTGATGTCGAGGCCTTGTTCTGATACCTTATGGGGGGTTTTCACAGGCCCCTGAGAAATCAGCTCTGCCCCCCAAGCCCTCTGCTCCTCCTTCATCTTCTGGTTGCAGTGGGGCTTCTCTCCACCAGGGCAGCACTAGTCTGCGGCCTCATTCCCCTTCCACTGATGCCAGAGGGAAGAATGAACAGGGAGTTGCCGTGATGGAGGAACTCAGAGCACAATTACGAGACCTGAGAGGAACTGTGGATCTTATGAAGAGCCAGCACAAGTACGAACAGGGGGGATGAGGTGGGGGTGGGGGTAAATGAAAAATAGACAGAGTGAAGAGAGGAAAGAAGAGAAGGAAGTTGAAAGAGCGAGGAAAAGGGGACAAAATAGGAAATAAGGTAGATAAGAAGGACATTCTTGGGATAAGAAAGGTGGGAAAAGGAGTTGATTGATATTTTGATATAATTGCTGGTGTCTTATAATTCTCTTACGTGTTTTTTTCAGACAAGAAATCAAACAGCTTGTGAGTGAGTTGGATGAAGAAAAGAGGATTCGTATATCACTGCAAGTGAGTACAGCATTCCTGCTGTATATGGCCATTTACAATACAAACATTGTTTTATTTATTCCTAGGGCTGTCAGTAGATTAAAATAATTGTGATCTTTTTTTTTTTTTTTTTTTACTTTGTCTAGATTTATAAAGTTGCTGAAATTTGCCATGGTACTACCATGTTTTTAGATGTGTACCGTGGTACTACCATGGTTTTCTTTGAAGTAATTTGTGGAGTCCCTTGTAAATACCATTATTCCCCAATATTCAGTAACTGTTAACATTCTGTACTATAGTAAGGCCTATATGTCAAGGTATTTTTGTAAAGAATGATTTAGTCTTTCAAAATTCAGTGCATTTATCATTCAGACAGCAATCCTTTTTTATTATCAAACAGAGAATGGAATATATAATAGGACACTGACCAAACCCATTCACAATTTGCGCACACTATGTCGCCAACCCACTAACGCCTAATACTTCATGGCCATGCCCACTGACTTTGCACGCATGACGTATCGCTTAGCACTGCGCTTAAGACGTAGCGTTCTTAAAATAGGGTCCCGTAAAGTCAAATTAAGCAAATTTGTCAGCAAGTATTACAGAAACTTAAAGGAATATTTCACCCAAAAATATTAAAATTATATAATATTTATAAATTATTATAATAAAATTATAATTCTTTCATCATTCACTCACCCTTGTGCCATCTCGTCTCAAACTGGAATGACTTTCTTTCTTCTACAGAACACAAACAAATATATTTTGGAGACATGATGTGAATATACCCATACAATGCAAATCAATGGGGTCCAAAACTTCCAAGCTCCAAAAGAACATAAACGCAGCATAAAGTCAATCTATACGACTCATGTGACTTAATCCAAGTCTTCTGAAGTGATGTGACTGGTTTTGGGTAAGAACAGACACACTCCGCGCATATGCCAAGCGTAAGGAAGTGTAATCAAGCTTCAAATCATGATCATAATACAGTTGTTTTGGGTGAGAACAGACCAAATGTAACTCATTTTTCACTATAAATCTAGACACCAAACTTTTTGGAGCTTGGAAGTTTTGGACCTCTTTGACTTGCCTTGGTGGGTCACCTCATATCTCCATCAAAATGTCTTTGTTTGTGTTCCGCAGAAGAAAGGCATAGAAGTTTAATACAGCATTAGGATGAGTAAATGATTAGAGAATGATCATTTTTGGGTAAGCTATTCCTTGGTTACTAATGGTGTTTAACATTTGACTAGACTTATAAGTAGTGATAGATTGATATTTTGGCCAGACAGATTAATCAGCCAGAATTTGGCCATTTTTGATTATCAGACGATAACTGTGGCCAATTGATCTTCATTCCGACTAGTGCCAGTTTAAAAATCTACTGACAGCCTTGTCAAGTAATATTGCACATTCATTTAACTGAATTATTTATATCAGCATTATATCGACCAATAGCCAACCTGCTGCTCTCTAGCTATCAGTATGTGCATATGCCATTCCAAAAACCTATGTTGGTCTACCACTATTTATGTTAATGTGTCCACTTTGACAGCCCTAAATGTTTGTGTAAATTTCCTTTGTTTAATTGTCCATCTCTTTGTTCTGTGCTCTTTAATGTAGATGGAAGTGGAGCAGATTAAGAAATCTCTGTCTAAATGAACTCAAGCATGATGGATGTATGAGATGAAGGATTTGGCTGAGGTTTTACGACACAGACAAAGTAGATTGTGCCAAAAAAAGAACAAAAATGTATCAGAACAAAATGCTTAAAACAACTGTTTACTCCTCAGTTCACTTTTACTCTTTTTGTTTGTGTGCTTGTTTTTTTTTTTTTTTTTAAAGAAGCTTTTTTTTTTGCGTATTTTGCTCAGACTGGGCACTGATTCACAGACCCGTTGTCTGATTGTGGCCTTACTGTGGCTCAAGTGACTCAACGATGCTGAGGGCCCACACTTGGAGACAGTTGATGGCGGTTGCCATGGGGATTAGCTGGTCTTCTGCACAACTATGACACAGTTAACCGAGGCCCTCTCTGGTACTGCCTCTGAACGTTAGTCAGAGAAAACATTGAAAGGAGAAACCAGGTGTTTTACTTAAATCCTGTTTACTTTAAGTTCTTTTCTTTAGCAATGGAGGCCTTCTGTTATTTTTATTAGATGCAAAAATGTGTTTAAATTCACACCTCTAGCAGTTTCCACAGCAACCCTGCATTGAGGCCTTGTTTATTTGTAACGTTCCAAACTGTTCTGTCTTTCCTATTTCTCTTACGTTGGTGATGACCATGAGAAAACTCGCGTTTTGTTTTCTTGACTTTTTCTTTGAAATCTTCTTTATATACTTTTATATTTTAATGTACTAAAATGCAATTATGTGTGCAGATTTTATTAAAAAATATATATACTTAAAGAAATGTTGCAGCAATTTTGTTTCTTGGTTTTATCATGTAGTCTCATGAACCTGTCCAATGTTGGCTGACCAAAAGGCACAGCACACATGTATTAGGGTCAATGAGTTTGGATTTTATCTTTATATTTTTTTTTATTTTTTTTTTTTTTCAAATAAGGGTGACTTGAAAATACCTCTTCAATGATTAACATGTTTTCAGTTTATGAATCAAAATTACTTTTGATTTAGATTTAAAATGGAGATTGTAATGAAGAAAAATAATTTCATGGGCAGAAAATCTTGAAAAGATAAACTAAAATTTACAGTAAGTAGATTAAATCATGTCATTTGACATAATCTTTTATTTGGCAAAATATCATTGATATTTTAAAAACTGTTTACAGAGTAGACCTCTATCAAGATCCGTAAGTCTCTTTAAATTATCAGATAATTTGACAATTTTATGACATTGCAAGGTTAGTTCAGGTTGTCAAATGACGTAAGCGCACTTCATTGTATTCATAATTCACTAATTTATAATATTTGCAAAATAAATACTTTGGAAATATGGTTGAAAACCCATGCTTGAATATTATGTGATATTGAGATGTGCACATTAATATATATTCATGGAAAAAATATTTTTACTTAATACCACTTGACATTTCATCGAAAACAGTACAGAAAATAAATCATGAAACCATCTTGAACAAAAATTGCATTCCTAAGAACTTGGCTTGCATGTTTTAAACTTTAAAAGATTTTTCTTTTCATTTTTTCTGCACATACTTATTTGCCTTTGACCTACTGGGAAAAGTATATCTTTACTTTAAAGCTCATTTTGCATTCCAGCATAATTAATGTTTGGAGGTGGACTTGTTGTTATGTATCACTTTAAAGGCCATATATTTGTGGTATGTTTTATGAGATGAAGGTCAATTTGAGTTTAGCTTCTAGACGGTGTAAGATACACCATCTCTTGGTTTTATCACCATCAATCGCACATACATCAAACAGCTCAGACACACGCAAACATTCAATCTGCACTCAAAAATACACACGGTCTGCAGCTAATGCGCTTATGGACCTCCCTCACAGACAAATTTTAGACATTCACTGATATCATCCTTAGACATTCAATGCTCTTTATGGTATTTGATCTGGTAATTGAGGATTACGTCTCCTGGGTGCTGTCCAGTGAGGCCTGCAGATGGCTGTGTCTCCCAGGAGGGTCACATCACTGTTGATGTGCTTGCAGAAATACAAGATCAGAGCTTCTAGAGGTAAAACCAGGAGAAGTGAGCTAAACAGGTCACCTTAGAACTGTCCAAACAGACTGGTGATAGACAGACAGTACGATAGTACAATGGATGGAAAGATGGATGGATGGATGGACAGATGTTTGTATCAATGAGGAACTACTGCCATGTAATTCAGCATTACACCATGACAACACAGAAGCTGATCACAATTTACCAAAACACCATGCCACCAGTTTAAAATCCAGTTAATGACGCTAATATGTTGACAAAGATGTCTGAAGGAATTAATTGTCTGGGTAACTTTTTCTGTAAATAAATGTAATATGAATAGGTGCTATACTATTTAACCTGTCAGAATGAGTTACAGTGCCAGGATGGTCATTCTATGAAATGGTTGACTTTTCTGTTTTTAAAAAGTAATTTTTAAAATAAGTATGGAAGTACATACATTTATAGTACATATGTCTACACGTTATACTGCATTAGTACGACTTTAAACATTGTGCTTAAGATCATAACACAATATGGATTAAAAGATAATTTAATGCTGATTTATACACACTTTATTATCAAATGTTACCAAGTTTTGGTAACAGGGTTGACATTTTAAGTTTGTTAAGCTTAAGTTTGTTAAATTCTGCTAAATAAATAAAGTCTATTATTATGAGAGAGTTATAACAGGGTTAACAAATAACAACTGAAAGGAAACGTAGTTAGTTAGTTAAGCTCAATCAACAGCATTTGTGGCATAATACTGATTACCAGAAAAATCCATTTTGACTTTCCCCTCCTTTTCTTTAAAAAAAACAAAAGTAAAAACCCTGAGCTACAGTGAGACACTTACAATGAAAGTGAATGGGGCCAATCTGTAAACATTAAAATACTCACCATTTCAAAAGTATAGCCACAAGACATAAACAATATGTGTTAACATGATTTTAGTCTGACAGAATATCTTACTAACCTTTTCTGTGTAAAGTTATAGTTAATTTTACAACGCCGTTGCCATGACGATGTAATGTCAACAAACACTAAAACGACTGTAAAAAAAATTACGATTTCAACAACTTTACAGCTCAAATAATAATTTTAACAGAAGAATAAATGTAAGTGCTTTTATACAGTTGAAAGCTTTAAACTCTCTAAAAATTGGCCCCATTCACTTCCATTGTGAGTGCCTTACTGTGACCTCGATTTTTGCTTTCTTTTTTTTTTTTCAAGAAAAGGTGGGATGACTCAAAATTATTTTTTATGGTAATCAACATTATGCCACAAATGCTATTGATTGAGCTTCATTTGTATTGAACCCGAAATATTAATTTAAAGCTTTTTCTTATCACACATTATGTCAACATCAGTCTAACATAGCCTACACTAATCAGCCACAACATTAAAACCACATGACTAATATTGTGTATGTGTTCGTGCCGCTAAAACAGTGCCAACCCGCATCTCAGAATAGCATTCTGAGATTATATTCTTCTCACCACAATTGTACAGAGCGGCTGTCTGATTTACTGTAGACTTTGTCAGTTGGAACAAGTCTGGCCATTCTCTGTTGACCTCTCTCATCCACAAGGCATTTCCATCCACAGAACAGCTGCTCACTGGATGTTTTTTGTTATTGTTTTTGGCACCATTCGGAGTAAATTCTAGAGACTGTTGTGCGTGAAAATCACAGGAGATCAACAGTTACAGAAATACTCAATCCAGCCCATCTGACACCAACAATTATCCATGCGATTATCTAATCATTTACATCATTTATACGTTAAAAATATATTTATTTTAATTTTTTCCATTATTTGTCTTCTTTATCTTATTGATGTATAAATTTTGGATGGTTTATACATATTTAAAAAAAAAAATTTTTTTGTTGATCTTATTGAACATCCACAGAAAACAGTTTTACCACCATTTGTGGACTTTTCAGACGGTCCCTTACCACACCCTCCACAGTATTAGCAAGATTTAGCACAATGTGTGGACTTTTCAGACGGTCCCTTACCCTAACCAGGAAAATTAAAGTTCATTTAACAATCATTGACATTTTGTGACAACATGCCCTGTTATATTTGTCACAATGGAGACTTGCAGTTTGCACCGCTTTGAGATGAATAACCTACCATTTATTTGAAATCCTAAAGTAATGAAAACAACATAATTCCCAACATCTCGCTTATACTATATTTTCAGATTTCTTTACGCTGTCGAAGTGATAAAAGACAGGAGAGGGATTCAAGACTGGTGTTATTGTGCAAGCATCAGACGTCAAATCAAAGAGTAACGCGACGTAGCCATAGCTTTTTTTTTTTTTTTTTTACTAGTCTCGCCCCATTATTTTGATCAGAAATGACATGAATGTCCACAATGAAGGAAGTTTATCAAAGTTTAAAATAAAAGCTGAAAGTTTGTGCAGGATGTGGCGTAACTATTTAGTTTGCTATGCGTCAGCGTTGTAGTACTCGAGATCGGTCTTGGTCTCGAGACCACTTTTTTAAGGTCTCGGTGTCCTCTCGGAATCGACCGCATTTTTACTCGGTCTTGTCTCGGTCTCAGACAAAGAGGACTCAGGATTTTATTTCAAGACCGGTCAAGACCACAACTAAATATCACTAAATTGCCTGTGCATTGCCTGATTTATTTGTTAACATCATTACTGTGATTGTTTGTAAAACGTCCTGCTTCAAATGCAAGCAATAATTTAACTCATTTCTAATTTGATATTTTTGTTACTGTTAACTGCTGTCACCCCCTCCCGCCCCCTTCACACACACTCCAAGAAAATGAATGTGGGAGACCTGAGAAGAAACTGTGGCTGTCAGACAAATCTTCTGTAATACAATTTGGCCTAACCAGTGATTCCCAACCACAGTGCCCACTAGTGTGCCGTGAAAGATTGTCAGGTGTGCCATGGAAAATTATCAAATTCCTCAAAATGTATAAATACAGCTTTTTTCCACGGTATTTTAGTGAACCGCGGTAAAGTTAGTTTGACGTTCGACATTCGTTATATATTCGGTTTCTCTTACCCGCGCTCTCTTCAGTCGACAATCTTACAAATATGTCATTAGCACACTTGGTTTAAAGGGAGTACAACTATACTATATGGGCATAAAAATTGGATTCAGAACAGTCAACGCTGTGGTGTGGCTGCAAAATTATGCCTGAAATGCTCCGATGCGCGTTGACTGCCTAGCAGATGTAAGGGACCGTCTGAAAACTCCACCCACTACGCTAAAACATAGGAGATGTCCACTCATTCATTCAATTGACTACAAGTTATACATGAAATGTAAAAAAAATAAAATAAAATAATAATAATAATAATAATAATAATAAAATTATAATAATAATAAAAACAGTAATATACATTTTCACATTCAGAATGTTCTAATAACTTCCCAGAGGATATATGGACTTACTACAGGTGAGATTATTACAGTATGATCCATTATATAAGTACAGTATTCAATTATTTTAGAAAAGAAAAATCACTAAAATTCACCAAAATGATATTTTCTCATTCTAAAGGGTGTAGTAACTTCCCAGAGGATAGATGGACTTACTACAGGTGAGATTATTACAGTATGATCAATTATATAAGTACAGTAATCAATTATTTTAGAAAAATATTCACTGAAATTCACCAAAATGATTTTTTCACATTCAGAATGTTGTAGTAACTTCCCAGAGGATAGATGGACTTACTACAGGTGCGATTATTACAGTATGATCAATTATATAAGTACAGTAATAAATTATTTTAGAAAAATATTCACTGAAATTCACCAAAATGATTTTTTCACATTCAGAATGTTGTAGTAACTTCCCAGAGGATAGATGGACTTACTACAGGTGCGATTATTACAGTATGATCAATTATATAAGTACAGTAATCAATTATTTTAGAAAAATATTCACTAAAATTCACCAAAATTATATTTTCTCATTCTAATGGTTGTAGTAACTTCCCAGAGGATAGACAGACTTCATACAGGTGCGATTATTACAGTATTTATAACAATATGAGTACAATAATGAATTATTTTAGAAAAAAATAAATAGTTGTGCTTTTCCACCTCTACCCACATAATTATTGTGCTAGTGTCTTCTTTTCCCCTATGAATTTATACTCTGCCTGTTATTTAGCTTTTTGCTAGACCATCGTGTGTTAGATCATCAGCTTTCTGTCTGTTCCTGCTACTTGTTCAGGGAATTTTGTATGTTCCTTGTGTGTCTCTAAATTAAGGCTTTTTTCTGGTTTTCTGCATCCCTGCCTGTTGCAACCAATGCTACTTTACGTTTTTCTTGCCCTGATTTAATGAATTTGCCCTCTGATTGGACTTTCACTATAAATTCAGTTCTGTTCTCCCTGCACTACCCATGAATGGCTGGGCATTGAGAGCCCAGAAAAGAAGCATACAATGAAATTATTACGTCAAATGAAAGTAAAATTGATACACTTGATGCAAATGGTCCTGACTGAAACAACCATCAACTAAAACCATTGTATCCCTTAAAATCTCCAATGTCACTCAAAGCCAATTAATTAGCAACAACTTATTCAGTTATTTACTGAAATAAAATGAAAAACACTGCAAATTGACTTGCCTGTCACATTCTTTAAGGAAAATCCCAAATTAATTTAAAATAGTCTTACAGAAGGAATTAAAATATAGAATAATAGCAATACATTTTTTGGTGGAAAATTTGTTATGAATTTGTTATAAAGTTTGTTAATGGAAATGTAGTGAATATATAAGTTTAGAAAACAATTTATAACAGCATTAACATAACAACTTGGGGATCATTATAAAAGAGTTTTTGAAAAAATAAATACCACAGATGTCCTACTTATTTGTTACTGGGAATTATCACAGTAATATTATTGTCATGTTTTAATGTGTTTTAAACATTTTCCACCATGTTTATTTGTCCTGTCTCTTCATTGGTCTATGTTTATGAGTCTTGTTATCAGTTCTGTTTTATCATTTGTTCTTGTTTCATTGCCTTGTTATCATGTTCATTAGTTTAGTCTCGTCATTGGTTGTTTCTGTCATGTGGTTACCCATGTTCATGTATTTAAACCCTCATGTTTGCCATTGTCTTTTGTCAAGTATTGTTTTGGTGTAATGTTGTCAAGTCAAGTCATTTATGTTTGTTTCGTTTTGGATTTCACGTTGTTAATAAATACTGCACTTGGGTTCACTCTTCATCGTCATCGTCTGTTCCTGTTTTCAGCCTGTCAACGTTACAGAATACTCGACCACAAAATGAACCCAGCAGTTCAGCTACTGTGTTTATGCCAGGGAAACCGTTCCATAGAGGAATATGTGGAAGACTTCTGCGCTCTGGCCAGCAAGGTAGATTTTAATGAGATCGCCCTCAAGGACTTTTTCGGGCAGACTTGAATGAGCCTGTCTACTCCATGTTGCCTGGCAGTCGGATAACTTTCAATCTGGCTCAATACATCGATTTTGCCCTGCAACTGAGCAGTTCATCTTTCACTGTAGGAGTGGCTGATGAGCAACAATAGGTTACTAGCGTAACCCCGGTTCTCTGAAACATCAAGTGGAGAGATCCACCTATGGGAAGGGCATCCGTACCTGACATCTGCAGAAGCATCCAATTGCACCAAGTCTGGCTAGACAGACAAAAGTGCGTGACCTATGCCCGGTAAGGACCCGCCCCCTTACCTAAGACCATATAAGGACCTGCACGCGCTGCTGTTCCTCTCTGTAAGTATATTCGCTTCTCGTGCAGCAAGCGGGGCAATCTTTTTGGATCTCTCCACTCGATGTTTCAGAGAACCGGGGTTACGCTAGTAACCTATTGTTCTCTTTCATCATCTCATGTTCAAGATCCACCTATGGGAGACATTGACAGCTCCCCGATTGCCCAATACACTCACAGTGAGGCCCTGCAAGCCAGTTAAGGGAATGGTCACCTCAAAGAGGTGGAGCTTGACATGCCCCATAATCACACACCTGGCAACCCTGAAGCACACAAGTGAGAATTGTGCACAGGCAGAGCATGAATAACATGTTAGTGGCACAAACATAAAAATCAGCCCAGCAGCAAATATACAATGAAAAAAAGCACCAAGGCAGGAATGTAAATGCATGCTTGGTGACATGAATGTGCATGGCTAACCGGCCCATAACCCCTTTTTCTTACTCTTTATATATAAATATAAAAAGAAAGAAAAGGAGCTAACAGGGGAAGGGCTATGAAGAACCTACCCCCAAGACAGAATGAGCTACCGGGGTGCTGGTAACATCCAGCCGGTAGTAACCTACAAAAGTATGGGGAGAATCCCAGCTGGCAGCAAAACAGATGTCCTGCAATGAAACTCCCCTAAACAGAGCCCAAGAGGCAGCCATGCCCCTCGTGGAGTGGGCTCTGAGGCCTTCTGGAGGCTGCACTCCCCTAGATTCAAATGCAAAAATTATAGCTTCCACAAGCCAATGCGAGAGGCGTTGCTTAGAAATGGGATTCCCCGCGTGAGGGGGGGCCCAAGAGATGAAGAGCTGATCACTCTTCCGAAAAGCACTGGTCCTATCCAAGTACGCCTGCAGGGCACGGACAGGACACAGAGCATTCAGCCTCTGATCCTCCGCAGAGGAAAAAGGAGGAGGGTGAAAAGCGGAAAGCTCCATTACCTCATATGAGAACGTTGGGAAGCATCTAGGCACAAAGGCCGGGTTGGGCCTAAGGAAAACCTTATCTCCACTAAGAGAGAATTTAGTGCACGAGGAATGAACAGAGAGTGCATGCAAGTCACGTTTAGCTGATGCTAAGGCCAGGAGCAAAGCTGTCTTGAGAGACAGCAATTTTAGGGAAATGCTTCCCAGGGGCTCAAAAGGCTGCTGAGATAAAGCCTCCAGCACCATAGAGAGGTCCCACTCAGGAACAGTTCTCCTAGTAACTGGGAGAGAACGGCAGGCGCCCTTCATAAATCTACGAATGAGGGGGTGCTGCCCTGCCGTTGAGCCGTCAAACCCAAAATGACAAGCAGAAATAGCCACCAGGTAGACCTTAATGGTGGAAAAAGACCTGCCCTTATCCATAAGGTCTTGTAAAAAACACAAAATATCAGAGACTGAACACTGATATGATGTAGAACCGGGCCCATCACACCACCCTTCAAACACTTGCCACTTACAGTCATATAAGGACCTTGTGTGGAGACCCTAACATTCTGTATAGTGGCAACCACACGTGGGGGGAGCCCCATCGAGCTTAAGTTTGTCCTCTCACGTGCCGAGCCCAAAGAGCCACCCTGTCCGGGTGGGGGTGATGTATCTCCCCGTTCGCTTGAGACAACAAGTCTGTGTGAAGAGGGAGGGGCCACGGCTGGGCATGCAGAAGAGCAATTATCTCTGCCAGCCATGGTGCTTTGGGCCACCTGGGTGCTATCAAAATAAGGGACAGGCCCTGCTCTCTCACCCTGGCCAGGGTGGGTATTAATAGGCACAGGGGAGGGAATGCGTAGAGCAGCACTTTGGGCCACAGGTGGGCTAGTGCGTCCACGCCGAGGGGCGTGTCCTCGTCCTTTAGCGAGAAGAACATAGGACAATGGGATTTTTCACACGAGGCGAAGAGATCTACGGCTGCCTGTCTGAATCTCTCCCACTTGTCTTATGTCGAGTATTGGTTTGGTGTAACGTTGTCAAGTTGCTTATGTTTGTTTCATTTTGGATTTCACGTTGTTAATAAATACTGCACTTGGGTTCACTCGTCATCATCTGTTCCTGTCTTCAGCCTGTCTCAACGTTACAATTACTTTTATATCAGGTCTTATCTCACTTCATATAAAATGAAATATCTGATGAAACATCCAGTTGGAGAAATACTCATACAAACACAGTTTCCTTGCATTAAGTTTGCAGTCAAAATTTCAACTGGATGTTGCATTGAAAATGGAGAAGACTCTGATTACAAAAAGCTGGTGGATGACTTTGTCTTGTTTTGTAGAAAACAACTGCAGCTGAATATCACAAACATAAAAAAGCTGGTGGTGGACTTTGAAGGAACACCTGAGTCTGACTATCATTGAGGCACAGGATGCAACTGTACATCAGAGCAGATGACCAAAATTATCAGAAAGGACAGCTATACTAGACTCGATATACATTTACTGAAGTCAGATGTTAAAGCGTCCTCTCCACAACAGCGATTTTATGAGCACCATGCTCTAGGAAGCGATAGTGGAGATCTCTCTTGCCGTCAGCAATCAGACTTTATTATGCCATCTCTCCTCTTAAGCCTATATAACAGGAAGCAGATACAGTATTAACAGAAGTGTATAGAATTGTTTCTAAAATAATTGATTTCTGTATTCATGTAATAGAACATACTGTAATAATCTTACCTGTTGTAAGTCCATATATCCTCTGAAAGGTTACTACAACATTTAAAATGAGAAAATATCATTTTGGTGAATTTTAGGGAATATTTTTCTAAAATAAATGATTACTGTACTTATATAATTGATCATACTGTAATATCTCACTTGTAGTAAGTTAATCTATCCTCAAGGAAGTTACTACACCCTTTAGAATGTTAAAATATCATTTTGGTGGATTTTAGTGATTTTTTTTAAACCAAGTGTGCTAATGACATCTTTGTAAGATTGTCGACTGAAGAGAGCGCGGGTAAGAGAAACCGAATATCTAACGAATGTTGAACGTCAAACTAACTTTACTGCGGTTTTTGTGAAGGCATAGAGACGGTAGAAGAGTTTTAAAGTTGCCAATTCAGTACATTTTCCATTACATAGTATTTTATGCAACCAATTTAAATATTTTGTCCATCATTATTGTTCTAACAAATTCTAGTCCGCTGTCAAAGTCCTCACATGCCCACAAAATGATGCTTCATCATCACACTTGTAAAAACATTCAGTCAGTGAACCGAATAAATGAATAGAATATAACAGGTGTATTGTTTTACTCACATACTAAAAGCTGTTTATTTGTGCACAGCATAGAGTTACAGATGTTATGAACAAATGTGGCTTACTTGTCACGTTTCTTTCATGAAGCATAAAAAGAATATGAGAAACTGTTACATACGATTACTAAAAGCAAATTCTCCAGTGTTAAACAAGTCCAAAAACACCGTGATTCGATGTGTAGATTCTGAGGGACTGTAATCTTCACAGAGCACGTTTGACATCTGAACCAGTGAATGGAGGACGGGTACCTGCTCTCGGGTCCTAGTGCCTGCCGGATTCAACCTCTGTCAGTGCGATTAATGTGTTTTTTTCTTTCTATTAACAACGCGATTTTGACCTGATGCGACATTTTTTTCTCTCCCGAAAATACAGTAAATAAATAAATAAAAAATGTACAAAAATTATTTGCTGTGCTGTTGCAAGAATTGATTTGCAAGAACAAATCTACAAATTGGAAAATACACAAATTTGTTGGTTTTTCATTATCCAGTTAGTGCTCTTGGAATCTGACCTCATTATACAGTGTACCTATGTGACTTGCATATTTTGCATAGCCGAATTTCAAACATTATGAGTTCATAGGGGCCTGGGTAGCTCAGCAAGTAAAGATGCTGACTACCACACCTGGAGTCACAAGTTCGAATCCAGGGTGTGCTGAGTTACTCCAGTCAGGCTTCCTAATCAATCAATTGGCCCTGTTGCTAGGGTGGGTAGTGTCACGTTAGGTTAACCTCCTTGTGGCTATAATGTGGTTCTTGTTCTCGGTGGGGCGCGTGGTGAGTTTGGTGTGGATGCCGCCGAGAATAGTGTGAAGCCTCCACATGCGCTATGTCTCCACGGTAACGTGCTCAACAAGCCATGTGATAAAATGTGCAGATTGATGGTCTCAGACTTGAAGGCAACTGAGATTTGTCCTCTGCCACCTGGATTGAGGCAAGTCACTACACCACCACAAGGACCTAGAGTGCATTGGGAATTGGGCATGCCAAACTGTGGGAGAAAAAACCATTATGAGTTCACGCTACTAAGACAGACAGAAAAAATGGGCAAATTCTTGAAAAGGAAAACTATCAACAATGGATATGTGGGATAGAGGTGTGCCATGGGATTTTTTTAATTGTAAAAAGTGCCGTGGCAGAAAAAAGTTTGGGAAACACTGACCTAAACCACAAAGAATTCATCTGCAAAAAAGCATCCAAAAGAAAACACAGCAGTATGTAAATTCTGCAATAAAATGCTTACCGAGACGGCTGGGACCACATCAAACTTTTATCTGCACCTAGAAAGCAAGCATAAAGAAAGATAAGCTAAGTGTAATTGATGCTAGCAAAGCTAGCTAGCTAACATTAGCAATCTGTCTCTTGCTGCATTCCATTCAACTCCGGAAGTTACTACATTGTTTAAGAAAAGACAGAGAAAAGTGTAGACTTACGTATTGAATAATTGTTTAATACATTCTGTACTTAATGATGGTTTCTAAGGGAAGAATCATCCAGAAAACCTGATGTGATGCTTGCACAAAATTTTTATTTTTTTAGTTGGATGGTAAAACTTGGAAAAGGAGTGTTGAATAAAGATGGTTAAGTTGATTTCAACTCCTAAGAGTTTGTTAGTATTTGTTTGCTCATAGAAAACAAAGGGAAATTCACACACATACAGTTTACCTCTGCGATGCCTTTTGATTATTTTATCAAGACATTTCTCATGGTACACTGATAAACACACACACACACACACACACACACATGTTGGTGCAGCTATCATTATAAGGACTCTCCATAGACATAATGATTTTTATACTGTACAAACTATAGATTCTGTCCCCTAAGCCTACCCCTAAACTTTCTGCATTTTTACATTTCAATAAAACGTCGTTTAGTATGTTTTTTAAGCAATTTGAATTATGGGGATTCTAGAAATGTCTTCATAAACTACATTTATAGCATAATACCCTTGTAATTTCCAGTTTGTAACCTAAAAAAAGTCCTTGTAAACCACTTAAACCTGCCCACACACACACACACACACACACACACACACACACACACACACACACATATATATATATATATATATATATATATATATATATATATATATATATATATATGTATATATATATATATGTATGTATATATGGCAATAAAAGAGGTTAATTGTTTTCTGTGGGTGTTTTTATGGGAATGTGGATCTTTCAGATCAATTTGAGGAATATCTATGGTTTGCATGTTCTACATTTTATCGTAAGTGTGTCATGCAGTGTGGGACTCGCACTGGTCTGGTCTGGTCTGGTCTTGGTCTTGACTCGGTCTCGCCCTGCCTTGGTCTTGTTCTCGACTTTGTCTCAACCCCTTAAATTATTGGTCTTGTCTCGGTCTCGATACACTCTGGTCTTGGTCTTGACTTGGTCTCGGTTTAGGTGGTCTTGACTACAACACTGCCATGCGCTTATCAACACGGGTTAGTTTTATATTTATACATTTTGATTCAATAGTGAGTGACTGCACATGAAGTGACAACAGCGCAAGGGGAAATGCCAGAATACTGTCCTCTGGATTTACGCAGTTGTCTTATGAAATACTCTGACATTGCTGTATGGTCACGGTTGAACGGAAGGATACACGTTTAAGGAAACGATTAGATTATGTAGTTTTCTAAGAGGGTAGGAGTGGAATGACTTCCTCAAATAGGATGGTAACGAGTAGCGTCTTTGCGTCTTTTACATGAAGTGTTGCCTAACTTCCTCAGCCAGAAAACAAGTGGATATTATTTTGTAAAGAGTTGCGTTTTGGATACGTGCATAACTGTTGGTGCATAAAAGTCCCTCTCTCCCTGTGCCTCAGTTCCAAACGAGATAAAACTGGTCCAGGACTGGATGATCGATTATAATAGTGATGCACGCTGCTTTAATGAATTGCAAGACGCTGGACGTCACAGCCATCTCTCCGTGCCACAGGTGCGCAGTAAACTTTGGTTATTCATGATTGATTAACGACGGAAAGAAAAGAAGAACGCGCAGGGGGGGACAACTATTACTCTCACTATGGAGATCATGTCAAATCAAACTACAGCAGAAGCTGGAGGAGATCACACCGCTGCGGTTTCCATGTCTGCAGGCGTGGATATAGCCGATGTCACCAGCCCGAGTCCCAAACAGCGGTCCCTGAGGGCGGTTTATGTGCTGAATGATGGACTGAAGGCAGTGGCTGCCAACAGCCCAGAGTCCGGGGCGCTGCAATGTCTCCAGCGCGCCTGCGACGCAGAGAGTGCCATATTAACCACAGTGACTTTTGGACGCTTAGACTTTGGAGAGACATCGGTCCTTGATACTTTTTATGACGCAGGTGAGTTAGCATGGGACCCAGGGCATGGGTGCGCAATCCTACATCATGTCTAACTGTTTTGGATGCATGGCACATGTCATGTTAGATTTAGGGCAACGGTGCGCAATCCTGGATCATATTCAACTCTGCATGTTGGTAGGTCCCCTAACACCCATATTTTAGAATAATATGACACACCCAATTCAGGTCATGTAGCACTGTACTTATCCAAAGTACATGTGTTTTGGGCTTATTTGTGTTATTCTAAGGGGATTGGGTGTCACTGGGCATTCCCATGGGAAGATTGTTAGTTTCCATTAAGGAATTTAAGAGTGCAATTGGGATCCTTTGCCTCCAGCACATTCCTTTCCTGGAAATTACTAGCCAAGTCACCTCCCTCTTGCAGGTGTGGCTGCACACTCTTTGTTGTCAAGACACATCTGGTTTAACTTTGGCCTATGTTTGGGTGTTTAACTTTATATTCTATAGTATATTCCATTTAGGCAAAAGTAACAGAATATTTTAAAAATAGGCTATTTCATATTGTATTGTGTAGCTTCCACTTCTGTACTGAGTCTTCAAGTTATGCGTGAGATCCTGCTTATATCAAGTCTGGTCTTGTATTTTGGGATTTCCACTATTGCAAAGCTTTCAACCATATTTTCAGTAGCTTGCATAAATGTCCATTGAATGAATGTCAGTTTGTTTGAATAGAAAATAACAAATATAACCACATTAAATAGACTAAAGTTTATTTAAAGATTTTATATTGTGTGTGGTGTACAAAGGAAGCTCATGTGAAAATGTACGTATTTGACAAAAGAACAAACATGGGGTCTGTTATGGTCATAATTTCCTGAAATGCATTAATTGCGCAAAACTACATTTGTCTAAAAAGAAGTGGGTCAAGAAATCTTTCTAGATCATGTTATGAATCAGTGTTACAGAGACTGTTTTATGAAGTACTTTTGCAAATAAAGCATTCTGTACTGCATTAGGGGGATTGAACAGTATATGTTCCTCCAGTTTGCTCATTGTGTGCCTGACTGATTGCAGACATTGCTGTGGTGGACATGAGCGATGTGTTCAGACAGCCCTCACTGTTCTATCACCTTGGTGTGCGTGAGAGCTTTGACATGGCCAATAATGTAATCCTCTACCACGACACAGACCCTGACACAGCACAGTCCTTGAAGGTGAGAGTTCTGGTCTTAAAAACACACACCTTCACTCACACAAACACATGCAGCCATACTGTATGTTTACCTAGCTATCTAAAGGGCGAAATGCCATAGACTTCCATTGCTTTTTGAATAAAGTTACTTCTGGATTACAAATGAGGGGGTAAATTTGGCATCTTTGTCATCTGTACAAAGAGGCCGGCCACTACCAGGGCCTGCTATTCTCAGCGTACGAGGGTATTATGTTTTCTGGACACTGGACAGAAGAGCTGCTGGGACAACACACTCTGTATTATAGCTCAGGCATGCAACCCCTTAGCAGTACCAGGACAGCTGCACACATTGCTAGGGAGACATTGGAAAAGCATGTGCTCTAGCATAGTGTGTATGATGGCAATCATGCATGGGGAGTGGGGTCACGAGATCTGTTTGTGCAACTGTATTTGTTCATGACCGTTTGCTTCGCTTATGCCACTAATATATCTAACTCCTTCAGTCTAGTTTAATTCACTGTACCACACTGTCATTGGTCAGGAAATACATTTAATAAGTGGCATAATAGCAACATTTTTTCCATGTGTTACTGAAAGTACAACACACTAAGCAAGTGGTGATTTCTAAGGCAAAATATTTTGAAATACAGTACATATGTGCCAACATAGGTGCTAATCTAGGGCCCTATGAAATCTGTGTTATTTTTTCAAAATTCTGTTTTATTTTTCCCCAAAAACTGTTTTCCCCCTTTTTTTTTTCTGAATTCCATTTTAAAGTTTAATCAAATTTTATTATCAAAAGGCTGTCTAATCAAATGAATTCATAAAAATGTGTGTCAAATGCAGTGCTGCACAACAGAGCAACACAGTATTAATGCATTGATGAAAACTGAAAACAGCACTCTTGCTTGTGAGATATTGCTTAAATATAATGTAATTATTATTGATTTATAATTATTGTGCAGTTGCATGTATCTAGTTAATTTGAGCTTTTATTTTGGTGGAAAACAGAGTGAAGCACTTTCAGTTAGCATATTTTTGACAACAACTTCGCACCTCTGTTTAAGCAGATCGCTATATGGCATAATGTGCTTAATAAACCGCAACAGACTGCGATTTAATTATATAAATATAGAATCTGCATGTGCTGCATGCTTCACGATGAATGAGTGCTCTGCTCTCTGTCATCAATACACACACAAAGCGTGTGATGCTCATAATGTGGTGTTTTCAGTGTATGAGCAGCTGGTTTCACACTTTCATTTTGAAGCACGCAGCACATGCAGATTGTAGCATAGCAACCACCCAGAACACCCTAGCAACCAACTAGCAACGCCACAGTAGCAACTACTCAGAGCACCTTAGCAACCATATAACACAGCCCTGGTTACCACCCAAAACATCCTAAACTGTGGTGGCGAGTTTTACACAAGCAAGCACCTCTTGCATTTTCATCAGACAATTGAAAAATCTACTTATTAAAAATTAATCTTATAATACACTTCAATATCATTTGCTGGTGATGAACAACATGCTATAGTGGTGCAAAATAAAGTCATTTATTTCTGTAAGTGGCATAAAATATGTTATTTTTAAGTCATTCTTTCTTTTCTTTTTTATGTAGGACATGGTGGCACAGAAAAACACAGTAAGTATCACAAATCACTGCAGACTCAAAAGGATTAGTAATTTGATGACATTTGAGGACTTTGCCACTATTCTCGTGTGTCAAGAGCTTTGTGTATGATATTTGAAGCTTGTATGACATACTATGCTATGATTTGCGTGCTCTTCTGTGTCATGACCCTAAAATACATCCTCCACTTATTACACGTTGGGCCGATCCACATACACTAATCTTTTGTGAGTGGAAACAAGGTTCTGATGGGTTGCCATGTCTCGGCAAAAAGACCATTTCTGATTCTGATACACCCACAAGGGCTCTCAAGGTGTAATGATACTTTGGTCAGTCAGTGGGTGTTAGTGGTTTGTTTGTGAAAGGAGCGGGTCATTGGTATCAGAGCCCTGTACACTTAGTGCTGGTCTTTAAATAGACCTCTTAAATAGAACGGGTGCAGAGAGGGAGCTGACCATAACATTGGCAGCAGTTTAGAACTAAATGATTCACTGAAATGACTCTGAAACACACAATAGAGGCACATATGTGTTCACAGAGTTCCTCTGTGTCAGAACACTGATTCAGGGTCAGTTTTTGATTGATTCAATATCAGTCTTGCAAACAGTAAGGAAGCTATTCCTATGTTTGCTTTCATAGTCTGATATTCTTTAGGAATTTTGGCTTTGATGTTCAAGGGATAATTCACTCAAAAATTCAAATTCTGACACCAATTCAGTTCTCAGCCTCATGTCATTCCAGACCCAAATTACTTTCTCTTCCATGGAACACCTAAGAAGAGGTTAAACAGAATGTCCAAGCTCCATTCGAAGATAAAAGTGGAGGGATTAATTTAAGTGGATGGGCTATCAGGGATATCAAGCACCAAAAAGGACACACACACACAAATATAAAATAAACGCATCATAAAAGTAGTCCATAAAACTTGTGCACTATATTTCATGTCTTCTAAGGCATACATTATGATAGCTTTGTTTGAGGAACAGAATTACATTTAAGTTGTTATTCACTCCAAATCTTGTTCGATGGCCGTGTTCACCGTTCAGTTTCATTGTATGGAAAAGAGCAATTTGGACTTTCTGCTATTAATAACTCAAATGGGTTTTGAAAGACATAAGGGGGAGTAAATGATAACAGAATTTGGGGGGTGAACCGTTCCTTTCAGTTTCTTAATCACCTGATCATAGGAGTCATTCTCTAAATGTCTTTATCTTATCTTATAATTCCTCTGTAGTTCCTTCTATATTATAGTTTCTCTCTTCTGTATAGCTTCCTCATTCACTTTTATTGTGTAGTGCATATATACTGTCACTCTATTTTTCTCCTTTTCTTTCCATTCCCTTTATTCTTTTGCTGTCCTTTTCTATCTTCTTATCTCTCTTTGTATGTATTATCTGGAGAAGACTGCAAGGCCAGTTAAAATAGGCTTCCCATGGGTCCAGTTGCCTCCTGAGTATAGGGGCTCCGGTCTAAGGAACAAAGTAGGTACTGCAAACATGCTGGTGCATGCTGTAAACAACCAAGCAGTGGCTTCTCATCCATATGTATAGGAATGAGTGACCATTAATGTCACTGTCTATCTCAGATCCTATAATATGAATGCATGTGAATGTGAATGCATGATGGGCATTTGACTTGAAATAAGGTTCAGGTGACCTCTTACATTTGAAGTGTTGATGTGGCAGAGCACTAAGATGTGCTGTGGCCACCTCCTACATTTCACTCTTTAATTCTAGGATAGTACATTATCACAGAGGTGTTAACAGGATTTTCTTGATACTCAGAGTGGCTGCCAGCTTGATGAGTACAGCATTATTAACACTGATAATTCTGCCAGACATTCTGTTATTTTACACAGTGGTACAGTTTTAACTGTCATGAATTAAGAATTAATTGATTATATCACATCTTATTCAAGACAAACACATTCCTGTGGTCTCCTACAAGTCTGATCTGATATTATACTGTAGGATCTTATACTGTTGAGCAGTGGTGCATAATCCTGAGCTTGGAGAACTACTTTCCTGCAGTTTATTTTCAAACAAACCAAAGACCATGGCTAGCTTAACTTTAGGGTTATTTGATTACAGTTAAAAAATAAATTCTGAAATTTGTTAGATCTCTTCAATAAACAGTTTACCCAACAGCTATTCCAAAAAGTATTTCATAACATTTCATTTTGTGTTCCACGGAAGAAAGAAAGTCATACGGGTTTGAATCAACATGAGAGTGTGTAATTGAAGACAGAATTTTAATAAAAAATGTCCTAATCATTGTAAGAACCCCTACTGTATATCACAGAAAAACTATATTTGTTCATAGATTTAGAGTTTGTTCCTCTCTTCCTCAGGCCTCCAGTGGGAACTACTATTTCATTCCATACGTGATGACACCCAACAACGAGTACTTATGCTGTGAGAATGTAGCCCAGCGAAGAGCGTCGGAGTACATGCAACCCAATTGGGATAACCTTCTGGGGCCCCTCTGCGTCCCGTTGGTGGATCGCTTTGTCAGCTTGCTCAAAGATATTCACGTCACATCTTGGTATGGCTGCTCACGTTATGATCATTTTTGACAATATGGTTACTGAGATTAAGCAAATAGTATTCAGGTGGTCATGTGATTCTAAAATGGCAGCCTCCATGAGGGCGCCCCTCCCTCATGTAGAATAAAACAGCTTTTACAAGGTTACTGGTATGACTAGAGTCCTCATCTCATTTGAGTGGTCATGATTTTATAAATATGGTTCAAATTTACAATTAATTCCTTTAGGAGTAAAACTTTTTTAATGGGGGAAAAATTACTGTGTGCATCTTTAATTAGGTGTTAAATGATACTCAAGAATTTCGGGAGAACTGAGTCTCATTGTCGCTGCAGTGGAGAAATGGAACTCCATGTGGAGGACAGATTATATCATCAAGACAGACACACACACAAATGCACGCAAGATTTATTGGGAACTCCAGTATCTTCTAACAAGTGTCATGCTCATGCTCATGCTCATTGTATGAGTCCAGTACCTTGTAAACACAACTTTGTTTACAGGTAGACTGGTGCACCAGACTCCTGAAAGTTGTATAAAGCCAGCCAATCACACTGGAACTGACGATTTTCACCAGCTCTTGCTATTTTCATGTGCAATGTGCATCAGACGGTCAGTGATCCCCATTCTGTCACCGATTCTTCCTCCCTGCAGTGCTTCATACAAAGACACACTCCTGAATGACATTCGAAAAGCTCGAGATAAATACCAGGGAGAAGAGTTGGCCAAGGAGCTTACCCGTATCAAACTACGCATTGACAACACAGAGGTTTTAACTCAGGATATTGTGATGAACTTGCTCTTCTCCTACAGAGATATACAGGTATACATATCTAAAGCATGACAGAACTGTCAGCACCTTTTTGTTTGTTTTTAAAAACTACAGTACAAGATATTCTGCATGGTATTGAAAAGCAAGCTTAAAGGGATAGCTGAACGGGATAGTACACTCAGAAAGAATTTACTCAACCTTATGTTGTTCCAAACTCTTATGACTTTCAATCTTCTTTGGAACAAAAATGAGATGTCAATTAGGCTGAATGTTAGCCGCAGTCACCATTCACTTTCGTTATATGGAGAAAAGATTCACTGAATGTGAATGGTGATTTAGGCTAACATTTTGCTTAACATCTCCTTTTGTATTTCATGGAAGAAGAAAAAAATAAAGTCTTAAGGGTTTGGATAACACTATGGTGAGTATATGATGACAAAACTTTCATTTTGAGTCAATTATTCCTTAGTAACTTGTATTTAACCTGGAATATTCCTTGTCCAAAAGTATCTGGTGTCTGGTTTCAGGACTACGATGCCATGGTGAAGCTGGTACAGACCATTGAGATGTTGCCCACCTGTGACTTGGCCAACCAGCCCATGATCCAGTTCCACTATGCTTTTGCGCTCAATAGGTGACCACAAATCTGCATCGTGTGGTTTATTCTCCCGTTCATATGCTTGGCAAACAAACATTGAACTTGGTTCTATTTCTAATACAGCCCCTTTGATCTGAAAAGCAAATGGATTTATGTTTGTATATGTGTTTATGTGCTCACAGACGGAACAGCCCGGGAGACAGAGAGCAGGCTTTACGTGTGATGCTGCAGGTTCTGCAGTCATGTGAGCTCCCTGCACCTGACATGTTCTGTCTGTGTGGCCGCATCTATAAAGACATTTTCCTTGACTCTGATTGCAAGGACACCAAAAACAGAGACAACGCCATCCAGTGGTGAGTTAAATACTTGCAAGAAGCTTTTTCTAATTTTAGTTTACAGGTGAACATTTTAATGTGCAGAGACAACTGTGTATTGTAACTATTCTAAGTATACTAACTATAAGTAACTATAATCCCAAAGACTTGCATTGAAGAAAGGACCAGAGCCATACTGTTTCTAGGGATTAGAATATCATAGAGACTTGGGGGGTCAATTCTTGAATGGGACCTGAAAGCAAAGACCTAGCAACCACCTAGAACACCTTAGTAACTGTATAAAAGAAGCTAAAAACACTCAGAACACCTTAGCAATCACATAGTAAAGCCTTAGCAATCACCCAATATACCCTAGTATTGTGTTGCCAATTTTTGTATGGGCAAGCAACACTCACATTTTCTTCTGAAAATCTAGTTGTTTAATATTTATTGTGTGTTGCAGGTATAGAAAAGGCTTTGAGCTGCAACCCACTCTATATTCAGGCATTAATCTGGCAGTGTTGCTTATTGTGTCTGGACAGCAGTTTGAGACTTCCATAGAACTCAGGAAAATCGGTAAGGGGGAACACATTCATCCTGTTTCCTGTTTCAGCTTGTCAGTTCACTTCATGAAGGGAAAACCGGAAAAACCTGCTCTCAGTCTCTCTGTCTGTCTCTTTCTTACAGGTGTGAGGTTGAACAGTCTGCTGGGCCGTAAAGGCAGTCTGGAGAAGATGAATAACTATTGGGATGTGGGGCAGTTCTTTACTGTCAGTATGTTGGCCAGTGATATTCCCAAAGCTGTACAGGCTGCAGAGAAACTCTTCAAACTCAAGCCGCCCATATGGTAAACTTGCAGTGTACCTGTAGTATATTTATGTCATATTAACAAAAATAGAATAACTAGCATGAAAAAAAGGAGAACATGTTCCTCTGCACTATTAAAAAATAAAGTTCAGTCATGACAACTCTCGGAAAGATTTAGCATGCTAATGTAGGTATGACTATTGATAGGATATTGATCTTGGCAGAATAGATCTGCTACACTGCTGCTGCAGAGCAATGGAGACTTGCTAGTTGCTACTGCTAGAAAACACACAGTCATACTGAGTTAAAGGTGCTGTAAGTGATGTTTTTATGGAATGGTTTGCAGAAAATGTTCCTAGTTTCTGAAAGATATCACAAAATAAGTGTCCTGAGATATCTCATCGGTCTCTGTGTAAGTTCTAGACTCTGTAAACAGTAAACAAAAATGTGTCCATGGGCCGCAGTCTTTGATATTTTTGCTTGTCAATAATTTTGCACATTCTCATAGTGTAGTAGTTAAAGAGGATCATTGAGGCTTAATGCCATATTCAGATTCATAACATTTGTCAGCTGAATAGTGCTATTTTGCTACTTTTATGTTTGACAACCATGGGAACACACAGTAATGCTGCTCTAATTCTGCTCTTCTACTCAGTGTCAGTTTCAACGGAATCTTTGATGTGCAGGGTTTTTGAAAGAGGGGGTGTGGCTAATTCAAAGACTCAGTCTCGTGGAAGTTAGAATGGCAAAAATCGCTTACAGCAACTTTAAACATGGGAACATGCTGCTGCACATTTAGACACAATGCAAGACACGCTGCAGCTGGAATATATGACATGCTGCTGCACAGCTAGACATACAAACTATCCCCATGTAGCAGAATTGGACAAGTGAAGCTGGGGAGGGTGTGGGTTTTTAAAGAAAAACTCAAAGGTGTGCTGCAGTGAACTGACTTATTTGCAAAACTGTGCAATTTAAATTTAAAACAAAGAGACATAAGTTGATTGGCCACCCAATAACTTCAGCTTACACCATACAAGCTGACTGGCTTAACTTGTCACTTGTGAGTAAGACAATTGGCAAACAGATAACAAATTTGCGGCACTTAAAGTTTCATGCCTGAACTCTGGTCATTTCAGTCATGACAACTCTTGAAAAAAATTTGCATGTTAATGTGGATATGATATGTTGATAGGATTTTGAACTTGGCAGACTTGATCTACTACATTGCTGCTTATGCTGCTGCTGCAGAGGAAGTACAGAGACTCGCAACTTCTAGAAAATACACAAACATAGTTAAGCAAGGACAAAACACAAGACATGCTGCATCAAGACATGCAAACAATCCCCAAACAAAGCAGGGAAGCTGCACAAACGCATCACACATAAACACAAAACATAACCCCCCCAGCCAAGCAGATCTATCGCCAAGACTTATGTACTGCTGCTGCTCCGAAGAGCCATGTGCACAGAGTGTATGTTAGCTAGGTGTGCCTATGGCCACTGGCCAAATGGCGTTACGCTAATTAACTACATTTCTATGTATGCCTGGGCCTGTTTGGCCGAATGGCTTAAAAGGCTAATGACCTGACTCATAATGTTTACCCGGTCCAGGAAAGCCCAGAGCTTATTGAACTAGTGACTTAGACTAGCTTTGTGTGGATTTGTTTAATATAATGACCTAAGAAAGCGATGTGTGTGAGGCCAGATTTTGCTAAAGTTGGCTCTATACTAGCTGATTTTTCCAATGATTTTCAGGTGTTAGCTTCAATAACATAATCACTGGCCAGGCAGAGGGAGACAGAATGCCCATTAGCACCTCTCAGCAGGAGGTGTTAATCGCTTGACTGTTTGAACTCCCAGCTGAGTTAATGCATTGAAACACTAAAAATACACATCTGGCTTGCTTGAATTTATCACTGGCTATGGGTGGGGCGGGAACATGCCACCAAGGCAATGACGAATGAGTGCAGTTCATGTATAAAGTGTTTGTTTTTTCCGGAGGAGGGATGCTATTTATTTTTTTTCTGCAGAAAAAGCATGAAAAAGCACAATATTTTGTTTTGCTTTTTTATACACTTGTTAGGCCTTCCACTAATGCATGATCTGAGAAGACAAAAAGAGTAAAAAAAAAACAAAACATAAATAACAGTAAATGTCATACAAGTTGTGTACCAGATTAAGGGGACAAGGGATTTTTCAAATAATTGCCAAATTGAAATATATATTTCAAAAATGTGTTTAAAAATATAGAGCCAAACCATTTTGTTTTAATCAACAAAAGGTTAGGTTATAGAATGATGTCCAACACTTTCGGCACTTTCTATTCTTTCTGCATGTAACCAGAAATAATAAAACATAAACTGCAGCCGCTGCTGCGAAACACACTGTTCATATTTGCCTGTGTGTTCACATTTCACGTGAACACACAGGCAAGCTTCAGGTTGATTGGCTGCGAAAATGGGGTGTGACAATGAAGCTTTGAAAAAAGTCAAAGGCAGTCGTTAAGTGTGACATATTCACTCCGTTTTAAATCGGTAAATGTGACAGGCTCACTGACTAGGAGGACAAGATTAGCGAAAACGGTCTTAAGTATTACACCACATACACAATTCAAGTTGTTCTGAGTCTGCTAGTGTAGAGCCAGCTAAAGACGCGCTTCTATGTGTCATGGCCAAAAGCATGCTGATAGGAGCTGATAGAAGAAAAGCCCCAGCAACCACCTGAGCAAAAAGCCTTTTCAGAGAAAAACTATTGCAGTGTGCTCCACTGAAAATGGCTTATTTGCAATACTGAGCTATTTAAATGTTAGACAAAGAAAGAGGCGCAAAGTTGATGGCTTATCAATGTACATGTCAAAGGACCAATCAGCATACACTATGCGAGCCAGTTAGCTTAAAATGTCTCATGTGAGCGAGCCAATTGGCTAACAGATAACAAGTTCAAAGAACCTATCAGTAAAGAGCCTATCCCTCACAGCCTCATTTACATTCCTGTCAAAAATCAAATATGGCACTACTCTGAATAATGTACATAGTCTTGACTCTGACAACACAACTGATCATGACTACATCGCTGATGAATATTCAGTTTTTTGGATATTAATTTTTACTGTCAGGTACCTACGATCAGTCGTCCAGAACCTTCAGCTGATTCAGCATTTTAAGAAGCAGAACACAGAGCATTCTCCTCAGAGAGAGAGACTCAACTTCTGGATGGACATTATCGTGGAGGCCACACAGGGATCAACCAATGGCCTCCGCTTTCCAGTACTACACTACCTTATTTTATTGTCTTATTCAAGATCATACCTGTAATGACATGGCATTCATTGATGTAGAACAGTTCCTAATGGCCCTGACACTTTTTCCATTGTGCAGGTGTTGATCCTAGAGCCGACTAAAGTGTACCAGCCTTCGTACGTGTCAATTAACAGTGAAGCTGAAGAAAAGAATGTTTCTATATGGCATGTGTCTCCTGCTGAGACGGTCAGTACCCTCAAAATTTCAAAATAGTGTATTTTTTAAGGAGCCTCATATCATTGTTTGCTATTCCTGATCTGTGCACAGAAGGGCATACATGAGTGGAACTTCACAGCGTCATCCATCAAAGGCATTAGGTAGGAGTCTTTCTCTCTCACTTTCTCTCAATACCTCTTTTCTCAGTTTCTCAGTGTCTCTTTCCTTGACTGCACACTGTCACTTAACATGATGTAACCAAGTGAGACATGTTGATGATTTAGGAACTAGTCCTACTTTGGAGATAAAAGATTCTCTTCACTGTGTTTGTTAAGGATATAGTTTACCCAAAAAATTTAATAACTGTCATCATTTACTCACCCTCCTGATGTTCCAAACCTGTATGACTTCTGTGGAACACCAAAGGAGATGTTAGGTAGAAGAATGATAGCCTCAGTAACAATTAAGACTTCTATGATCTTCTGGCTCTTCACATTACATATGCTGTTTCAACAGCACACCTTCCATTTAAATGTGATCTGTTCATAATCTTAAGGATGGGAAACAAATCCACTATCCACTCTCTTTCCACTCTGTAGCATCTCAAAATTTGATGAGCGCTGCTGCTTTTTATATGTCCACGATAACTCTGATGATTTCCAGATCTACTTCTCTACAGAGGAGCAGTGTGGCAGGTTGGTATGACTGTGTTAACATCATCGCTTTATGTTTCAAACTGTACTTGCCTTCAAAGCCAAAACACAGTAACCACACATTTGGTCAAAATTGACTAAAATCTGGTATTTTAGACTATGAACTGTCCCGTGAGACTGTTAGACTTGTTTGGCTGAACTATGCTTGGATTCAGAGAAAGTGGAGTGTGAAATTTTGACAATCCACATTTGGCTGGACAATCAAAAAACTTTGAAGCCATATTTCAAGTTTTACTGTTGGCATAGTTACTGTGTTTTGGCTTTATAGGGTAGTGTAGCACTCTATTGTTATGAATATTACTAATTTACCCCATTTACACAAGGTTTTAGGCTCTATTTTGGGCAATCCATTTGAAATGGGATGATGCTAAAGACAGGTGTGAACAGTGTCCAAAATGTTTTGTCCACTTCAACCACATTTGGAGGTGGTTGAAAGAGGTCAAAAAATGATGTGATCACTTTGGGATCGTAGTGTAAATTCTATCTGTTAGAATACATTGGAACAGCAGCGAAGCACCGCCCACTCAGGTGTCAATCAACCACTGAGCTAAACAAGATTTTTAAACTTAGCTTTAACTTAGTGGTTATGTGCAGTTTTAAAGCACAAAAACTTCACAGAACTTCTTTAGTGTGCCTGATATCAACATGCAGGGACTTAGATATGAGGCACACACACCCCAAGCTCATTTAATACAGGTACTTTGCATAAATAAATGAGAATGCTGTCCTTACGTCATGTTTGTGCTTTGATTAAATGCAAATATAATTGAGAGAAACAGTTCACCATTTGTCATGCTTTCTTTTTCTTCTTTTACTTTTTTGCACCTCATTGTCATGTAGTAATACACCAATGTAGTGATTAAGGGAATATTCTGGGTTCAATACAAGTTAAGCTCAATCGACAGCATTTGTGGCATAATACTGATTACCACAAAAAATGTATTTCAACTCGTCCCTCCTTTTCTTTAAAAAAAGCAAAAATCTGGTATACAGTGAGGCACTTACAATGGAAGTGAATGAACATTAAAGCACTCACTTTTTCAAAAGTATTACCACAAGACATAAACAAGACATTTTTACGAGTATGAGTACTAGAACATGAGCGTGGTACCACGCTCATGTGCTAGTACTCATACTCGTAAAAATGCTCCGATACCAAAAAAAACGATACCATCTGATGTACGAATGTCATTATGTAAACATTCAGCCCACAAATTAAAATTACGATATGTCATAGTGAGATTATTTAACTGCAAAAGCTGCTATTTAATGAGATAAATATATAGTTTGCATGTAATTCAAATGTGAGCGCTTGTGAATGTGTGGAGAAAGTGTTATGCTGATGCCGGCTGCTCGTAAATGTTAAAGCTCCTCCAAGGCTCATACAGGGAAAACACCGTCATGAGCATTGCGTGCTTTGTAGCAGATGACAGTAAACAGAGTGCAAATTCACATTGTAGCAGGAGGCACATACTATAACGTGAGGAAGGAGGTCACGGGAGGCTGGATCTAGGTGTGGCAAACTTTAATAATAAATAAATAAATAAAAACAAAGTACAAAATAATGGGGTAAACACAGGAACAAAGAAAACAAGCACAAGGGGAAAACTCAGAAACAAAGAAAACATCAACGATTGGAACTGGTCGATATATATATATATATATATATATATATATGTATGTGTGTGTGTGTGTGTAATATATATATATATATATATACACACACACACACACACACACACACACACACACAAAGACTAATGACTAAATAAAACACAGGTGAGAACAATAGGGAACAGCTGGAAGTGAAGGGGATTATGGGAAGTGTAGTCCAGGGGGAACAGATGACAGGGTAAAACACAGGGCAGACAACAGTGAATCGTGACATAGCTCCCCTCTAATGGGCAGCTCCTGATGCCCAAGGATGGCTGGTAAGGGAGGCAGGGCCAAGATGAAGCCAGGGACCAAAGAGACCAGAGTGGACCAGGTGAAGGGCCGGAAGACCAGGGAGACCAGTGCAGATTGGGCAGATGGCCGAGAGACCAAGGAGACCAGAGCAGATCAGGCGGACGGCCGAGAGACCAAGGAGACCAGGGCAGATCAGGCGGACGGCCAGGAGACCAAGGAGACCAGGGTAGATCAGGAGGATGCCCATGAGACCAGGGAGACCAGAGCAGATCAGGCGGATAGCCTTGAGACCAGGGAGACCAGAGCAGATCAGGTGGACAGCCAGGAGACCAGAGCAGATCAGGCAGACAGCCTTGAGACCAGGGAGACCATAGCAGATCAGGTGGACAGCCAGGAGACTCAGAAGACCAGAGCAGATGAGGTGGATGGCAATGAGACCAGGGAGACCAGAGCAGATCAGGTGGATGGCCAGAAGACCCAGGAGACCAGAGTATATCAGGCAGACGGCCAGGAGACCCAGAAGACCAGAGCAGATCAGGTGGACGGCCAGGAGACCACCTCAGGGTAGGGACTGGATCAGGAGGCCTGGTTGGCGGCCACAGGGCTGGAACAGGGTCAGGAGGCCTGGGTGGCAACCACAGTGTAGAGACTGGAGCCGTGGAAGACTCTGAGGGTGGAGCCGTGGGAGGCTCGAGGGATGAAGCCGTGGCAGGCAGAGCCATGGGAGGCTCGAGGGGTGAAGCCGTGGAAGGCGGAGCCATGGGAGGCTCGAGGGGTGGAGCCATGGAAGGCAAAGCCACGGGAAGCTCGAGGGGCGGAGCCATGGAAAGCGGAGCTGTAGGAGGTTCGAGGGATGGAGCCGTGGAAGGCGGAGCCATGGCAGGCTCGAGGGACGGAGCCGTGGAAGGTGGAGCCGTGGCAGGCTCGAGGGATGGAGCCGTGGAAGGCGGAGCCGTGGCAGGCTCGAGGGAAAGAACCGTGGAAGGCGGAGCCATGGCAGGCTCAAGGTGGCGAAGAGCCATGTCATGTTCGAGGGGCGAAGCCACGGAAGGCAGAGCCGTGGCAGGCAGAGCCGAGGGAGGCTCGAGGGGCGGAGCCATGGAAGGCTCGAAGCTAAGAGTCCAGGATGACTGGGAGGTGACCTCAGTGGTCATGACCATGAGCAGAGTCTCGAGAGCTACTTCTGTGGTCATGGGCATAGACAGAGACTTGGGAACAATCTCTGTGGTCGTGGGCATGGACAGGGACTTGGGAACAACCTCTGTGGTCGTGGGCATAGACAGAGACTCGGGAAAAATCCTCTGTGGTTGTGGGCATGGACTGAGACTTGGAAACGACCTCTGTGGTCGTGTACATGGGCAGAGACTTGAAGATGATCTCTGTGGTCGTGAACATGGGCTGAGGCTTGGAAACGACCTCTGTGGTCGTGTACATGGGCAGAGACTTTGAACGACCTCCTTGGTCGTGTACATGGGCAGAGACTTGGAAACGCAAACCTTTCTCCTCCCCCTCCTCCGGCAGGCCGAAGTTGGCAACGCAGGCTCTGGGATGGACGAGGCTGGTAACGCTGGCTCTGGGACGGACGAGACTGGTAACGCTGGCTCTGGGACGGACGAGACTGGTAACGCTGGCTCTGGGACTGTTGAGGCTTCTGGCTCGTTGGCCATGGCAGGAGTGGGCATTGGCTCGTTGGCCGTGGCAGGCGTGGGCATTGGCTCGTTGGCCGTGGCAGGCGTGGGCATTGGCTCGTTGGCCGTGGGCGTTGATAATTTGTGAGGAAGGGCTCTTGTGGCCCAACGCACCGATATCAATGGCGGATCATTCAACTTGGAGACAGGGGCTGTGGGAGGCTTGGCTGTGACCTGGCATGGTGCAGATTCAGAATTGACTGTGAAGTGACGTGGAGCAGACTCAGGCGTGGCTGTGATGTGGCATGGAGCCGACAGTGACGTGACTGTGACAGGGTACGGAGCAGACGGATGTGTGGCTGTGACATGGCTTGGAGCAAACTCAGACGTAGCTGTGACATGGCGTGGGGCAGACTCAGGCATAGAAGACTCGGAAGTCGGGATCGGGATTGAGAGAGGAGGATCCTCTGAAGTGAGTGTTTCCAATGTTAAACTCACGTATTCCTCCCAAGTGTAGTCTCCTGTCTCCGGCAAATCCCTCCACCTGTGAGCTAGGAGTCCGGTCCGGTAGATTGACTTCAGGTGGAAATCAGCAAAACCAGTGTGTCTGGCAATGATGCTAAAATGATGTGAGTATTCGCTGATGGATCATTTTGCTCAGCTTAACTGTATAAAGTATGCCACTAGATCCATTTTGGTTTGGTCAGTTGTTCTATAAAGTGAGGAAGACAGTCACGGGAGGCTGGATCAAGGTGCGGCAAACTTTAATAATAAATAAATAAACACAGTACAAAATAACGGGGTAAACACAGGAACAAAGAAAACAACCACGAGGGGAAAACACAGGAACAAAGGAAACATCAACGACTGGACCTGGTCGATAAACAGGAGGTCAAAACACATATACATCTACAACAACTGACAAACAACAAGCAAACAACAGGGCATAAATATACATAAAGACTAATGACTAAATGAAACACAGGTGAGAACAAAAGGGAACAGCTGGAAGTGATCAGGGCAGGGGATTATGGGAAGTGTAGTCCAGGGGGAACAGATGACAGGGCAAAACACAGGGCAGACAAAAGTGAATCGTGACACATACGGAGTACATACTTAATAATTAAATAGCAGCCTTTTGCGGTTTAATAATCACCTTGAGTCATGTAGTGACCAGAGTGGGAGGTCGCCATCATAACGTCAGTGTTCCTTGGTCAAAACAACACAGAAACTCTACAAAATAAAGGCTCAGTCAAAATTAATGGTACATGTATAGGAAAAAAGTATGACAGAAATATATCACTACTTTATAGTGATGTAATATTCACTGTAATACTACTACTACTACTACTAATAATAATAATAATAAATCAGTTGTACTTGTATTATTCTTAAGCAGTATCTCACATCTGTCAAACTGTGATATTCAGGACTTTATTTGACAAAATGTAACTCCAATGTTGTATTTTGGATTGTGCTGTGAGGTTCTGTATATAAGCACTTAAAATAAATGTAAATAAAATAATTTACTAACCTTTTCTGTGTAAAGTTATTGCCAATTTTACAACTTCATTGCAATGACGATGAAATGTCAACAAACCCTAAAACCCTGAAACGACTGTACTTTAAACAACAACTTTAAAGTTCAAATAATAGCGTACAAATCTGAAGAATTAATGTAAGTGCTTTCATAAAATTATAAGCTTCACATTTCTACCTTTAATCCCTCCAAAAAATTGGCCATATTCACTTCCTTTGTAAGTGCCTCAAAGTAACCTCGATTTTTGCTTTTTTTAAAGAAAAGAAGGGGCAAGTTGAAATTAATTTAATAATTAAATTAAATACATTTTTGTGGTAATCAACATTATGCCACAGATGCTGTTGACTGATGTTAACTTGTATTGAACCCGGAATATTCCTTTAATGTATGTTATCATGAAATCAGAGACCCTCCCCTCGTCAAAAGAGACGCATATTACAACCAGGTCTAAACAGTAATGTGTCTTGCTTGTACACTTGTGATTGGATCGCCCAAAACGCATCTTAATACCAGGTGTAAACAGGGCCTATGTTGTGCATGTTTGTCACTAATATGTTATTTGAAGGTTCTGCTCCATGGTAAAGGAGTTGATCACAGATGGATCAGGAAATGCTGTTGAGCTGGAGGGGGAGGGAGATGGAGATACCCTGGAGGTGAGAACTTGCATGGATCACCTGAAGTTTTTATGTTGTCTGTATTATATTTGTGTGGATTGTTGTACTGAAACCCTGCGTATTGCTGCAGTACGAGTACGACTGTAATGAGAATGGAGACAGGGTGGTTCTCGGAAAGGGTACTTACGGAGTGGTCTACGCAGGGAGAGATCTGAGCAACCAGGTGCGCATTGCCATCAAAGAGATCCCAGAGAGGGACAGCAGGTAAGAACTGTAGGTTCATGTGGCTAAATGGCTAAAGTTTTGCTGTTTTAAAGAAGAGTTCACCCAAAAAGGAAAATTCTGTCATGATTTACTTACACTCATGTCATTCCAAACCGGTATTCCTTTCTTTCTTGTGCAGAACACAAAAGGAGAATTTTAATGAATATCACAGCCTGTCTTTTCAATACAATGGCAGTGGATAGTGCTTCTCTTTTAAACATAAAAAGGACCCAAAAGTATTGTAAAAGTAATCCATGTGACTCGTGCATCATATTCCAAGTCTTCTGAAGGCATACTATTTAAGTAAATGTAAGTATCTTTTTTGGGGGGGGGGATTTATCCCCTCTTTCACCCAGTTTGGAATGCCCAATTCCCAGTGCGCTTTTAAGTCCTTGTGGTCGCCTCAATCCGGGTGGCGGAGGATGGATCCCAGTTGCCATCAACCCGCGCATCTTATCATGTGGCTTGTTGAGTGTGTTGCCACGGAGACATAGCGTGTGTGGAGGCTTCACGCCATCCACCGCGGCATCCACGCTCAACTCACCACGTGCCCCACCGAGAACGAACCACATTATAGCAACCACAAGGAGGTTACCCCATGTGACTTTACCCTCCCTAGCAACCGGGCCAATTTGGTTGCTTATGAGACCTGACTGGAGTCACTCAGCATACCCTAGAATTCAAACTAGCGAACTAGCGAACTCCAGGGGTGATAGCCAGCGTCTTTTACCACTGAGCTACCCAGGCCCCCTTTTTGAAAATGTTGACGTTTGTTGCATGTTCATGAGCGCTATGAGAGAAGCTCATTCACAGTGGCTCAAACTTGAACATGCTAGAACTAGAACTTGAGTTGTGTAATGCTAAAAACAACTCTCATGTAAGGTGTGACAGAATTATCATTTTTAGGTAAACTATTCCTTTAACCTCCCACACGTGACTGCTGTGTGCATTTTCCATTTCTGTTTTTGACTTGTAAATAGTAGCACCTAATAAAGCAAAAAAAAAAAAAAAAAAAAATGGATGTCCACATGTGGACAGCGGGACTAATTTGTGAAATTTTAAGTAATACCAAGCTATTGAAAGTCAGATTTTTTTTCATCATATAATTTATTATGTGTCCAGGATTGTTAATTATTCATGTTTGAAATGTTATAGACATTACAGCTGATTTTCTCTAAAGCTGAATAAATAATTCTTATAAAAGTCTATGTACTAGAATCTACAGTATGTACTGATTATCATTGTCCCATGTCTGCCAAACATGTTGAGTGGTCCAAACATCATCTGCAGCATGAAACTGAACTTTTGACCAGATGTTAGAAGTGAATGCAATAAACTGCATAGGAAAGCTATAGGATGCTCCCTTGCTCCATAATTAGAGAATGACTTAACCTCCAGTGTGCTGTCTGTCTTCACTGGTCTCAGAACAGTTTGAAATGCAGTTTATTTTCATCCTAACTCTGTATACAGCCTCTGAAAGTAACATACATCCATTGATTCTCAATATGATAATGCACAATAAATGTAGGATTTTTATGGAAAGTCAGTCCTATTGTCCATGTATGTGGACACTGTGTTTAACAACATGCCGTTTCAAGATAAATCAATGCAATTTTTAAAATGGCATATCGGACAAAACTAAAGACTCTGCTCTTTTGACTCAAACAGGTTTTAATGTGAAAACTTAAGCTGGTTTCTTATCAGATGTAATTATGTTACCATTTCTCCGAAAGACAAACTCGGCTGAGATTGGAACCATGTTTTTTGTCATTTGACACGATGTGCTGAAAGTTTAACCATTTAATGACAGCATAGTCTCCTGAACTGAGATCAAAACATATTGTCCACACATGTGGATGCAGGGTCTCACAGTATGGTATGCCATCTGCAGGTACTCTCAGCCTCTGCATGAGGAGATTGCCCTCCACAAGTACCTGAAACACAGGAACATCGTTCAGTACCTGGGCTCAGTGTCAGAGGACGGCTATATCAAGATCTTCATGGAACAAGTCCCTGGAGGTACGCGAGTGTTTCTGAAAAAGAAAGTCTTAGGACTAAAATTTAACAATTAATTTCTTCATTAAATGTGATGTGTGACTAGTGCTGGGTAAATTACTTCTGAATTGCAATCTGGCATTGATTAAAAACTACGTTCTACAAAATTGTAATCAGTAAAGTAATCTCTTGGATTTCATGTTTTCAGTAATCTAATCTGATTACTTTCAGACTACTGAGTCAGACCTAACTCTTGTTTTTGATGTCACATGCCTTTGAGTGGAATAGTCTTGTACCATTTTGATATAAAAATTCATTGAGGGAGAAAACAGCAAAAAGACTGGAAGACCTACCAAACAAATATCAGTGTTAGGCCGATTTAAAAAAAAAAGGGTGCGATGGAAATTCCGAATGAGCGAGGGGTCCAGGATGAAAGAACGGGGCACCCAAGTCCGCTCCTCAGGTCCGTATCCCTGCCAATCCACAAGGTATTGCAGGCCTCTTCCACGATAGCACACGTCCAACAGCCTCCTGACGGTGTGAGGATTTCCCACGGGTGCACACAGAGCAGGCAGCGACGAAGGCCCGAGTGTCCGCATCCATAGTAGGCCACCAGAAGTGTCGTTTCAGAAGGTCAAGGGTGCAACTGGACCCAGGGTGGCAAGCAAATCGGGAGTGACCCCACTGGAGAACTTGGGAACACAGTCTGGGACAAACAAACAGTCAGGGGGAACATTACCGGGGTCGGGCTGTGCACATTGGGCCTCCTTGACCACTGACTCAATCTCCCAGGTAAATCGCTCGTATCATGCAGGAAGATGGGAGAATCCTGGCTCGGGGAGGTGTCCTCGGAGACGAACTGACAGGAGAGTGTGTCAGGCTTGCCATTCTTAGAGCCAGGGCGATATGTTAGGGTGAAGTTGAAGCGACCAAAGAACAAGGCACAGCGGGCCTGATGAGAATTCAGCTGTTTGGCAGTTTGGATTTAGGCTAAATTTTTATGGTCAGTCCACACAGCGGATGGTTGTTCTGTCCCCTCGACAGAGTGTCTCCATTCTTCTAGGGCTAGCTTAACTGGCAACAACTCACAGCTCCCCACATCGTAATTGCACTCAGAGGTCAGGCGATGGGAGGAGGCAAGAGGATTAAGTTTTTGTTCTGGAGCTGAATGCTGGGCAAATTAACTCCAACACCAGAATCAGAGGCATCCATTTCTACGATGAATTGCAGGGAGGGATCCGGTTGAATTAACACTGGGGCTAAGGTGAACAGTTCCTTGAGAATGGCAAAGGCGTGATCAGGTCGTGGTACACTGAGGGAATAGAACACAGATCAGGGGGTTCCAGAGTAGGTGGTGCAACAACAGCTTCTGCAGATGGGAGAGAAAACTGCAAACAGAATGAATGACAGGGTAAGCTCCAATTGATTATCTTCAAACAGACCAGTCAATATGTGGGTTATGTAATTTCAACCACATGTATCCTAGAACCAGAGGAGACATGGGAGAGTTGTTGAGTTGAATGTGCTCACGATGGTTACCAGAGAGGACCAGGAGTAGCGGGGCAGTGCAATGAGTAACACGAGCCAGTAATCTTCCATCCAGAGCATTCACCGTGTTGGGAGAGGCCAGCGGTTCAACAGGAATTCCAATCTGGGAAGTTAGTTTGCCATCCAGTAAGCTGTCATCAGTGCCAGATTCAACCAGGGTTAGCAGAGGAAGGGGACATTGATTAGCACACAGGGTAGCTTGAATTTGCATGCAGAGAGGGGACACAGAATAGGGAACCTGGCTCACCAGTAAATCCTCACCTACTGGTGAGCCCCCTCTTTTGGCCGGGAGGGGCAAGTGACAAGGAAATGACCAAGCCAGCCACAGTAGATATACTCACCCGCATTCAATCTTTGAAGACGTTCAGCAGGAGTAAGCTGGGCCCGACCCAATTGCATGGGCTCCTCACCAGATGGAGTGGAATTAGTTGGGGCTTGTGGATTGGGAGGTGATCGGTGGCAGTTTTTGCAGGGTGCCAGGGAGATAAACAGGAGGTGGGTGAAAGGTAAGAGCTACTGAACCTTTCTGAGCCGTTGCAGAATCTACAGTAGATTCTACCTTTCTCTGAGCGGTTATCTAGTTTTTTGGTGAGGGAAACAATGGAGTCAAATTCATCTTTACAGCAATTTCATCCTTAACTTGATCACTGAGTCCTCTTAAACACCTTCTGGAGAGCCTTATCTTTTCAGCTGGACTCCGTGGCTATAGTGCGGAATTCCACAGAATATTCGGTAACACTGGAGGCCTGGACGAAGGGAGAGTAAATGCTTGGTGGCTTCTTTTCCTTGAACCGGGTGATCAAACTTTCCTTAGCTCTGCTGTGAAAGAGAAAAAAGCAAAAGCAGCAGTTTGGTTGTCCCAGATGGCCGTAGCCCACGCTAAAGCATTTCCCCTTAGAAGTAGGAGATCTTACCTTCATCAGTGGAGTAAGTTTGCGGGTGCTGGCCAAAAACTAGAGAACACTGGAGTAGAAAGGATTTACATTTTCCCAGGTCTCACGAGTAGTGGTCGGTGTCAGGAACATAAGCTTCCCGCAACGGGCTGATGAGTGGGAGGTGAGGCAGCAGGAACGGGCTGGCGACCAGTCGACAACTGAGCAAGTAGAGAGGAAATTGTGTTCAATTGATTACTGACCTGAGAAATCTGACCTGCCATGGTGTGGTTACTCCCAGCAAGATCCCGGAGTTGTTGTTCATGCTGTCAGAGGAGTACACCTTGGCTTGAGAGGGCTTTCTGAACAGAATCTGATTCTGCATGGTCCATGTTGGCCAGATTGTTCTGTTATGACCAATGACAGTTCTGGACTCAAACAGAACACAGACACGGAGAAGGAAGTTGGTTCAACAGGTTTATTACAAGATATTTGTAGAAACAGATAGCAGAAAACAGACTGGTGAAGGCGGAGGCAGAGGACTAGCCGGGCTGGCGGTAAGTGGCTGAGCGGAGCTGCAGGCAGGCTGGGTGAGTCGTGGTCCTGGAATATAGGAGAGACTGGGGGTTACACACAAAAGGCAAAACTCTAGGTAGGTAGAGCTGAGCAAAAATCACTAGGAGGCCTAAACGTCAGTACCACACTGACTGACTGACCAATCTGGCAACAAGTGACTGGAGAACCAGGGTTTATGTACTTACAGGCTGATGAGAAGATGAGGAACAGGTGAGTTGGTTGATACAATCAGGAGGAGGAGGAGGAGCCGAGTGGAGCACCATGCCCGGAACAAACCATAATCACAGACAAATGTGGGGAATAACAAGAGACAAACACAGAAAACACAAGGAAAGGGAAAACAAGGAAACACAAGGAAATGGGATAAAATAGGAGCCTTAGCCCAAACTATGACGGATAATTTATGAACAATTTACTGCCATTGCATATTTATTATGTAAAAATGTAATCCATATGTCTAATCAATAATTAACTCTTATCTGACTACAAGTATTTTAAAATGTAATGAAATCTTATTACAAGTACTAGGATTATGCAATCTGATTAATGTAATCTGCTACTACCCAGCACTGTTTGTGACATATTTGTCACCTTTATTCACAGGCAGTTTGTCAGCTTTGTTACGTTCAAAGTGGGGTCCCCTGAAAGAAGCTACTATAATCTTCTACACCCGACAGATCTTGGAAGGACTTCGTTATTTACATGAGAACCAAATTGTTCATCGGGACATCAAGGTAACAACAACAGCAAAACTGTGATAAATCTTTTGGATCTACATTAAGATGACTATTTTTACCATGATCATTGTTGTCATTATTTATGTATTATTTTCTTTATTTAATGTTCTTCGTTTTTACTTTTTAAAGTTTTCTTACAGTTGTAAAGCACTGTGGGTCAATGTCTCCTGTTTTTAAAATGTGCTCTAAAATGTATTTGACTATGACTTGAATTGGACAGTCAGTGACCATATATGTCTGTTCACAGGGGGATAATGTCCTGGTCAACACCTACAGCGGTGTGTTGAAAATCTCAGATTTTGGTACATCCAAGAGGCTGGCTGGAGTCAATCCCTGCACAGAAACATTTACTGGTATATTATTTATGTTTTACATTCGTTGTCTTTTTAAAGAGAGTGCTTTTAAAGTGACCCTTTTCCATCTGACCTGTGTTGTGTGCCATTTATCACACCTCCTGGAGGTCTTGCCAGGTCACAGGTTTGGTTTTAGTTATAGTTCAGCCACTCATTAGCCCCACCAAATAGGATGCTCCTGTCTATGCCAGGGCACCTCCCCCATCACAACACTGTTGTGGTACCTTAAAGGGATAGTTCACCCAAAAATGAAAATTCTGTCAACATTTACTTACCCTTATGTCGTTCCAAACCCTTATCACTTACTTTCTTCCATGGAACACAAAAGGAGATGTTTGGTGTCAGTTGCCATACACTTTCATTGTATGGAGAAAAAGAAAAAGACCATAACAAACCAACATAAATCAGCCACATTCATGCTGGTCTAAGATGGTCTTTTCAGCAGGGCACATAACTTAGTTCTACTGAGACCTGTAGACTAATACAAGCAAAAAATGTAAATGTAGTTGCCTTCTTTTGCACTAACAAGGCTGCTACACATCATTTTCTAGTTAAACCTCGTGTGTATTGGGACAAACTCCAGGGCTAAGATAACTCTTGTTACACAAAACAGACAGCACAGTGAGTGATTATGAGTCCCTGTCACTGGTAACATGAGAATGTCTCCTGAGGGAAAGTAACTAGTTTAGCATAGCTTCTGAGATGGGAGTGTGTTTGTGTTTCATTAGAGTCTGTTAAGGCATTAGAGCAGGTGCACTCATCCGTCCTTCCTCCCTCTCTTCCTCTCGCCATACTCCACTGCTGTCATCATCATTTCATCCGGCTCTCCTTTATTTATTTTACTTTCTGTAAATTCTTGTAACAGCACATTCTTTTCTAATTAAATTCTGTCCTTGGTAAACCACTGTCTAGGCACGTTGCAGTACATGGCCCCTGAAATCATCGATAAAGGCCCAAGAGGTTATGGGGCACCTGCTGATATTTGGTCTTTGGGGTGTACTATCATAGAGATGGCGACAGGCAAACCCCCTTTCCATGAGCTGGGAGAGCCACAGGCCGCCATGTTTAAGGTAAAGGGAATTTTCTTTAACAATATTTATAAATTATGGCCCGTTCACACCAGGTGATGTGTTTGATGCTCTGAACAATATGAAAGTAAAATATTCTCAAGCAATTCTTGCATCAAAATAGTTTACACGCAGTAAAATGCTGAATATTTAGTTTATCAAAATACAGATAAACTCATTTGAAAAATAAAAATCAACCTAGCCTCCAAATACAAAAATGGGGTCATTGCAGTCTGATATTTTGGACGTGAAGCATGAAGTTCTGAGAGATGCATTGTTTTGTTTTGAAGTTTAGTTGTGCATGTTTTTTTGTGAAGAAACAGTGAATTTATCAAATGGATAAGTATCATAAGATTATAAATCAAAGTTCAAAATGTGAACACAGATGGAAATTGCTTAAACAATAACATTATTAAATGGATAGAGGACTATTTCTGTTTGACCTTTTGAAATTAATTGGTTAAATGAAAAGTTTATTTGAAATTATATCAAAATTTCATATCAATGATTTCATAAATGAATACAAAAACAATGATAAAAAAAGAAATCCTGTGTTTTTTGAGTGTCTTTAAATGATTTGATGATTGGTGTATGCCCATTTGTTTTTGTTTATAATTTTTTTTTTATTATGTATATAATTATAATTATATTATATACACAGAATATTTATATGTATATCAGAAAAAAAAAAAAGAAAAAAAAAATAGATGCCAAATTGCCAATTAAATTTAATTCAGATTTGTCTGGAATTCAAAAAATTATCCCAAAAAATTTAACCAAGTCTTCAGTTAGAAAAATTGTGGATCATTGCAATATTTTGTAAAATATTTTGTTTTAAATTTAGCTGTCATATTTTTTGTACTCTCCTCCACTCATGTCTATTCCAATTGTGCTAGGTGGGCATGTTTAAAATCCACCCTGAGATCCCAGAGTCTCTTTCCTCAGAGGCCAAATCCTTTATCCTGTCCTGCTTTGAGCCTGACCCTAATAAACGAGCGATGGCTGGGGACCTGCTCAAAGATCTGTTTTTACGTCAACACATCAAAGGCAAAAAGAACAAGATTGCATTCAAACCCTCAGGTAACATCTCTGACCAAGTCTTACATGCTTTTCACAGCTGTGATAATAATGCAACCTGGGTTGACCCCTCTGGTCATATCCATGGTGTGTATGGCATTTTGGGTCTTGAGAGAGCACACATAGAACATTTCTCTCAGGCAAACACACAGAGATGCCAAACCCCCCCCATAGCCCAGCATTCCTGCATCTCACCGCTGTCTCGGATATTCGCAACAGGTTTAAACTGCTCTCAGCCGGTCACTTGCAGTCCACATTGGACTTATACAAGCAATGTCACCTATTTCTGTGCAGGGGAGGGGCCTGAGAAAAATCTATAGCAAGCCTGAGAAAAATCTGAACAGTACGGACTCACTTTAACTTCACAAATGGCTTCCACTCGTGCAGCACATTTCAGCTATCCTGCTGTCCATGAAAATAATTCTCATGGTGTAGTGTTTCACACAAACACGCTTGCTGCTTTCTCAGAAATCTCTCAAGATTTCTTGTTCACATGGCCAAAAGTCTGACAAGAATGTTTGTTAGTGGCATAGCTGTCTATATCTTCATTTCTAACATTAAACATTACAGCCAACATTATTGGCAGTTGGGCAAGGAGGAGGCGGGAACCAGCTGAACAGTCAACATAAAGTTTTAATGCAAAACTCAACATAAAACAAACATAAACCATAACACAAACAGACACACACAACACAGCCGCGTGCATCTCTCTCTCCTGAACCGGCATCTCCGTCCTCTCCTTATCTTGCTCTCTTGCTGATCAGCCGATTCAGCGCTGGCCGTGCTCCATCACGGCCCGGCTAAGCCCTCATCCTCGTCACAATCATATATACAGTTTTGCTCAAAAGTTTGCATATCCTGGAAGAAATTGTGAAATTTTGGCATTGATTTTGAAAATATGACTGATCATGCAAAAAAAACTGTCTTTTATTTAAAGATAGTGATCATATGAAGCCATTTATTATCACATAGTTGTTTGGCTCCTTTTTATATCATAATGTTTACAGAAATCACCCAAATGGCCCTGATCAAAAGTTTACATACCCTTGTTACAGACACACAAGGTGACACACACAGGTTTAAATGGCAATTAAAGGTTAATTTCCCACACCTGTGGCTTTTTAAATTGCAGTTAGTGTCTGTGTATAAATAGTCAATGAGTTTGTTAGCTCTCGTGTGGATGCACTGAGCAGGCTAGATACTGAGCCATGGGGAGCAGAAAAGAACTGTCAAAAGGCCTGCGTAACAAGGTAATGGAACTTTATAAATTTGGAAAAGTATATAAAAGATATCCAAAGCCTTGAAAATGCCAGTCAGTACTGTTCAATCACTAATTAAGAAGTGGAAAATTCAGGGATCTCTTGATACCAAGCCTAGGTCAGGTAGACCAAGAAAGATTTCAGCCACAGCTGCCAGAAGAATTGTTTGGGATACAAAGAAAAACCCACAGGTAACCTCAGGAGAAATACAGGCTGCTCTGCAAAAAGATGGTGTGGTTATTCCAAGGAGTACAATATGACGATACTTGAACAAAAATGAGCTGCATGATCGAGTTGCCAGAAAGAAGCCTTTACTGTGCCAATGCCACAAAAAAGCCTGGTTACAATATGCCCGACAACACCTTGACATGCCTCACAACTTCTGGCACACTGTAATTTGGAGTGACAAGACCAAAATAGAGCTTTATGGTCACAACCATAAGCGCTATGTTTGGAGAGGGGTCAACAAGGCCTATAGTGAAAAGAATACCATCCCCACTGTGAAGCATGGTGGTGGCTCACTGATGTTTTGGGGGTGTTTGAGCTCTAAAGGCACGGGGAATCTTTTGAAAATTGATGGCAAGATGAATGCAGCATGTTATCAGAAAATACTGGCAGACAATTTGCATTCTTCTGAACGAAAACTGCGCATGGGACGCTCTTGGACTTTCCAGCACAACAATGACCCTAAGCACAAGGCCAAGTTAACCCTCCAGTGGTTACAGCAGAAAAAGGTGAAGGTTCTGGAGTGGCCATCACAGTCTCCTGACCTTAGTATCATCGAGCCACTCTGGGGAGATCTCAGACGTGCAGTTCATGCAAGACGACCAAAGACTTTGCATGACCTGGAGGCATTTTGCCAATGAGCAGCTATACCACCTGCAAGAATTTGGGGCCTGATAGACAACTATTACAAAAGACTGCACGCTGTCATTGATACTAAAGGGGGCAAGACACAGTATTAAGAACTAAGGGTATGCAGACTTTTGAACAGGGGTCATTTCATTTTTTTCTTTGTTGCCATGTTTTGTTTTACGATTGAGCCATTCTGTTATAACCTACAGTTGAATATGAATACCATAAGACATAAAAGAAATGTGTTTTGCCTGCTCACTCATGTTTTCTTTAAAAATGGTACATATATTACCAATTCTCCAAGGGTATGCAAAATTTTGAGTACAACTGTAGATATCTTAAATCATATATCATCTATAAATAGGACGTTCCTTAGTTTATCATAATTACATTACAAGTAAACAGATTTATTATTCAGAAATATTTTTTTACTGACTGTTGGCTGCAAAGTCAAACCACACTGGTGTTACTCGATGCCTTAGACCAGTGAATTTACTGGTTTTATTCACTAGGCTTTATAATACAGGGCCAAAACTAACCAACCACTAACAATGTCTCCTTCTCCCTTGATGGCATCCAATTGTCGAATTGGCTCGCTTGGACTTGGATTCTCTGTGTAACAGTGTGGCAAGGTTTGTGTCCACCATCTATGTCTCCTTGAGGGCCATCAGCTCATAATAATTGCTGCTCTGCTGGTTTCTGGTGACTGTGTTTAGTGCATGCTTTTGTTGTGCTCTGTTTGGTCCTTTGTGTCTGTTATCATTTTTTTCATTCTCTTAATTTGTTGCTCTTTCGCTTTACAGGTGTTTCATACAAATTTGGCTCAAGCGTTCTCCTTTTCAAAGTGGATTTGATTTGAATACTATCATAATATTTTTTGTGAATGTTCATCCTCAATGTAAAGTATTTATCCCTGCTGAAAAGACCAGCTTAGACCTGCAAGAGTGGTTCTGACTGATTTGTGCTGGTTCGTGCTGGTTTGCTGCTGGCCAAGCAGGTTGACCTGCATAGTCATGGTCGACCCGGTAAAAAGACTTTTGGGGACACCACCTAACCAGTAAGAAAAAGCACAGCATATGCTGGTGACCTAGCTGGTCTTTTCAGCAAGAATGATAGTATGTTTCCCATTTTTCTGACTAATAGATTGTGAAAATGTGTGTATATGTTTGTATACATGTGACTCTGTGTTTGTGTTTTACTCCTTGTAGACTACATCCGCAGTGTTTCATTACCAGTACAGCTGCAGGCAGAGGCCACAGGGAGCAGCAGCAGTGAACCCGGCTCTGTGTCTCCAGACTGTGACTCCAAACAAGACATGTTCTTTGAGAAGAAAAAACGCTCAAGCTCTGAGAACTTCATTAAACCGCCCAACTCAAACTTCCTTAGGTGAGCTCAGAAGATTTCAGTCCAACTTGTGTTGCTCACGAGAGCTCTCAGTTGCAAGAGAATATTTTATGCCCAAAGTGCAGGAGGTCTTTAACCTGGCGCCTCATGTATCAATTTAATTTAATTTAATTTAATTTAATTTAATTTAATTTAAATTGATGCAATTTAGTTTAGATTTAATTTAGTTTTTTTTTTTTTTTTTTTTTTTTGGGTGGGTCCCCACCATTTTTTACTTTGTTAGTAAAAAAATACTAACAACTTAATAGTTCTTTATCTAAATTTATGTTGGGATAGGCAAGTGGTGCAGTTGTGGTCTAGTGTAAAAGGTGCAAATTGATAGAACTGACCAGATTTAGACCTGTAATGCCTCATATTTGCCACACCATTTTAGATAAGCATCTTTTCTTTATCAATAATAATTGTGCAACTTAATGTTTAAAAATACTAAATAAAATAAAATTAAAAAAAAATCCACTTGTCTCAAAAATTTTCAGGTATGATGCTTCTTTCTATAGCTCAAACTTTCCCACACACATAGTGTTTCTCACATCAGTCGGGATGAGTTTAAGACCTGCTCTGAGCAGCATCCACAGCGATAGCTTTTTCTGGCACGTGTGCGACTGCTTGCATGTGTAAATGTATCCATTTGTGTAAGTGGTAGATTAGAGTCTGGAATGTTAATGACATGACTGTGTTTACGGAGCTTGAGTACCCGTGGTCAGTACGGCACTCATTCCAACTCTAAATCAACCTGGGTATGAAGCACTGAGGTCCGTCCTGATGGCTGCTCGACTCCATGGAAACGCTGTTTAATTAACACGGAGGAATGAGGAGACAGGTGTGCTGTGCAGGTGTATGTACGTGTGTGATGAGATAATGACTTTTACAGCAGCTCCTCTCTGGCTGCTAATAAATATAATCCCCAAAACAGTTTACTTAGCCTTTCTCCTCGGTTTCAGTGCACACACCGAATCATAGAGCTGTCACAGCCAAGAAACACATATATGCATCAACATTTTCACTCATTTCCTTCTTGAATTAAATCTTTAAAATCATATTTTTTAATCACTAATCCACAATTATATATGCTTTGGCTGGTAAATGTTATGTCATTAAAAATATTTAAACATATAATATGAATCTTAAAAGATAATGGGCCTTATTCATGAAACACAAGTGGAAAGGTGTTTTGTGCAAATCCATTCTTACATAAAATTGTTATACAAGTACTATCAATTTTCAGAGCAATTTGTCCTGCTCGTGTTTCTTGAATGAGATTAAGTAAATGTTTATATATATTTAATTTATTTAACACAGTTATTGCATTTACCTAATTTGACATTATAAGCACTATAAGTATGAAATATCACCAATGAGTGAAATACACCATTAATAAGACCACCAAAGGACTGCTGTAGACTACTGGCAAAAATACTTATTACATATAATTTTGTTGCAAATTCAACATTTTAGAATGTTAATGAATGTTATTTTAATTTATTGACAACTATACAAAACAGTATATTGGGTCTGTAGCATAGTGCAATGATGGTATCGAATGATAATACCATAGTACTGAATGATTACCATATTCTTATACCATGGTATTTACATGGTACTCACCATAAAAAAACACCATATTGTCATGCCACTATGCTAAGAAAAAAAACATGTTAATCCTATGATATTTTTGCTAATATAGACAATGCACATCTGCAACGGTTTGTAAAGTGTGTGTGTTCTATCAGTGTTCCAGATGAGAGTCCTACAGCAGAAGACCGCAGCTCTCCTGCCTCATCTGAGAACAGTGACTCTGGTCTCTTCCTCCTGAAGAAAGACAGTGAGCGACGGGCCATACTCTACAAGGTCCTTAATGAGGACCAGGATAAAGTGACCTCCAACCTAATGGAAAACCACATCCAGGTGTGCAAGTATATTTATGTGCATTTTTTGCATGTGATTGTGTGTACATATCTGAATCTTAAACAGAGGATTGTCTCTCTCTCTCTCTCTATTTTAGGGTCAAGAAGAGCTAAAGTTGTCAGTGGACCACATCAAACAGATCATCTGCATCTTGCGAGACTTTATACGTTGCCCCGAGCGACGCGTCATGGCAACCACCATCTCGAAACTCAAACTGGACCTGGACTTTGACAGCACGTCCATCAATCAGATCCAGCTGGTTCTATTTGGTTTCCAGGATTCTGTGAGTAGATATAAAACTATACTACACTACACTATACTATACTACACTACACTTTACTATACTGTGCTATACTATATACAGTATTATACTATACTATATTATACTTAACTGTACTATACTACTATACAATGCTATACTCTAACACTGTGTCCTAACCAGATGTGACTTAATGCATGTAAATTAAATTTTTCCTAAGCAGAAGTGATATAGATACCATATTATACTATACAGTACTGTACAATACAACACTACACTACACTCTTACATTGTGTCCTAAATAGACATGACGTAATGCATGTAAATTGATTTTTTCCTAAGCAGATGTGATACAGATACCATATTATACTACACTATACTATACTTAAACACTGTGTCCTAATGAGACGTGACATGATGCATCTTAATCTGAATTTGTCCAAAACACACATGATATAGAGATCATATGATACTATACTGTACTGTTCTACAATATACTATATTATACTTAACTGTACTATATGATACTATACCATACTATAATCTAACACTGTTTCCTAACTAGACATGACATAATGCATGTTTATCGAATTTGTTCTAAACAGACACGATACTGTGCTGCATTGTACAATTATACAATATACACTACACTATACTGTACTGTACTATATTATACTATAACACTCTGTCCTATATAGATGCGACGTGATGCATTTGAATCTGAATTTGTCCTAAACAGACACAATATAGATACCATATTATAAAATACTGTACTGGTCTGTACTATACAGTACTGTACTATACTATACTTAACTATGCTGTATTATTCTATACTATATTGTACTGTACTATACTAGACTATACTCTAGCACTGTGTCCTAACTAGATGTGACTTGATGCATGTTAATCTGAATTTGTTCTTAACAGGTGCAATATAGATACCATATTATACTATACCAGATACCATACTATACTGTACTATACTATTACTATATTGATTGTCTGTGATTATGTAATAGTATCAGTTTCATTGTGTACAGTAAAATTACTTGATGCTTTAAAGTTATTATGCATTTTTAGGTGTAATAGTGTACGAAGCTTTAAGAAAAGTATTTTAACTATCTTAAAACAGTTTTTTGTCCTAAAACATTCAAGGCCTATTCTCCTCTGATAAGGAGTTTAAGCTAAGCTGACTGACATATTTTCATTGCATTTCCCTAGAGCTTTCATTTAATGTATCTGTGAGCACAAAGTTACGAGTCTTTTTAAATGAAATCAAGGTGCAGAGGAGCTTATCATTATATTAAAGTGTTCGTGCCTTTTTCCCATGTAGCCTTAGTTTCTCAGTGTCTCCCTCTTGTGTTGGTTTCTTGATGATAATTCCTGTCTCTTGTCACTTTTGTGCCTCAGGTGAATAAAGTGTTGAGGAACCATCACATTAAACCTCACTGGATGTTTGCCATGGACAACATCATCAGACGGGCTGTTCAGGCAGCTGTTACCATTTTAATTCCAGGTGTGTGTAAAAGAAAGAGAAAAGCAAACCAGAGGACATATTTTATTCTGAAGAACAACAGTTTTCATATGACTCTTATGTGGAGACAGACTGATATTGTTTTTAAGACAAATACCGATACCAATTAATTGGTTATATTACCAGATTATTTACATTTTAAGTGTCTAATACCCTATATGCAGAACAATTTCTTTTTTATTATTGTTCTATTTCTGCCATTTGACAGAATTATGGCTAAATAACCATTAGACTACAACAATAACATCACATCTATTTTAATAATAGTAATTATAATAATAATAATAATTATTATTATTATTGTTACTTTCCCATTTTTAGAGCTGCAGACGCATTTTGGCCCAGCATCTGAAAGTGAGGGTGCAGATAAGGACGCAGATGAAGTAGATGAGGAAGAGGATGGGGAGTTCAGTTCAGTGGCTCGTGTGACGCAGGAAGATCAAGCACTCACATCTGGAGTCAGCACCATCAGTTCAGTCATATCCCATGAGGCTCAGCGGCCACAGCACCCACTGGGAGCTCAGATCGGACACCTCAAACAGGAAACCAGCAGGTAGACACCACACTTCCTCTAAAACACTCTCCATCAATCTGTTGTATGCGGTTAAATGTAGAAAGCGGCCAATATTTTGCCACACCTGCCAACAGAAGGTGAATTTAAGAAAAAATGTATAGACTATGAAGCTATGTTTTGCATTATTATTTGTAAAAAATTCTATGATTTTTGCATATTCCAAAATATATTTGTAATAAATTGCTTTATCTGTGGCCTTTGTGTCACTAACAGTATTACATACAAGATGAGTCTCTATGAAACTTTCCTGGCAGAACAATGTCAAGACACTTTGTTTTGTTCCTTATATTTTCATTTTGTTGTGAGGAATATGCCACATGTGTCATGACATGGAATTCTGGACAAAAAAAAAACATCGACATTCTAGACTGTTGAATTTGCGCATGAGTTTCGAGGAGTGTTTTCTTTAGTAGACAGTTTGTATGTCGTTATTTGAATCATGCACATTACTTACATTAATGATGATCAGACTATCACTCTTTAAATTCGACTTGCGTAAAGATGCACTTTATTTTTATTTAACGAATAGTATTCGGCATGACGTGTGACATCAACGTGGCAGCCGCCTTGACACGACCTGCTACATGTAAAATAAAACATTTTATTAGACTAAAGATATCACTGGAGTCTTCATCTGTGAATCATTTTAGACACTAAAATAAAAAAATAAAAAAATAAAGTACTATTAATTTCTGTGTAAAAATTAGTTTTTTAAGTGCACATTTTAAATGAACTTGTTATGTACTCTCCACCAAAGCCCATTTTTACTCCCATTTTGCATGCATGTTAATTTTGCAACCTAAATGTAGATTTTGATTGTTTGATAGTTTTAAATGCATTTTGTTCCCCATCTGTCACTCACTCGACGTTGTGTCGATGTAGTGACACTAGGGGTCACACTTGGGAGCCCAAGACACCTCTGGTCTTTGATAAAAGGCCAATGAAAATTGGCGAGTGGTATTTGCATGCCACTCCCCCAGACATACGGGTATAAAAGGAGCTGGTATGCAACCACTCATTCAGATTTTCTCTTCGGAGCTGAACGGTCATGCTCATTGAGCTGAATACTACTGTTCATTCACCTCTGCTGGATCTGACGGTGCATTTCAGCGGCTTCTCTCTCCTCTGCACTGGTGCACTGCAGAGAATGCCCGTGGGTGCTTCGGCAGAAAAACAAGAGAGTATATTTTCTGAAAGAGTATATATTTCTCTAAAAGAGCGGCACACACGGAACGTCTTTTTAAAGATGGCTTTCCGATTGTGTGTTATTCCTGGTTGCGGTCATTATCTATCAACTTCGGATGGTCATGATCGCTGTCTTTCGTGTCTGGGCGCGACCCACACAGAGGCAGCGTTTGTGGATGGTTCATGTTCTCACTGCGAGAACATGACCATGGCAACGTTGTGGTCGCGGCTTGCTTTCGTAAGAAGCACCCCAGTGGCTCCCCGCCTTGGTCCTTCTACCTACGGGTATGAGGCCACCGCGGCTAGCACTGGGGGCGATTTGGGGACCCCAATGGGATCATCTCCGCCGGGTATCCCCCCGCAGACCTCCCATTCCCCAGCACGCTCGTCTGCCCCAATCGGGCTTCTGGATGAGTTCGCCGGCTCGTCTCACGGCGAGTCTGGCTTCTTGTTCGGAGCCCGCGAAGATGATGAGCTCTTGAGCGCTGCATCGGAGAGTGGGCTTGTCCAGTCGGAAGCAGAAGCCTCAGCTGGGCTTCCCCCTTTGGGGACGATTGCTCAGTCACAGGCCGATGACAAAATAGTGGACATGCTTTCCCAGGCGGCCGCTCAAAGCAGCCACGCCCCGCTCCATTGCCATTCTTCCCGGAAGAGCACAAGGAGCTGACGAAGTCGTGGGAGGCACCGTTTACTGCCCGGCCCCGATTCCGCAGTTCCTCCGCTCTCACTACCCTCAATGGCGGGGTGGCCAGGGGCTATACGGTGATTCCCCCAGTGGATAAGGCGCTCACGGTGCACCTATGCCCACAGAGCACCGCCACCTGGCGCGGACGCCCTAAGCTCCCGTCCAAACCCTGTAGGCTCACGTCGTCCCTGACGGCTAAAGCCTACAGCGTGGCTGGACAAGCCGCCTCTGCCCTGCACGCCATGGCTCTCCTGCAGGTCCACCAAGCCAAGGCGTTGAAAGAACTGCACGAGGGTAGTTCCACCCCAGATCAGATACAGGAACTGCGCTCGGCGACTGACCTCGCTCTCTGAGTGACAAAGGTCATGGCGCAGTCTCTCGGGTGGACGATGGCCACACTAGTGGTCAAGGAGCGCCACCTTTGGCTCAACCTGGTCGAGATGGGCGAGGCTGACAAGACACGGTTCCTTGCTGCCCCCATTTCCCAGGCGGGCCTATTCGGCGACACTGTCGAGGACTTTGCCCAGCAGTTCTTGGCGGTGAAGCAGCAGAAGGAGGTGGGGCGGATCTCGAGGTGCCACACCACGTCGTGGCCATGCTGAGTCTAGGACATCGAAGCACTTACCTGGCTCCTTGTGACCACCCCCGGAACAGCCTGGGACAGGGGAGGAAGAGGCCTGTCCTCGTAACCTGTGGAGACTGCCACATCGGGGGCGGCTGTGTGCCACAGCTGGGCGCTCAGGGGCAGAAAGGCCACTGCTGGAGCGCCAATGCTGCAAGAAAAAACCTGTGGACGATAGTTGTGGTGACGACCGTACACACCGGGTATGTGACCCAGGGAGGAAGGAAGCATTCGCATTCTCAACTATTTCGACGACTGGCTAATCCTAGCTCACTCTCGAGACATGTTGTGCGCACACAGGGACCTGGTGCTCTCACACCTCAGCCGACTAGGGCTTCAGGTCAACTGGGAAAAGAGCAAGCTCCTCCCGGTTCAGAGCATCTCTTTTCTCGGTTTGGAGTTGGACTCAGTCTCCTTGACGGCACGCCTTATGAACGAGCGTGCCCAGTCGGTGCTGGCCGCTGAAAACAGCGGTTCCACTGAAACTTTTTCAGAGGCTCCTGGGGCATATAGCCTCCTCGGCGGTGGCCATCCCGCTCGGGTTGATGCATATGAGGCGCAACCTCAACACTACAGCGGACGTGCTGTCATGGCAGGTTACCCTCAGGGGAGAGTGGAGGCTCCACCCTCAGGTGGTCCAGCTGATTTGGAGTCGATTCAGATGGGCACAGGTGGACCTGTTCGCCTCCCAAGAATCCTCCCACTGCCCGCTCTGGTATGCCCTCACCGAGGCTCCCCTCAGCATAGACGTGCTGGCACACAGCTGGCCCCCTGGCCTACGCAAATATGCATTTCCACCAGTGAGCCTGCTTGCACAGACCCTGTGCAAGGTCAGGGATGACGAGGAGCAGGTCGTCCTAGTAGCACCTTACTGGCCCACCCAGACGTGGTTCTTGGACCTCACGCTCCTCGCGACAGCTCCCCCCTGGTGAATTCCCCTGAGGAAGGACCTTCTTTCTCAGGGGCGGGGCACCCTCTGGCACCCGCGACCAGACCTGTGGAATCTCCATGTCTGGCCCTTGGACGGGACGCAGAAGACTTAAGCGGGCTAGGGCCCCCTCTATGAGGCACCTGTATGCCTTTAAGTGGCATCTGTTTGCTAAGTGGTGTTCTTCTGATCAGTGCTTTCCTTCCTGCAGGAGAGGTTGGAAGGGAGGCTGTCCCCTTCCACCTTGAAGGTGTATGTTGCCGCCATAGCAGCACACCACGACGCAGTCAACAGTAAGTCCTTAGGGAAGCACGACCTGATCATCAGGTTCCTAAGAGGTGCCAGGAGGCTGAATCCCTCCAGACCGTGCCTCATTCCCTCATGGGACCTCTCTGTAGTTCTTCAGGGTCTACAGAGAGCCCCCTTTGAGCCTTTGCAGTCAGCCGAGCTTAAGGCACTCACCTTGAAGACTGCCCTCCTGACTGCACTCACTTCCATCGAGAGGGTAGGTGACCTGCAAGCATTCTCTGTCAGCAAAACGTGCCTGGAGTTCAGTCCGGGTTACTCTCACGTGATCCTGAGACCCCGACCGGGCTATGTGCCCAAGGTTCCCACCACCCCTTTTAGGGACCAGGTGGTGAACCTGCAAGCGCTGCCCCAGGTGGGGGCAGACCCAGCCCTGTCATTGCTGTGTCCGGTGCGCGCTTTACGCATCTATTTGGATAACACGCAGAGCTTTAGAGTCTCTGAGCAGCTCTTTATCTGCTTTGGTGCACAGCGGAAAGGAAGCGCTGTCTCCAAGCAGAGGATCGCCCACTGGCTCATTGACGCCATAACTATGGCATATCTCGCCCAGGACATGCCGCCCCCGGTAGGGCTACGAGCTCATTCTACCAGGGGTATAGCGGCTTCCTGGGCCCTGGCCAGAGGTGCCTCTCTAACAGACATTTGCAGAGCAGCAGGCTGGGCAACACCCAACACCTTTGCAAGGTTCTACGACCTCAGGGTGGAACCGGTTTCGTCCCAGGTAGTGGCACGCAACACAAGCGGATAAGCCCGGGATAGCCGGCCGGGTGTATCGCTTGCACATAGCGCCTTCCACCTCCTTTTGAACTGAAGACGTGCGCCATTAATTCCCAGTAGTGTTCACAAGTTTGTTCCCTGGTTGACTTCCTCCGAGCCCTGTGGCAGTCGAGTTTTCAGAGAGATTCGCTGCCGGCCCAGTACACATGCTAAGAGTCCTGATCTGGGGTAGGTGCTCCGCATGTGGCGGTTCCCTGTAAGGCTAACCCCATGCGATATATTTATCTTCCGCTAATTCGTCTCCCTGTCAGCAAACTGCGTCTTCCTTGGGCAGAGCCCCTCTACCCCAGTCTCCATGTTTGTAGTAACTCCTCCCCCATTGGGCAGGATCTACCTTGAAGACTCTCCACATGGTCGGAAAGACCATGTGATGTATCCTTCCACTTAAATATCCCCCCCTCACTTTGGGTGAAGTGTGGTCTCCGCTGTGTCTTCCCCTTGGGAGGGACACCCCCCGACTAGACCTGGAGGCCCAGTCGGATAATCCCCTTTCTTTTTTAGGGAGTGGAAAAAAGAGAAGGGGAAAAGAGGCCACGACTGGGTTAAGCCTGTCTCTATCTCTTGGGTAGTCGACTTGTCCCCAAAAAGGGCCGTTCGACACTCATAACTATGTTGGGGGAGGTTATGTGTCGACCTGGTGTGCTGGCTATGAGGCACACAGTAGTCTGCCCACCACACACCGCCAGTTCACATAACACAGTTCAGCCAATTGTGGCGTTTCTTATAGGGACCCCTAGTGTCACTACATCAACACAATGTTGAGTGAGTGACAGATAGGGAACGTCATGGTTACTTGTGTAACCTCCATTCCCTGATGGAGGGAACGAGACGTTGTGTCCCTCCTGCCACAATGCTGAACTACCCGCTGAAATGGCCGGACCTTATATCGGCTCCTCAGCATAAAACCTGAATGAGTGGTTGCATACCAGCTCCTTTTATACCCATATGTCCGGTGGAGTGGCATGCAAATACCACTCGCCAATTTTCATTGGCCTTTTATCAAGGACCAGAGGTGTCTCGGGCTCCCAAGAGTGACCCCTAGTGTCACTACATTGACACAATGTCTCGTTCCCTCCATCAGCGAAAGGAGGTTACACAAGTAACCATGCCGTTTTATGCCATACTGCTGGATTTAAAAAAGTATGTCATCATAGTATAACACTAGAATTTGTTCATAATGCTTGAAGGGGCTGAGGGAAAGTGTTTCAGTGTTTTATTACTCTCTGTAGGCTGCTTGAAGAACTGGTGCAAAAGGAGAAAGAGTATCAGCAGGTACTGAGACAAACTCTCCAGCAGCGGGCGCATGACATTGAGCTTATCAGGATCAGACAGCAGCCTGTTGCAGGTTAGCATGTGTTAAAAATCAAATACTTTCTCTTACTAATTTAGAATCACCTATACAACCATACTTTTAACAATTATTAAGGACTTGATGTGACTAAATTTAAAACTGTGACACCTGTAATTACCTCTATCAAAGTCGAATTGCCTGCCCTGACCTGTTTCAGTTTCTCTAATCTGAGCTTGAAAGCAGAACCTGAATGTGAAATCCACGCATCCTCGTTATCATATAGAATGAAGAAATACAGAAATAAACAAATGAAGAAAGGAAAAATAAATAAGAAAAGTAAATTATGAAAATAAAATAGGAGAAGTATTATACAGAAATAAACCAATTAAGATTATACTGTAAGTATGAAAATAAATGCATTTAGATAGTATTAACAGAAATACTATATAGGCTATATATACTGTATATACAGGGCATTCATTAAGTATTCAGACCCCTTCATTTTTTTTCACATTTTGCTATGTTGCAGCCTGATGCTAAAATGCTTAAAATTATTTTATTTTCACATGAATCTAAACTTCATATCCCATAATGACAAAGACAAAAAACAGATTTTTGATAACTTTGCAAATTTATAAAAAAGAAAAAACTGAAATATCACATTGGTATAAGTATTCAGACCCTTTGCTATGACACTTGAAATTTAGCTCAGGTGAATCCCATTTCTCTGGATCATCTTTGAGATGTTTCTACACTTTGATTGGAGTCCACCTGTGGCAAATTCAACTGATTGGACATGATTTGGAAAGGCACACACCTGTCTATATAAGGTCTCACAGCTGAAAATGCATATCAGAGCAAAAACCAAGCCATGAGGTCAAAGGAACTGTCTGCAGAGCTCAGAGACAGGATTGTGTCAAGGCACAGATCTGGGGAAGGCTACAAAAAAAAAAAAAAAAAAAATATTGCCTGCATTGAAGGTTAACAAGCGCACAGTGGCCTCCATAATTCTTAAATCAAAGAAGTTTGGAACAACCAGGACTCTTCCTAGAGCTGGCCACCAGGCCAAACTGAGCAATCGGGGGAGAAGGGCCTTGGCAAGAGAAGGTTAAGCTCCAGAGATCATGTGTGGATATGGGAGAAACTTGCAGAAGGACAACCATCACTGCAACACTCCACCGATCTGGACTTTATGGCAGAGTTGCTAGACGGAAGCCTCTCCTCAGTGCAAGACACATGAAAGCATGCTTGGAATTTGCAAAAAAGCACCTAAAGGACTCTCAGGCTGTGAGAAACAAGATTCTCTGGTCTGATGACACAAAGATTGAACAGCTTGGCCTCAATTCCATGCATCATGTCTGGAGGAAACCAGGCACCGCTCATCACCTGCGCAATACCATCCCAACAGTGAAGCATGGTGGTGGTAGCATCATGCTGTGGGGGTGTTTTTCAGCGGCAGGGACTGGGGGACTGGTCAGGGTTGAAGGAAAGCTGAATGCAGCAAAATACAGAGATATCCTTAATGAAAACCTGGTCCAGAGCGCTCAAGACCTCAGACTGGGCCAAAGACTCACCTTCCAACAGGACAATGACCCTAAGCACACAACCAAGACAATGCAAGAGTGGCTTAGGGACAATTCTGTGCATGTCCTTGAGTGGCCCAGCCAGAGCCCAGATTTGAACCCAATCGAACATCTCTGGAGAGACCTGAAAATGGCTGTCCACCAACAGTTCCCATCCAACCTGACAGAGCTTGAGAGGATCAGCAGAGAAGAAAATCCCCAAATCCAAGTGTGCAAAGCTTGTCGCATCATACTCAAAACGACTTGAGGCTGCAGACGCTGCCATAGGTGCTTCAAAGAAGTACTGAGTTAAGGTTCTGAATACTTATGTCAATGTGATATTTCAGTTTATCTTTTTAATAAATTTGCAAAGTTATCAAAAATCAATTTTTTGCTTTGTCATTATAGGGTATGGAGTGTAGATTGTTGTGAATTTTTTTTTTTAAAGCATTTTAGCATAAGACTGCAACATAAAATGTGAAAAAAATGAAAGGGTCTGAATACATTATGAATGCACTGTATATACACAGATCAGCCACAACATTAAAACCACCTGCCTAATATTGTATAGGTCCCCCTCATGCTGCCAAAACAGCGCCAACCCGCATCTCAGTGTAGCATTCTGAAATTATATCTATCTGATTTACCGTAGACTTTGTTAGTTCGAACCAATCTGGCCATTTTCTGTTGACCTCTCTCATCATCAAGGCATTTCCATCCACAGAACTGCCCCTCACTGGATGTTTTTTGTTTTTGGCACCATTCAGAGTAAATTCTAGAGACTGTTGTGCATGAAAATCCCAGGAGATCAGCAGTTACAGAAATATTCAAACCAGCCATTCTGGCACCAACAATCATCCATGCGATTATCTAACCAACCAATCATGTGGCAGCAGTGCAGTGCATAAATTCATGCAGATTCGGGTCAGGAGCTTCAGTTAATGTTCACATCAACCATCAGAATGGGGAAAAAATTTGATCTCAGTGATCTGGCCTGGCAAAAAGATTTAATTACACCTTCAATGTACAAAAAAAAAAAAAAAAAAAAAGAAGTGAAATCTGTTTTAATAAAAATCGAACACTGGGACATGAAAATGCCCAGAGTAGAAGAAACAACCTCGTTTTTTTTTCATAAATATATATATATATATATATATATTCACTACCGGTCAAAAGTTTTGAAACACTTCCTCATTCCTTTTATTATAATCTTTTTTTTTTTTTCTTTTTTTTTTTCACATTTTAGAATAATAGTAGTCATCAAAACTATGGAATAACAAATGAAGCTATGGGAATTATGTTGTGACTAAACAAAATCCAAAATAAATCAAAACTGTGTTATATTTTAGCATCTTCAAAGTGGCCACACTTTGCCTAGAATTTGCAGACATGTACTCTTGACATTTTCTCAATCAAATTCTTGAGGTATCACCCTGGGATGATTTTTAAACAGTATTGAAGGAGTTCCCATCTATGTTGGGCACTTATTGGCTGCTTTTCTTTATTATTTGGTCCAAGTCATCAATTTCAAAAACTTTTTTTTTTTTAATTAAATTTTAGTTTTATAATGAAATAAATTAATATGTTGGCACAATTATATTTTTGTCTACAAAACTAATTTCAAACATTTAAGCATACACCTTCAGATCAAAAGATTTTTAAGATCATGAGAAACATTTCAGTCAAGTGTTTCAAAACTTTTGACCGGTAGTGTGTGTGTGTGTGTGTGTGTGTGTGTATACATACATACATACAGACAGACAGACAGACAGACAGACAGACAAATAGATAGGTATATGTATATAGGGTGTTTCTTCAACACTGAATATATTACGTCCCAGGGGTTGATTTTTATTAAACAAACCAGATTTCACCTTTTTTTTTCTTTTTGTACATTGCAGGTGTAATTAAAAAAAAAAATGACAGGCCTTCATCATTTATTTTTGGTACTTTTAAAATGCCTTATATGCATAGATTTTACTGTTTTAACCTTGTTCCAGATCCAGACTTTCAACACTAATCTATGAAAATTGTGTTAAAATGGTTTCTAGGAATATTTAAAAAAATGACTACTGTCCCAAAATTGTGGTGTCATTTCCACCCCACCAATTTTTTTTTTTCCTCTTATACATATATATATATATTTATTTATTTTTTTCAAAAGTTAGTGTACTCATTTACCAAGTCAACAAAAGCTGGCTTGATATAAAATATTTGACAACTGATATTTGAAGAAAACAAAGACAATTCAAGTATCACTTGAGAGATTAATATTTTTATTAGCCCAATCAAGCTGTAATTTTACCAAATTATGCAAAAATTGTAACATTATTATTTAATTGTGTATATTTAGGATACATAAAATGGTAACTATAAATTAGCCTTAGCAAGTCATTTTATTCACAAAAATGTTATTCAAATATTTCCATCACCGTCATTTCCACCACAGAATTCTATTTAACACAATCCAGAATTTAAGTTGTGGTGGAATTGACACAGTGGTGGGAATCATCCAAAATGATTTAAATGGCGTAAATCTCCTGTGATGCATGTAATTACGTACGTACACTGTTGGACATTGTCAGTAGACAAATTAAAAACAATGGTGAGAATGTTTAAACAAGACTTTTCTTTCTAGAAGTCCACAGTGCTAATAAAATTGCTAGAAGCCGAATAAACACACACACACACACACACACACACACACACACACACACACACACACACACACACACTACTGGCAGCCAAAAGTTTGGAATAATGTACAGATTTTGCTGTTTCGGAAGGAAATTGGTACTTTAATTCACCAAAGTGGCAATCAGCTGATTACAAAGTATAGTCAGGACATTACTGATGTAAAATACAGCAACATCACTATTTGAAAAGTCATTTTTGATCAAATCTAGATGGGGCCCCATTTCCAGCAGCCATCACTCCAAAATCTTATCCTTGAGTAATCATACTAAATTGCTAATTTGGTACTAGAAAATCACTTGCCATTATATCAAACACAGTTGAAAGCTATTTGGTTTGTTAAATGAAGCTTAACATTGTGTTTGTTTTTGAGTTGCCACAGTATGCAATAGACTGGCATGTCTTCAGGTCAATATTAGGTCAAAAATGGCAAAAAAGAAACAGCTTTCTCGAGAAACTCATCAGTCAATCATTGTTTTGAGGAATGAAGGTTATACAATGCTTGAAATTGCCAAAAAACTGAAGATTTCATACAAAGGTGTACACTACAGTCTTCAAAGACAAAGGAGAACTGGCTCTAACAAGGACAGAAAGAGATGTGGAAGGCCAGATGTACAACTAAACAAGAGGATAAGTACATCAGAGTCTCTAGTTTGAGAAATAGACGCCTCACATATCCTCAGCTGACAGCTTCATTGAATTCTAATCGCTCAACACCAGTTTCATGTACAACAGTAAAGAGAAGATTTAGGGGTGCAGGCCTTATGGGAAGAATTGCAAAGAAAGAGACACTTTTGAAACAGAAAAAACAAAAAGAAAAGGTTAGAGTGGGCAAAGAAAAACAGTCATTGGACAACAGATAATTGGAAAAGAGTGTTATGGATTTTAACCACATTGAGCTTTTGTGGGATCAGCTAGACTGTAAGGTGCATGAGAAATGCCCGACAAGACAGCCACATTATGGCAAGTGCTACAGGAAGCGTGGGGTGAAATGTCACCTGAGTATCTGGATAAACTGACAGCTAGAATGTCAAGGACCTGCTATGCTGTCATTGCTGCACGTGGAGGATTTCTTAAGTTCTGAATTTTTTTTTCAAATTGTAATAGTAATTTTTCATGTTATAATGCCCTATATACACTATATATTGTGATCAGTTGAATGCGACTTTGGTGAATAAAAGTACCAAGTCCTTACCATGAGAGCAAAATTTGTTCATTATTCCAAACTTTTGGCTGCCAATGTATATATTAGGGCTGTCAAACGATAAAAATATTTAATCATGATTAATATCATAATTTCTTGTAGTTAACCGCAATTAATCGCAATATCTTTATAAACATGAGTGGACAAAATATGCTTCATCCAGATGTATTTTTCAGTCATCCACACAAAACCTACCCCACTAACAGAGTTGAACAACAGAAAATGAACACAGCACAACTCAATTCAAATTATGTACAAAATATGGTAGTTGTAAGTGTATTATGACAGGATTTATTTGCTTATTTTTATGGAGTTTTGACAGACATGCAAAAAAGTCTACACTGACTACTCTGTGAAAAATACATCAAAAACTCCTTTTAGACTCAGGTCACAATAGTAACTGGGGTTAAACAGGTTAATGAGAGTGTAGATTACCTGCAGGGTTCCAGCAATGTCTCCAATGTCTGCACTGGCTAGTGCACTATCAAACAGAGACACTGTGACAGAACTTTGGAAACAGCAGCAGGGTTTCCGTTAGCCGGTAATCAGTACCGCCGCTCAATATACGTATATTACGCAGTCTGCATAGGGCACCAACTCCCTAGGCGGGCACCAGAAACTCCACCGGCTGCCCTTACTCGTTGCACATTATATGATATTCAAGGACCCAGTAGCAGTCGTGGAACACAGATGATTGCCTCATGCTCGCACTTTCACTTAGCGCTCGCACCGCGCCTTGCAGTGCAAAGCAGGTGTTCAAATGGCAGCTGTATTACCACTGCAATTATGCTACAATGTTAGGTGCTCTATCTGTGCTTTGCGGGCATGTTCTACTGCTATGCTACATTGATAAAATATTTGGCACAAGTATCAGCATGTCTTTCACCATCTGTTTTCCCGACGGTCAATGCATGTGACATTATGCATTGACTCGCTTCTCATGACCTATGGTTTATTCAAACGGTCATATTACGCGTTAACGGTGTTAAAAGAAATGTGTGGCGTTAAACGAATTATGCGTTAACTTCGACAGCACTATTCATACATGTTTAAAATATGGTAAAACAGCAACATTCTTGGGTGTGGAAGAAAGCAAAACTTCATCATTCACAAGGTTTACACTGCAGTAGCCTAATATTGGCTTCACAGATTCATTATTGCTTTCTAATTTTTGATATGTTTATTTAAAATATCGCTTTATACCAGTGCTCATTAGATGATGAGTATTCAGAATATTATTTCTATTATTCTGATTAATTTGTTATTCATTTTGAAGTCATTATTCGTGCCTTTCCGAATAAGGTATTCAGCTTCGGGCACATCTCTACTGTAGCTGTAACGTCTTTCTTTTGCCCTCACACCAGAGATGCCCACCCCCTCCATATTTAACATGGCTGCTCAGCCTGAGCCTGACAAGAAGCTTATTGATTGGCTGAAGGAGCAGGGTGCTGACTCGGAGACCATAGACAAGGTGAAACATATTTCACATGGCCTTCTCAGTTTCTTTCCCACAACATGAAAAATAGCTCAGGTATGAGGTTTCTTTGACATAATAAATTAAGGAGAATCATGCCAGGTTCTTGTGGTTTCTGTCCCTGCCAGTTTGCTTTGGAAGATTATACACTTAACGACATTCTCTGTGACGTGACTAAAGAAGACATTCGGTGCCTGAGGCTTAGGTGAGAGTTTTAAGTTTTAATTTTAAGTGTACATTCAGTAAAAGTGTACAAGTATGTGATTCTGTACATTGTTCCTTTATATATAGTGTCCCTAAAATTTATTTGAAGGCTTAAGCCACATATAAATTGCAAACAATGCAGCATTTACTTTAAAGAAAGATCACTTTTCAGGCAAAACATTTCACAAAAAGATGTTTGCTAGGTTTTTAACTATAAAATAATAGATTTATTTTTAATTATAAATTATATAATTATACATAATCATGATAATTGACTGTTCAAAAAATTAAAGTATTAACTTTAGCTTAGAAAGTTGTCAAATTTAAGGTGCAATCACACTAATATTAAGCATGCAAAATTACTTAGGACCCCACAACGAAGATAGGAAACAGGATTTGATGTCACACTTTAGGACTTATGTTTTGAATAAATTATATGTTACAAGTAATAATACATTCAAAATGTTTAAATATAGCTACTATCTAGAGGCTGACCAATATTAGTTTTACAGATTAATCGATGCCGACAGTTGATTTTTAGAGCTATCAGTTATCTGTCAAATCTATGCCGATAGCTGCCGTAGTTTTTTATTATTTATTATTATTATTATGAAAAAAAAAAAAAACACTGTTAATAATATGTGTTTGTTTATATTAAAATAGTCAGGGGTAGGCTATTTAATTAATATTTTTTAAGGTCTGGACAAATCTTTCTAAATAACAAAACTGACTAACACCCTCAAATAACCATTAGATTTTGAATAACTACTTTGAAAATAAAAACAAACAATGTAGAGTTACTGTTGATGAAAACAGTAGAAGAACATTTAGATCTGCTACAGATTGTATATCTTTGACAATATTAACCTTCATAAGAAAACAATGGCAATCTCACGTAGAACTGTCTTTTTAGATAAAATAATGAAAAAATGCAATGCCTGTTCTTCCTTTTTCTTTATTATCCTCCCATTCAGGTGAAAATGAGCCTTTCTTATCCTGCACATATGCTGAATTTGTGCAGCAGACAGATATTTGTGCAGGTAATCATTGATAAGCAGAAAACAAACTGATTTGATGATGTTGGAGATTAAGAACCCTGACACATGTCTGATTACAGAACCAAACACAATCAGGATTCTGTATGCATGTATGCAGGTTTAATGGCACTTAACATTTTCACTTTTAACGAGCACGACTGACAATGAACAGATGAGACACACCTGTTTAACACTTGAAGAATGGAGAATAAAAGCAAACGTTTATGTGTATTTTTTTTCAAGGTTCGGTTTTCATCATTGATTTATCTTTTGTTGAAGAAAGTTTGTGCATATGAGCTATCACCACTTCTGTAACAGCTATGAAGTATTTTTTTAAGTCTGTAGTTTTGACTGCACCTGCTAGCTAAGCAATTTGCATAAATAGCCTACATTTTGATTTAAAATGACGTGAACAAATGTGCTTACCTAAAGTTGCTGGTTCATGTTTTAAAAAGCAGTGTGACTGAACTAAGCCCAGACAAGCTTAAACATGTTTGCTGCAGTCCGGTGTCATGATGAATTGTGTCCGCCCGTAAAATAGAGTCCGCATCTGATGTCATAGCGATTCCAATGGCTCATAGGACTTGTAATGAGTATTATATTTACTGCCGGAGTAAAAATCCTACAAAATCCTTTTATGATGTTTTCAATATCACTTTTTAAATACAACATTTATTGACTTGTAAATAATTTGTTACACATAATAGTATATTACCACTGCTATAGATTGTGAAATTAATGTGTGTTTTTCAGTTATCTTCCATTTGGCAAGATATCTGCTACAGAATTACTGAACCACAATATTACAAAATAGTTTACACATGTACACACCTTACAATCTTATATGACCACCAGCAATTATGACGGAAAAACTATTGTGTCCTGAGTGGTTACCCCCTGGGGACACTATTTCACGTGCGGACAAAATGTATCACAACACCGGTACTCTGTGGACTAAATTAGAGAAGTGCAAGTACTGCGTACCGGTAAGTAATCATCAACTTCAAGCACTGTTCCTCTGTATTCCTCTGTGGCCATCGCTGGAGAATTCTAGAGTTAAAATAGCTTTGTTCTACAGCAGGCGTCAGCAACCTTTTTCACATGGAGTGCCATTTATTAATAATAATAAAAAAATGTTTTAAAAAAACATGCACATATATGTGATTTTCCAAAGTTTGAGTTAACTTTTTGCATTTTGTCTATTTTAATTGTTTATTTTTCATTACAAATGATATTATTAGCATATAGTTTGAGTGAATATTTTTTGCAAAACCCAGATGATTATGATATAATCATGATCCTGCATGTGAATTTTCACAGAGCATCTTGTGAAAGTGCTTTTTAAATTTTGTCATACATTTTTCAAAATCACACTGAGAGGTAATCACTAGCATGCAAGCCAACAGCTAGAGAAGAGCAGGCTATTTTATTTACATGACGTATTTCTCACCTGCATTCCAATCTACATCTTGATGTAATCCTTCCTAAATGGGAGACTAAACACTGTTAAAGTGTGACGAGACTCGCGCTGAACGTGCAAGTCATTCACGCATCACAATCCGATCAACTATTTAGCCCTTTTCAGTGAATTGCACCTGCAAAATCATAAAATTTTAATTCCAGGTTGAATGTATATTTTCAATAGACTCAGATTTTTGAACCCCACGATGTGGGTTTATGTTTTCTCTTTCAATCATTTAATGTAATTTTGAGTGTGACTGTGGTTTAAGGAGGGTGTACCTGTATGCTGGGTTGGAAATCTCAAGGATTAATAGTGGTGTCTTCCTTATTACATCACGTGTAAAAGCGGGTGTGTTTACTCGCGTGATTATCTGAAAGTGAAGCGCTGCCGGCTCGTGATGTGCGAATGGCTTGCACGTGCAATTGGGTGGCCTATACTGCAGTCTCGTCACATTTTAACTTTTTGTTTAGCCTCCCATTCAGCTCATGAAAACACACTGCATGATCATGAGGAAGGATTACATCAAGATGTAGATTGGAATACAGGTGCGGAATTTATATAAATAAAATAGTCTACTCCTCTCTCGCCATTGCTGGCGTGCCAGTGATTACCCCTCCATAGGTTGCCGACCCCTGTTCTACAGTATAGACTAACAGCGGTTTCTAGAGTTAAAACAGAAATAATCACTTTCACCTCATAGGAATTTGCATATTTTATCATTGACAATATTCATCCATATTTTTATCCTCACTTCAATGCATATTTTCTTATTTTGATTAGATAAACAAGTATTTTAAATTGAAGTGAGGGCACGAAAAGGAAAATGCAACTATATGGAAACGTGCATATCATTGCATGCATCGAGTCATCAAACTTCATATCTTGTGAATAATAATAAACCTTATTCCTCAATAAACCTCATCTGGTGATATACAAAACCCTTACTCTGGTAATTTTATAGGCTAGAAAAAGCTGAATTTGGTCATTACTTAATACTGAGTATTGTAACGCAGCCAAGTCTCCATCATTTCAAAATAAGAGTCCCTGGTGTGTTTCAGGCTTGTTTATAGTTAAAAGTCAAATGTTATGCACCAAATTTTATTTTTTTTCCTGATTATTATTGAGATTTTGGTTGAACAATAAACTACATCTGGGATTTTATTAATTATGGACTCTTGTAGCCTCTATGTCTGTTCCCCTTATATTAAGGAAAGACTAAGAAAATATTTTACAATTATATAAATCGATTTTAAAAACTATTAGCCAATTAATTGGTTATCGGCCATTTCCATCAACATAGTTATCAGTATCAGTCCTTTAATATGTTCCACTTTACAACAGGACTGCAAACCATGCAGCTTTGAAGTTTGAATGGATTGAGCAAAGAGGTCAGTTTGTGAACATTATTCAGCCTCTACTGGTTAAATGTCATAAATTGTCATAGTTCACCAAACTTGAACTTTGGTATCTGTATAAATGAAAATGAACAGAACACAAAGGCTAAATTTGGAATTGCATACTACGATACTACTCTTACTATTTCTGAATTATCTACTGTAAATATGAAATGAGTAATGTAGAATGTTAGGATGCCATTCCGAATTTTGGCCATTTTGAGTGTGACCACACCTTTTAAGGAAACTTTTTTAGATGAAATACACTTGTGGTTACTCTGCTAGTTAATTTGAGGGGAACTGACTTCATACATCCACTTAATACAAAACTGGGACCAGTTGGTTAAAAGTAATTGCAAAAATGGCTAAGAAAAGTGAAGCTAGCTCTGAAAAAAAGTCATTTGTTTGCAGATGCCACTTGGTTTGATATTTTATGCAAGCAGTGTAATTTATACATTTTAAAAGTGGCTTCAGCGTCCAAATACTTTTTGGGGCCCCAGTTCCTCACTCTGTATATTAATTGGAATTGTTTTTGAATATTTCTTGTTTGTGCTCATGACAGGGGAGGTGTGCTGTGTCGTATCTGGAAAGCCATTCAAAAACATCGCAATAAAGGGCTTACAAAGGTCAAGAATGACGCGGGAAATTCAGAAGGATGAAAGCTGCGCAAAGTTCCTATTAACGGACATCTGAGTCAACATACATGCACATTCCTATAATGAGAGACTGTTTATGAAAACCTCTGTAGTCCAAACATTATAATTCTGACTGACGCCCTCTGCCCAACATGCCATGTTTACCTGTTTCTCGGTTGTAGTCTATTGTTTTTGTGATATTTTTGGTATGTGACCTCACACTCTCCAGGTTTTCCATCTAATTTACATCCAATTTCAATAGAAAAACCCACAGGAATGTAAACCGCTCTGTTCAGGAAAGACTAGACACTGGTGCTTGGGAGATGTTGGCTGACACAGAGCGGCTCTCCAAGTGACATGGGAATGGGCACAGAACGGCATACAAACAGTGTTGTAGGACTTGTAATCATGCCATTTTAAATGTTAGATATATTTCAGTGGTTTTAGGTTTACAATTCTCTACCGTGCTTTGATTTCATTCTAAAATTGTGCGTAAAATTTGTGTAAGAAATATTGTGCAATGCATTTTGACGGACTGTCTGGTCGAAATAACCATAGACCTCTCGGACCAGGGCTAAGGAGCCTTTTCTTAATATATTTTGCTAACTTTGTTTGTGATTTCCCAAGGCATCAATTCTTAAATTCATCAGCAGATAAATATGAGCACATGTTAGTTTGTTTTATACTTAACTGTACTTTTACTGTCTTATGTCATTCTCTATTTCTATAAAAATATGTACAAGACCAGTCTTGCAGACAGCAAATCACTGTGGTTTACTTTATACCCAGCCCGTGTTCCTCAGGCATGTATCCTCTTTCTTAAAAACGAAGTGCCTATTTTTTCGTTAGCTGTTAAACAAAGTAATTTGACCTTGTTACAAGTTAATACAGGCAAAACTGCATGAATGGAAAACAGAATAGACCAAAGCACCAAAGGTGCTTGATCCATTTGTATTTGACCTTTATATTGTGTATCTTGTGTTTGAATATTAAAGCACTGTGACTGTTGATTTGTTTTGGTTGTGCTTAGGGCTCCAGTTTGGCTTCTAAGCTATTTAAATGATTTTTCTAATGTAAGTGTCTCAAGGAAAAGACAATGAAAGATTTCTTTCTCTGATTGACTTTTGACTTAAGAAAATAATCTTAACTGTATGATAAACTGGATATTCAGGCTATGTCTGAGACAAAATACCAACTCGATTCTCTGAATTGCAAAATGCTTTAGGTGAATTAAGTTCAAACTTGCTATAGGCTTTCACACCCGAGCAGATATACATGTCTGAAAGCATGCAAGCAAATTGTTAATCCAATGTCACATAGCTGCTGGGTAAAAAGTTCATTTCACTGCCATCAAATGCTTGGCATAGTTTTCAGCCATGGAACATTTCGCAAATGCTGGAAACATTGTCAAAATGGAAACCAGCACCGGTTTTAATTGAGAAACATGAAATGAAGGGTGTATCTTCATGTAGCTGGGCAGTTTGATTTTAACGGCAGAGGGGTTGATGATTTTTTTCAATGACAAAGGGACCAAGGTAACGGCGAGACAGTTTTCTGGACTCCGTTCTCAACGGAATGTTCCTTGATGACAACCATACCTTCTGACTTGGCTGGTAATTGGGTTAATGAGTCCGATGGTGGTCAGCAAGGCAACGGTTGTTGTCAGCCGAACGGAGGAGGGCAGAGCGAACATCTCTCCAAATCTTACGGCAGCGATTGAGGTGAACTTGGACAGATGGGACTGCAGTGTCGTTCTCCTGGACCGGAAACAACAGAAGGTGATATCCCATGGAACACTCAAAAGGAGACATACCTATGTCTGAGATGAGAAGGGTGTTGTCCTCACACTTTCCAGGTTTTCCATCTAATTTCCATCTGATTTTAATAGAAAAACCCACAGGGATGTCAACAGCTCTATTCAGGAAAGACTAGACACTGGTGCTCGAGAGACGTTGGCTGACACAGAGTGGCTCTCCAAGTGACATGGGAATGGGCCCAGAACGGCACACAAACAGTGTTGTAGGATTTTAATCATGCCATTTTAAATGTTAGATATATTTCAGTGGCTTTAGGTTTACAATTCTCTACCGTGCTTTGATTTAATTCTAAAATTGTGTGTAAAATTTGTGTAAGAAATATTGTGCAACACATTTTGAGAGACTGTCTGGTCGAAATAACCACAGACCTCTCGGACCAGGGCTAAGGAGCCTCTTCTTAATATATTTTGATAACTTTGCTTGTGATTAGCCAAGGCATCAGTTGTTAAATTAATCAGCAGATAAATATGAGCACGTTAGTTTGTTTTATACTTAACCGTACTTTAACCGTCTTATGTCATTAATTTCTATAAAAATACAGTTGAAGTCAGAAGTTTACATACATTTAGGTTGAAGTCATTCAAACTCATTTTTTAACCACTCCACAAATTTCATATTAGCAAACTATAGTTTTGGCAAGTCGTTTAGGACATCTACTTTGTGCATGACACAAGTAATTTTTCCAACAATTGTTTACAGACAGATTGTTTCATTTTAATGGACTATATCACAATTCCAGTGGGTCAGAAGTTTACATACACTAAGTTAACTGTGCCTTTAAGCAGCTTGGAAAATTCCAGAAAATGATGTCAAGCCTTTAGGCAATTAGCTTCTGATAGGCTAATTGGAGGTGTACCTGTGGATGTATTTTAAGGCCTACCTTCAAACTTAGTGCCTTTTTGCTTGACATCATGGGGAAATCAAAAGAAGTCAGCCAAGACCTCAGAAAAAAATTGTGGACCTCCACAAGTCGTCACAAACCTGATTCAGTTACACCAGTTCTGTCTGGAGAAATGGGCCAAAATTCCAGCAACTTATTGTGAGAAGCTTGTGGGAGGCTACCCAAAATGTTTGACCCAAATTAAACAATCTAAAGGCAATGCTACCTAATACAAACAAAGTGTATGTAAAATTCTGACCCATTGGGAATGTGATCAAAGAAATAAAATCTGAAATAAACCATTGTCTCTACTATTATTCTGTCATTTCACATTCTTAAAATAAAGTAGTGATCCTAACTGACCTAAGACAGAGAATGTTTTCTGCAATTAAATGTCAGGAATTGTGATGTTAAAAAGATAAATGTATTTGGCTAAGGTGTATTTAAACTTCTGACTTCAACTGTATGTACAAGACCAGTCTTGCAGACAGCAATTCACTGTGGTTTACTTTACACCCAGCCTGTGTTCCTCAGGCATGTATCCTCTTTCTTAAGAATGAAGTGCCTATTGTGTCATTAGCTGTTAAACATAGTGAAAAGTCATTTGACCTTGTTATAAGTTAATACAGGCCTTAACTGCATGAATGGGAAACAGAATAGACCAAAGCACCAAAGGTGCTTGATCCATTTGTGTTTGATATCTATATTGTGTATCTTGTGTTTGAATGTTAAAGCACTGTGTCTGTTGATTTGTTCTGGTTGCACTTAGAGCTCCAGTTTGGCTTCAAAGCTATTTAAATGATTTTTTTAATGTACGTGCCTCAAGGAAAAGACAATGAAAGATTTCTTTCTCTGACTGGCTTTTGACTTAAGAAAATAATCTTACCTGATTGATAAACTGGATATTCAGGCTATGTCTGAGACAAAATACCAACTCTATTCTCTGGATTGCAAAACACTTTAGGTGAATTAAGTTAAAACTTGCTATAGGCTTTCACACCCAAGCTGATATAAATGTCTGAAAACATGTAAGCAAATTGTTAATCTGATGCCACATAGCTACTGGGTAAAAAATGTATTTCACTTCCATCAAATGCTTGGCATAGTTTTCAGCCATGAAACATTTTTCAAATGTTGGAAACATTTAAAATGGAAACCATCAAAATAAAGAAATCATGTAACCTTTTGGAAAGTGTTTTTCTCTAAATTGACAAGGTTGTTACGGTGTTGTTGATGTTCGTGATAAAGCTTATTGTTTTTAGATAAAACTTTTTTTTCCCCATTTATGGCATGGCCATACAATGAATATGCTTCGTTTAAAGGCCAACAAAACTGTTATGCCAAACGATGGTCAGGGTGAGCTCGATGAATCTCCCGGATGAGAGAGATAGGAATGTCCAGTGGTTCAGTCAGAATGCTGATCTGGGAAGCAAGTTTAACATCCAGGAAGCTGTCATCCACCAGAGCTAACAGAGGAAGAGACTGCTGATTAAAACACAGTGTAGCTTGTAATTGCAGGCGGAGAGAAGACACTGAAGAGGATGTAGTAATCCCCCTGCTACTGGTGAGCACCCCCTTTTGGCCAAAGGGGACAAGTGGCTAGGAAATTACCCATCTGAATGCAATGTATACACCCACCCGCCCTCAATCTCCAAAGTCGTTCAACTGAGGTGAGATTAGCACGACCCAACTGCATGGACCTCATCAGACGGTGAAGAGTTGGTTGAGACATGGGGACCAGTAAGTAATTTGGTGACCTCCTTTCCGTTCAACTGGAAAGACATGAGAGGAGGGTGCGGGGTGAGAGAGATTTGATTTTTCCCTACGCCTTTCTCGCAGGCGGTTATCTAAAATGATAGAGACACAAGTGAGTCAAGAGAGTCAAGAGAGTCAGATCTGTCCTTAACGGCCAGTTCGTCCTTTATTCGGTCATCAAGTTCATTCCAAAAACACTGCCTGAAGAGCACCATCATTCCAGCCCAATTCGGCAGCTAATATGCGGAACTCCACCGAATATTCAGCCACACTTCAAGAGCCCTGACAGATTGAGAGGAGGTGCTTCTCGGCTTCAGTTCCATGAACAGGGTTGTCAAAAAAATACCTAAGTTCAGCTGTAAAAGAGGCAAAAGTGTTAAACAAGGCAGTTTATGAGACCACTCCAGCATTGGCTACAGGCTCGAGTCCTGAGGTGGGCATGGCGCCACGGCACCCAGCACGTGACTGTCACGCCACGGTGCCGCCAAACTCTCAGCCCTTGGTCAGATCTGGCATTTCTCCAGGCAGGGGTTCCCTTAGAGCAGGTCTCGATGTGCGTCATGGTCACGCGTGGCTGCTATAGCATCATATCACGATACACTGGATGGGAGACCCTCACGGCAGCACGACCTGATCACCAGGTTCCTCAAAGGTGCGAGGAGATTGAATCCCCCTAGACCGCGCCTGGTTCCCTCTTGGGATCTCTCTGTGGTCCTACCTGCCTTATAGAGAGCCCCCTTTGAGCCCCTGGAGCAGGCTGAGCTCAGCACTTTGTCACTGAAGACGGCCCTCCTGGTGGCGCTCACTTCTATCAAGAGGGTTGGGGACCTGCAGGCGCTCTCTGTCACCAGCGAATGCCTGGAGTCCGGGCCGGTACACTCTCACGTGATCCTGAGACCCCGGCCCGGTTACGTGCCCAAAGTTCCAACCACTCCCTTCTGGGATCAGGTGGTGAACCTGCAAGCACTCCCTTCAGAGGTGGAAGACCCAGCCTTGTCGTTGCTGTGTCCAGTTCGCACCCTGCGCATCTATCTGGACCACACACAGAGCTTTAGATGCTCAGAGCAGCTCTTTGTCTGCTTTGGAGGGCAGCAGAAGGGGGAAGCTGTCTCCAAACTATGTTGCCCCATTGGATTGTGGATGCCATTTCTCTGGCTTACCAATCACAAGGCCTGCCGTGCACCTGAGGTGTTGCATCCTCCTGGGCACTGGCGAGGGCTGCCTCTCTAGCAGACATATGCAGAGCAACGGGTTGGGCTACACCCAATACCTTTGCGAGGTTCTGCAACCTGTGCAGAGAACCGGTTTCGACCCGAGTGTTACGAGGTGACAACAGGTAGGCCGGGCAGCCGGTTGGGTGTATCGCTTGCATTGCACTTTTCCCCTTTTTTAAGGTGATAATATGCGCTATCTTGTCCACAACATTTCCCCGCAACTGGTGAACACTGGACGCCTCTTTCATTCTTTAAGCACTATTCGGTGGCGAACTCGCCGGGGGAGTAATGCCGTCAGGCCCAGTACTCGTGGTATGCCCTTTTCAGGTGAGCCTGTGTACTTGGGCTAAGTGCTCCATACGTGGTGATTCCCCCCTCGGTAATCCCATATGATGCGTTTCAACTGTTCAGTTTCCCTTCAGGTGAACCCTTTGTTTCCCTTCGTCAGAGCTCTGCTCTGCCTCGGCCACTATGTACTCTCTGTGTACTCTCTCCGTAGACAGTGTCCTTCCCGGTGGCATCACTCCATATGTGAACTTCCCCACTGGTAAGTCCATGTGAGGTATTCTCCACATGTTAACCTCCCTCCGGTAGGATGTGGTCTCCGTAGTACTCTCCCTCCTGGAGAGGGAAGAGCACTTTCCCAGCGCTATTCTAGCAGGTGCTCGGTGGGAAAATTGCTTAATACAAAAATCAGGAAAGGCCACCACCTGTAGCCTCCTCGGGTAAGTGCCTCCTCCCACCCTTATCGGGACCAGGGAGATGCCTTACCTAACTCACTGAAAGGTCACGACGTCGTTGAGCACTCACTGCAATGCATGCAGCAGCCTGCCCGTGTCCGCTCCTCCATACCTCGTGACACGGTTCAGCACCTGCAGCATTTTGTATAGGAACCCCTAGTGTCACTACATCGACACAAAGTCGAGTGTGTGACAGACAGGGAACGTCTTGGTTACTGATGTAACCTCTGTTCCCCGATGGAGGGAACGAGACGATGTGTCCCTCATGCCATGGCACTGAACCGACTGCTGACATGGCCGGGACTCTCTCTCGGCTCCTCAGCACAACTCTGAATGAGTGGTGCACGGCATCTCCTTTTATACCCGTATGTCCAGGTTGTTAATTTTAACAACATACAGACATAAAAGCATTACATTAACATGTTACAGCATAGACCATTGCGGAAGCGTTGTCTCATGTGATTGTCGATTCAGAATCTCTGGTGAACTTTTTACAAGTAATTTTTTAACTGATATGGAAGCCAAGCAACTTTATGGGAAGTTATCAGTTGAAGAATAGCTGAATGTCTTGTTGCAACAATGTCTTTGGTATTCAAACAACTGTCATGGAAAAACATCTTTGGTATTCATGTTATTTCCACAAAAGATGAGCTTGTAAAGATAAAATGTTTCGTCTTTGTGAATCATGTGAGGTATTATGGGCTTTACTCTTGGCTGTTGCAGTTTAAAATAATTTGTCTGGTCAGCCACAGAAGACCCCAGATATATATGAACCCTGATCTCATGCTGTGAAACATTGAGAAAGTTGCTCAGGTGATGCAAATGAGAAAAAGGAATGGCTGTGTTAATAGTTAGCTGACCAGGAACTTTAGGGACTAAATTCTTGAGTGCTGTTTACTCCCTACTGCAACTCAATTCAGGTTACTGCAAGTTTATAGTTAAAGGACAATTTGGCAATGTATTACAGTATTTAGTGGATAAAAAATTAATAAAAAAATAATAAAAATCCTATTGTCAATCAGTATCTTTGGGTTATTTTCCCATAAAAACATCTAAAGATTTTTTCTTTTAATTTGACAATAAAATTACCATCTTATTTGAAAAATAATAGTAAGAATTAATAATAAAAATTAACTTTGTTTAAACTGTATTTGTTTTTAACAAGAAGTAATAAAAAAGAATTTTTTTATTTTATTTAAAATGTATAAGCTTATATTGAGTGATCTGCAGATTCCATAAATCTTGCAATTTACACTTTTATGTGTTTAAGTTGTACCATAAACACATCTTTAAAATGCCCAGCTTTACGAATTCTCAAATCCTTTTTGTTCACATTTTCCAAGCGATGATTTAACCAAAAATCTAGCCCATCTCATGCATATTTACATTCAACACTGTAAAATTGAATTATTTGACCTTACTAAGATTTTTCAAAGCAATCGGTTTGCATGCTTTTTCTAAGTTAATGTACTTATTTGGCTCGAGTAAACTAAATTTAATTTTGTAAGTAACGTTGACTAGTTTCAAGTAAACTTAACTTATCTGTGATTATAGTATCACTGTTTTGATTTAATCATTTAAATTGGGTTATAACATGTCTTATACAGTGTAAAGGAAATTATGACTGGACTCTAGGTTAGCCATATTGGATTCTACTCTGCACTCTTGTAAAGTTCAGTTGAGTAAAGAAGAATGACTTAAACTTAACAGGCTCCAATTTCACCAGAGGCAACATTAATCACCCTCATAGTTACTTCACAAAAATCTCAGTTATCAACCAGCTACAACAATACAACAATAATAGTGATAAGAAATATAACTATATACATTTTAAAATTAAAATCATTATTTTTCTACATAAGTTCCCTTGTTTTGACCAAACATACATAAATTATTCAAGAGCAAGGTCTTATGGGTATTCCACACAGCTGCAATTTTGTACTTGGTAATTTTGAGTTTGTAGTACTCGAAGCCAAAGTTTGAAGTACGTAAATATTTGAGTTATGATTCCAAAATGTGACATTTCAAGTAAGGACCACTTATATGTTTTTATTAATGACAACTTTAGGATTTAGAAAGTAAAGGTAACTTAATTAAAACTAGTAAGAATAGTAAAAAATTAAGCTTAAGTTGAGTAAACAATTTTGTTACAATTTGAGGCTACTATTTACAGTAAAGTGTCACAGTCTCGGTGAGTCCACTGGTTTGTTCCAGTTTGTGTTTACATTTTGCTTCTCACACTACCACGACATAAACAGACCTACAAACACACTCTCCTCCTCCACGCTGCAGCCGGTGCTGGGTACCCCTGATGCTTCACCAGCTCTTGCTGTGTTTAATAAATAAACTGTCCCTTGCCTCCCCACTTGGATCTTTTGTCTCATACTTTCTGACATTGAAGAGCAAAAATCAAATAACTACACAAAAAGTCAGAACTTGATAAAATGAAAAAATTATTCTAAACAAAATTTCCCTGCTAATTTCAAGATTTGAGAAGTATAGATCTGATAATCTGACTTCTTGTAGTGTTTATGGTTTGAACCATTTTTTCACTTGCTTTAAGCACAAACTTTTATTATACTATTATTTTATTTTTCTCATGTCTCTTAGTTCCTATCAAATTCAAATTCAAATGCACAATGTCATATTTACATGTGCTGCACACTGTTAGCTGGAACAGATAAGGGAAAAGGAACACAGAAAATAATTTTTCTGGGTGTTATTTTTAGTCCTGAAGGACACCTAAATTTAGCACAGTCTATTTTAGACATATACAAATTGCATAAGAGTCTATTTTTTTTAGCCCAAGTCCAAAATTAGCCACCATATGAAAATATTTTCCAAAAATGAAAAAACAAGTGATTGTCCAAAATTAGCAGGTATGCACTTATAATATTTGAAACAGACCCACTGTGAGTAAATCAGGCTGAAAAGGATTAAAAGAGGAATAAAAGAGCAGAAAGCATAAGCAACTCAAGAAACCAGAGCCCGAGGCTCCTCACAAAGTTTGTCAAGTATAGTTTCTGAGCCATCTTGATTAACAAATTAAAGGGTGACTGTGAATATACTCATATGTTCTATGATCTACACTCTAAACAAGTGACTCTTTGCTGAGCTTAATTCAGTTGCAGACAGTGGTTCCAAATGCTGAAATAATGGGTCTTATATGGGTCTTAACATGAAATTAAACTGTAAACTCTGCTTAAGTGTCTTGTGTGGCAAAAACCTAATTGAATTGAACAAACAATAGTACATGATCGCATTCTATATGTTTCACCATGCAGAACGGTTGAATACTCTGGCAAAAGGTACTTAATTTGCAAATAAATTACCGTTAAACCCTTCTTCAATTGCACATGCCCGGGTCACTAGTAACTGCCGAAATCCATTATATCAGCAACATAATTGCACATTAATAGTCTCTCCATTTTCTCATCTTTCTAAAAAATTATTTATTTCAAAAATAACAATTTATTTCAACATTAACTCTCCCCATCCAGTCCATTTCAACAATGCTGCATTAATACCAGCAACAATTCTACATGTAGTCCTTTAAAAATTGCACAAACTAAAATTAATTTCAAGAATTGTAATATTATTAGTTATTAATCAAATTTAAAGAAAACTGACGAAGCAGCAAACATCTTCAAGTGTGTTTTTCTTTAATTCAACAATCAAGATAAATGCACAGGTGAATCGTTCAGGAGGATGTTGAGTTATTGAGGCAACAAACCTGTCTATCTGCACACGTCAGTAGATTATCTGTAAACTAAATGCCATCTTTTGAAGGAAGTGTCTAGTTACAGAGATGCAAAATAAACTGCAGTATTATGACTTCACAATAATGTGCAACTAGCTGTAAATTCTTATAAAGTTATCTTAGTTTCAACTGACTGGGGCTTTAAACCAATGAGCTGAGTTATAAAAGTCAACCCTTAAGTCTTTCTCTCCCATCTGTCTCTCATAAATTTGATACATATACTGTAAGTGTGTAATAGAACACTTTTTTTTTTTTTTCTCAAGGAATGGTGCATATGGGTGAATGAAATATATTTTTCAGTTTTTCATTTTGACTGGTATGCAGTTGTCACATGAACTGGCCTGTCTAAAATGGCTTTTGTTTACCTTATTAAAGGTGCACTCAGTAATTTTTTCCACATTAAAAAAGTTTTACTCCAAAATAAATTAATTTTCATTTTGAAACATATGTATAAAATCATGACTGCTCACCCAAACCTCTCCATTCTGCTGCCCTCATTACTTTGTTCATTTTGTCCTATCGTTTTCAGCTGCCCAATATTCTCTAAAACTTGTTTACACTTGGCATTAAGATCTGTGACACATCATTGTTTACATCTGGTTGTAACATACATTTAAAATGGTGTCTATGCTTTCATGACTGCATACTATGTCAGTGTGTTACTGCATTTTGATAAAGCACAAAACAGAAAACGTGTGCAAAAATCGGAGCAACGTTTTGCCCAATTATACTTGAATTTTGATAACAAATGTGATGTTTCGAGCAGAATGCTCAATTATTTAGTGGTGTTCCTGTATTAAAGGGATAGTTCACCCAAAAATGAAAATTCTCTAATTTTTTTACTCACCCTCATCCCATCCCAGGTGTGTATGACCGCAGGTTAGAATCACATGACCAGCTGAATACTACTCACTTAATGTCAGTAACCATCTTGTTATTGGACATTTTCACTCTTGGATTAACTTAATCATGGCTGACTGTGAATAGTGAATTTCTACAATGGCATCTGTAACTGAAAACTATTGATTTTGAATGATGCCGCATCCACACCACTAGGTGTCACTGTAAGTCCAAGATGACACGAACAAAAAGTTACTGAGTGCACCTTTAAAGAGGAGCAAATAATATCAGAGATTGTGTGTTTTTTTTAAGCATATTCTTCTATACAAGATAATTACACACTTTCTCTTTCTTTTTCCCCTGCAGTTTTTAATTACATTTATGCATTTCTCAAACATTTCCAAATTATTCTAAAATTCTAAATTATATCAAATATTTATGTCTAAACATTAAATATTTAAACATTCTGATATATTCTAAATATTTATTCAAAATATCCCTTGCCAGAGGAATGTAGGAAGTAAATTTTGTTCAGCTTTATCACACACATGCTCTGAGGGCGGCACAGTCACTGTACACATAAGTAGAATCTCAAAGGGGAGTATAGGCTAAATAAATCATTCCATGATGAGTTGGGGAAAATCCCATGAGAAGTGCTTAAATTTGAAGAATGTCACCAGTGAAAAACAGAAGCTCTTCGAACATTCTCTGTGGATTATCTCTCTCTCTTAACAAGACTTAACACTTTATGAGATACTGGAGTTCTTTGAAAAGTCAAAGATGATCAATGTTAAAATCTGCACTTTGTGCTTCCTCATACTGGGTGCCTTCATCATCAGGACAGAATCAGGTGAGACAAGTGCATTTATACAACATTAAAATGCAAGCTTTAGAAAAGACATTTTACTATATTGTTCTACTGAAAGCACAAATGATATGTCAGCATATTGCTGTAACTTAACACATGTACTGTAAAAATTAAAAGGTACTCGATGGACCATTTGGGGTTCTTCACATGCCACACTGGCTGAACCCTCTGGAGAGCCTCCAGGCACTCTAGAAAGGAGCTTTAAATATCCTATAGTATTAATGTACTCAAGGAAATGCAAGATACATTTCAAGTACTTTGAAGCCTTTCCTTAATGTTACAGAAGGAACCGCTTACAGTCCTTAAGAGTTCTTGCAGGAACTAAGAGTACATTTCTCAGAAAACTGAAAGGGTGCCTAAAAGTTCTCCAAAGGGTTCCGTTAATGTGGTATGTGATAAACCCAAAACGGAGCCTCAAGTATCTGTTATTTTTTCAGAATGTGCTGGAATACTTGGCTGCTTGAAATTGAGCAACTGCTTTAAAAATTAATTTTTATTGTCACATAAGTATGCTATTTGCATGGACAAGTATCAAATTATGATTATGTTTTTTGCTCATTGGCACAATAATAACACTGAAGAAGATCACCACTTAATGGGCCACACCTATGGCTGAATTTAAACCAGCAACCTTTGTGTAAACAACCCAGATTCTCAACTGTTAGGCCACCGCCACTCCTAATATAGCTTAAACTTGTCATCAATATCATTAAACCCTTCCGATGCAATTACTGTTACTGTGGATCATGGCCATTAGTATCAGATACTATAGTGGAGAGTTTGTTACAGTCTATAGATCTATAGAACATCTGAATATTCCTTTCCCTCCTATTCCACAGTGAGTTGCTGCCTCAGGTACACTAAACGGCCAATTCGTTGTGGAAGTCTGAAAGGCTACGACATCCAAGGCATCACTCGCAGCTGTGACATCCCAGCTATTATGTATGTTCTATTCGCATTTTTCACATTTTGCAACCTCTTCAAACATGTTAGAAATGTACTGTAAATACATATCAAAGGCAACTTTCATTCATGAGTCTACAAAAACCTCCATTGAGAAAATGCGCAAAGTGTGCAGAGGTAAAGGGTGGCTCCTTTGAGGAACCTTAAATACAGTACAAGATATAGGAAACAGTGCTAGCTGTCACATGGGAAGTTGTCACAATGGCTATAATCTCAGTTACTATAATGTGAAAAGTGTAAATTAACAAATGTGTGTTTTCTCTAGCAGTTGTTTTGTATGTTGTTTCAAACAACTTATTTAAAATCCTAGTAAATTAGAATATATTTTGTAAATTCTATCCTCCAAACCAAAATGTTAATATGTCATATCTTTGCTATAGCTATAAAGTAAATAAGCACACACAATAAATCCACACTAGCATACATTCAGACAAGAGTCAGTTATCTACTGAAGGTAGATTTTAACCAATAGGTTGTTCTTAGGACACAAGGGTATGTCGGCAAGTTGCCATTTACCACGTGTTGGTTAATGGTCATAAAGTTTATACTGATTTACTTTTTTGTCAAAACATTGGTTTTAACAGAGATTACATGCAAAAACATGGCAATATACAGTATATATAATATAATATGTCATATAAAATGTCCGTAGTTAATGTGATGAACTCAGGAGCGGACTGACCATTGGGAGAACCGGGACTTTTCCCGGTGGGCCGGCCAAGAATCGGGGCCGAATGGGCCGCGATGAGCTGAAATGGGCCGCCGCGTTATGCAGAACGGTAACCGCTATATGCTGAAGGGGACAGCGATATGCAGAAAATAATAATACAACATTTTAGAATAATAGTAAAGTCATCAAAACTATGGAATAACATAAATGGAACTATAGGAATTATGTTGTGACTAAACAAAATCCAAAATAAATCAGAACTGTGTTATATTTTAGCATCTTCAAAGTAGTCACCCTTTGCCTAGAATTTGCAGACGTACTCTTGACATTTTCTCAACCAACTTCTTGAGGTATCACCCTGGGATGCTGTTTAAACAGTATTGAAGGAGTTCCCATCTATGTTGGGCACTTACTGGCTGCTTTTCTTTAATATTTGGTCCAAGTCATCAATTTCAAAAACTCTTTTTTTATTTTTTTATTAAATTTTAGTTTTATAATGAAATAAATTAATATGGTGGCACAATTATATTTTTGTCTACAAAACTATTTTCAAAAATTTAAGCATACGCCTTCAAATCAAAAGATTTTTAAGATCATGAGAAACATTTCAGTCAAGTGTATTCAGTCAAGTGCCCTTTGTCTAAACAAAGACTAAAGCTAAATTCCCTGCCAGTCCCCTAAAAACTGTCATCGTAACCTTTTAGACTTGTGCTTTTTCATGAATTTATTTGTTTCAGAATTATTTTACTGTTTATATTTTATGGAAAACCCTGTAATAGACAGTTTAATGATGTATGGGCTATTGTGACAACTTACCCCATAAAATGCGGCAATGAAGTGCATCTTTTTCCTGGGCCATAACAGTGAAAATGTGTGAGTGTGTGGGTGTGTGTGTGTGTGTGTGTGTGTGTGTGTTTTGGTAGCTAATACTTTAATGTATGTGCCTATTTACAAAATAAATGTACCTAGAAAAATTTTCACTGGAGTAAAAAGTGTGACAACAAGCCCTGGTCTCCCCTATAAGATTTATTTATTTTATTTTATTTTTTGTCATTACATACTTTCCATCCTTCCATTTCTGTTGTTTAATAGTTTTGATGACTTTACTATCATTTTAAAATTGACAAAAAATAATAGCAAAAAATGAGTTTGTGTGTTGGGAAATGGGACCATTTAATTTTGCCAGGCCCACCTAATAAGGCAGACACATGGATAAACAGAGCTGTTTTGTAAACATGACCTTAATGTAATAGTGCTCTCTAGTGCTAAACAGAGTTCATCGTATTTTGTCATTACAGCTTTCATACGGAGAATGGAAAATCAATCTGTGCTGATCCAGCACAACGTTGGACGCAAAACAGAGTCGCATGCCTGAAGTATGTAAAAGTAACTTATCAATCATTGACTTGAAGGAATGAAGTTTTACCACATGTTGTGCTTTTTAAAAAATATAATTGATGGAAACAAAATGTTCTGTTCCCTTAGGGTAAAAGCAGCAAATATGAAGACTGGAAGTATGTTTTAAGAAAACACAAAAATGAAGCCTGCAAATTATTTTATAACTCTTTAATATTTATCAATAAAGAACAGGCTATTGTATATCTTTATTAGGATTTTTATTTGCCCTTATTCTTGCAGAATATTTACTGTGGCAAAAAAAAAAAACATTTTTGTTTTAAAAAGGCATCTCTTGGTGTGTGTTATTTTTTAAATATTATATAATAAAATTATATAATAAATATGATTGTACTCCAAGTTTAAATAAAACTTTTTTGTATTCTCTCTTGAGGAACTATAGTCAGTGCTGCCCTCTTCTGTTCAAGCTATGACATGCAAGCTTGGATATTTCCCTCTACATAAAATTTAATAAATATTGAATACAATTATATAGATAAATTATTTTTGTCTTCTATTACATTTTGCTAATATGTATTGTTGTTGTATTTTGAAATAAAGGTCCTTCATTAACAAACTCTGCACTATGATGGACTGCTTCATGTTGTTTTCTGAATTTTGAACCATGACATTTGCAATAAAAATTAATAAAAGATTAAACTAGACGAAACCTTTAAGAGGGTGTAGACGTCATGAGTGTGAAAGCTTTGAAGAGGACAATTAAAAGTTTTTAGATCAATACACGGGGGCGTAAATTCCAGGGAGGATGAGGGGGAGGTAACCCCCCCCCCCAGTAATCAAAACAAGCAAGTACAACCCCCCCACCCCCCCACCCCCCTTGTCAATACGTAATATTGGTTTCCATGTGATCTGACACTGTTTGTACAAGCCAAGCACATCACCATGAAATGTTAAGTCGACCGTGCCCTATTTAGAGAAATTTAAACTGAAGAGAATCTATGTCACCACAGGGTAAAGCTACTTCCGCTACAGGTTTGTGGCTATTGCTTTAGTTTACATTTGCCTCTAATTATGCTTCTTACCTCTTCTGTATGATCTGTTTTCCAACTAGTCACAACATAATATAAACAGAAATTATTTTTCATCTTTTCCCAACTGATTCGGCTATTCAGGCCGCAGTCTCTTTTGAGTTTATGTACTGAAATGCAGCGCTGTGATGGTTTCTTCGCCAGCTCCCGTCTCAGCAGGACTATTCATTCAGCCATTTCCCCCCTCTCATCGTCGTATCACGGGAAATACATTTTAAAAAGCTACAGTATATATACTCCCAGCACAGATGCAAAAATACAAATACAATTCAATATGTCTAACTGAACCTTGTATGAACCTTGTCCTGTTTAAAATGTGTTTACTTTATCCCAGTGTAATAAACAATGTATTTAATATTAATTATAACAACAGTGTGTACATAACGTGGCATAAGCACTACATCCAGTACTACAGTGCAGGTTTACGGACTTTAAGATGATGATGAGCAGCCATAAGAGCCATTACAGTGAGTAAGAATATTAGCTACATTTATCAAAAATAAATAAATAAATAAATTATATATATATATATATATATAAATTACAAGAAGAACAAGAAAAAAACTTCTCATGAAGAAACAATCACAAAATGGATATTTTTCCAGAACATTTCATGGTTCCACTATTTTATTTATAAGGATGATAAAATGACAAAAAAAAAAATAATCTTATTTTGACATTTGAGCTATGTGTTATTAAAGGGCAGATGTACCTGTATATCTGAGTTGGTTTGGCTTCATGATTTGAAAAGCACAGTGTTTAATGAATATTATCCCGAATGTCGACTTGGCCATTAACTTTATCACACTCAGTTTTATGATGGTGTCAGAAGCATATCGGAGAGAGAGATGACAAAATATCGGAGAGAGAGAGATGACAGAAGTGTCCCTGTTTATGAAAGGTCTATGGTGCGAGTGATCAGATGCACTGCTTCTCATTCTGGAGCTGTACAGGGAGGGGAGCAGGCTGCTGATGATTTTCTCCACACAAAACATGCTGTTTTCACTTGTGATAATGCAGAGCCAACCCAAACAGACACAGAGTATTAGATGACAGCGAATTCACAAGTTATATTATTACAGGTGTAGTCTAGGGCTAGTAGCAGCTCGAATTTCTCACTGAATATTTGTGTGAAGGCTTTGATTTCAGCAGATCTTGCTCACATTTCAATGGCCGTTGTTGATACCGGAAGTAACTTTACCCTTTGAGGGCCACCCCCGGAAGCGAGAAACGCGGAAGTGTGAGAAAGGCCCTAAGTGTCCAACATTCCACACTCCGTTTTGACTGTTGAAAAAGTGCATCATCCGGGTGCTTAAAGTACACTACTTTTTGCTGCATTTCCAAGCTGTCTCCCAAATGACACATTATACATTTACAAAATATACTATGCACCTAACTGTGTAGGGTATGAATTTTCAAAGTGTACTATCATCCCAAATGGAACACCTAACGTTTTGTTACTACACTGAAGCATTAACCGTTAAACAGCTGATGGGAGTGATGTTTCAAGCGCACGTAATGTGTTCCCGCTAGCTTCAGCGCATTAGCGGACCTCAGTTCAACACTTGTATCTCAAACAACGCACATATTCACACAGTGTGATGTGATGGTAAACCATGAGTGCACGAAGTGTCCAACATTCCACACTCTGTTTTGATGGTTGAAAAAGTGCATCATCCGGGTACTTAAAGTACACTTCTTTTTGTTGCATTTTCAGTGTAAACATACTACTCGCACTATACATTACAAAATGGCATAGAACAGTGCAGAAGTGCAGAAGGGACGCACCATCTTAATGCTTCTAAATATGCAAATGCAGTGCCTCCAGAATGTTGATCACTTCTCACTGATTTTCACATTTGTTTTTCTAGAGAATCTGCACATCTCAGAATTTTCTCTGCATAATTTGCAGATCTCATTTGCAAAATAGTTTCACAGGCAATATTTGGGTCACACCAACTTAAAAAATAGACTCTTATCTGATTGGCCCAGCCAGAATGCTAACCTTTCCATTCCCAAGCTGTTTTGATTAAGATGGTGTTGGGTTCCTGGGTGTTGTCTTTGAATTGCTGAGTAGATTTTCACAGGTGTATCTCATGTATTAAGTATGAGTTCTTCGAGATTTTAATATTCAGTTTGGTTGTCAAAGCAAATGGGGTGAACGATCATCTAGTAAGTAAATTTAAGCTTTAAGGTTAGTGAAATTTTTCATCCCCTAACTGTACCCCTAAACCAAATCCTCACATAAACCGGTGCTTTTGCTGATTTATGAGCTATTTTTACAAGTAAGGACCAGGCTCACAAGTCCGTTGTGTAGAGTTTTCACTTTATCACTAAGGTCAAACACACAAGTGTTTGCGCGATATGAGCACTTTTAATACACAATAGAGGAAATAAGAGAAAGGGGATTTTATTCTCTAGACCTACTTCCTTCTCCCTCGTGTGCTGTATTCAGTCTCTAAAATTTCACCCAAAGAACTAGGTAAGCTCATGGCAGATTTAAATTATTCAATAACACAAAGTAGCTATATGAATGTGAGTTATTCTCTGTACAAAGACAATATGAATTAGGGTACAACTAGGGCTAAAGGCACACCTTAAGGGAAATGTCCTCTTTTTTGGTCACAAAATGTTGAGAAGGGGAGGGGGTCATCTTGTGTAGATCATGTAGATATAGGGGCAATAGTTATAGTGAAAAATGTGCCAAAATAGACAGCAAGATGCTTTTTTGAGTAACAAATTCGAGAGGTCACATGACGCCATGCGAGGAGCAAACGTGTAAATGACGAGCTCTGCGCACTTTGCTCCTTTTTTTTATTATTTTCATTTTATAATCTGGTGAGATTCGATACACCCAGCTACATATTTGCTCTTTGAGGTAAACATGGCAAAGAAGTCAAAATACTCGGGCTCTGGAGACATTAAAAGACACTTACGTGCTCAAGCTGAAACCTCTGATGGGCCTGCGGACCGGGGACTCGGTTTGGACGGAGCGGCGGGAGAGATCCAGCGTCAACTGTCCAACATGTCTGTAATGCTGACGAAGGTTGTTGCTGACTTGGAGGATCTCGCTGTAATACGTCGATTGATTACGGCGATGGAAACAAAGTTGGTTACAAGAGTGGCAGATGTTGAGAAACGGATCGATTATCTGGAGTCAAAGGAAATTATCCACTAATCCGCTAGCGACCAAGATATATGTGGAAAGCATTTTGGAAAAGTTGGAAGATCTTGAAAATAGGAGCCTGGGTAGTTCAGTGGTAAAAGACGCTGGCTACCACCCCTGGAGTTTGCTAGTTTGCTAGTTCGAATACCAGGGCGTGCTGAGTTACTCCAGCCAGGTCTCCTAAGCAAACAAATTGGCCCGGTTGCTAGGGAGGGTAGAGTCACATGGGGTAGCCTCCTCGTGGTTGCTATAATGTGGTTCCTTCTCGGTGGGGCACGTGGAGAGTTGAGCGCAGATGCCACGGTGGATGGCGTGAAGCCTCTACACGCGACTCAACAAGCCACGTGATAAGATGCGTGGGTTGATGGTCTTAGATGTGGAGGCAACTGGGATTCATCTTCCGCCACCCGGATTGAGGCAAATCACTACGCGACCACGAGGACTTAAAAAGTGCACTGGGAATTTGGCATTCCAAATTGGGTGAAAAAGGAAAAAAAAAAAAGAAAAAAGAAAGAAAGAAAATAGGAGCTGACGAAATAACGTACAGATTGTTGGAATTCCTGAGCATGAAGAAGGCACAGATATGGTGAAATTCATAGACGAGCTCTTCCCGAGTCTGTTCGACATAACAGGCCACAAGCTGGAAATCGAGCGAGCTCACAGAGTCCCGGCTTGCAGATCTGCTGAGGGGGACAGGCCCCGATCAATTCTGGCCAAATTTCTGAGATCATCCTATAAAGATCTTGTGTTACGTGAGGCAAGGAGCAAAGGAAAGGTTTCTTGGAAGAGTCACAATATTTTCTTGTTCCCGGACTTTGCGAATTCGACAAGAGAGAAACGCGATCGATTCAAAGAATGTAAGAAACTCTTACATCAATGGAAGATCACTTTTGCACTGATGTTTCCGGCCAAACTGAGAATAGATACTAAGGATGGCCGCAAAGTATTTACGTGTCCCAAGGAAGCACTGTCTTTCATAGAAACAATGGGTAAGCCATTTGGTGTTTCTCATGTAGCTCCAGAGTGGATTAACTCGCTGTACTTACTCTTGGCTGTCTGAGGAAGCGGAGTGCCATTTTTGTTTCTGTTTGTGTTGGTTCTGCCTAGCGGCTGGAGTTTGTTTTGTGGAATAACACTCCTTCAAGAAACTTTTGCATTGACGGAAGATTGCTTTTACACTGAAGTTCCCGGCCAGATTGAGAATGGATACTAAGGATGGCCCTAAAATATCTACATGCCCACACAAAAGATGACTTTCATAAAGTTGATGGACTGAGTAAGTCATGGTGTATTTTTTTTTATGCGGCCACCGAGTGAATGTAACTCGCTCAATACACTCTTGACCATCCAAGGAACCGGGACGCCTGTTTTGTTTCTTTATGTGCTGGTTCCGCCTAGCGGCTGGAGTTTGTTTTGTGGAATAACACTGCTTTGGGACAGTTGTGGATGAATCTGTTTGTTCTTTGTGCTTATACCTACTGTTGGCTGGAGCTTGTTTTATGGAGTATTTTTGCGGGACATTGGAATGATTATGTCATCTGCTGCACTCATAAACAGCCGGCTCACTGAACACTTGTTTGTCTGTCGGAGGAAACTGAATTGCTTTATATCGGCTGGAAGTTGTTTTGTGGAGGAAGACAGTTCTGTGAATGAATCTACATGTTCTTAGTGTTTATTCTGCCTATTGGCTGGAGTTGTTTTAGAGATTTTTTTCTGTTATGTAATTTTGCCTCACAAAATTTGTGCAGAAGCACCGGACTTGAGCAATCTGAGGGCAAAGTTGTCTCGGGAGGCTCTTGTAGGCGTACACGGACCTTTTGAGTTTAGAGAGATTGACGCCGGTTGGCGCTGTCGTGCGCAGGGTTAATGCACACATTTTTCTTTTTTCTGTTTGTTTAGTTCAGGGGGGAGATTGGAGTATGATTGTTGCACTAATGTTGGAATGTGGTCTGTGTCATCTTGTTTTTGACACACAATTTATTTTTTCTATTATATAAAAATGTCAAATGTTAATATGAGTGGGTTATCTTTCTCCATGTGGAATTTGAATGGGTTGGGGCACCCCATAAAATGAAGGGAGGTTATTTCTTTTCTTAAGCGTAAGAAATATGATATAGTGTTTCTTCAAGAAACACATGTTTCCTTGCAGGAACCTGAAAAATTTGGGAAGATATGGGGTGGACATGTTTTCTTTAGTGCTGGCTCAAGTAAGAGCAGGGGAGTCATTACATGGATATGTAAACATCTACAATTCAAATTTCTCAAACAGATTAAAGATAAATTAGGGAGAATCATTATTGTTTTAGCAGAAATTCAGGGGCAAAGGTTGATTTTGGCTAATATTTACACACCTAACATTGATGATCAGGGCTTTTTTATTGATCTCAAAGGGATGTTGCAAGCCGCCGGCACCCCTCATGATATAATATTGGGAGGAGACTTTAATCTTTTGATGGACTTAGTCCTTGATCATAGTGAAGCAAAAGTCTGTAAGCCCCCTAGAGCAACATTGACGCTTCACAGGATGTGTAAAAATCTTGGTCTTGCAGATATTTGTCAACATTTGAACCCATCTGGTAGGGACTATACATTTTTTTCATCAATCCATAAGATTTATTCTAGAATAGATTTTTTATTTTTTTTATTTTATCTAAGTCCCTCATTTCATCTGTTGTTGATTGCTCAATTGGAAACATCTTAGTCTCAGATAACGCCCTGGTGAGTTTAGAAGTGTTGCCACATATACAGAAAAATAAATCATATAGTTGCCACTTTAATGTATCCCTTTTGCAAAATCCTGATTTCCAACAAATGTTAAAGACTGAAATCAATGTTTATATGGAGACAAACTGGTCCTCAGTATCCTCTGTGGGCATGGCTGTGGAGGCACTTAAGGTGGTTCTTAGGGGTCGGATCATACAGTATGCCTCATTCATCAAAAAATCCAAAGCACAAGAACTCGTGGAGTTGGAAGGGAATATTAAAAGTGCCGAGGCAGAGTTGAAGCACCAAATGTCATCTGATGGCCTCAGAGAATTGACCTGATTGAAATACAGATATAATAGTATTTTGTCACGGAAAGTGGAGTTTTGGTTATTCAGGGCAAGACAGCAAGGAAGCTTTTGGCTACATATATAAAGCAGAGAGAGTCTTTTTCTATCATTCCCTCAGTGAAATCTGCTGGTGGTGAAATTTTTACCTTGGCCATTGATATTAATAATGCCTTTAAAGAGTTCTATCTTGATCTTTATAGTTCCACGTCTTTGTCTACTGATGAAGATATTAGAAACATTGTGGAACCATTAGAACTCCCTAAATTGACAACTGAGCAAAAAAATTATCTTGATACTGAGATAACCTTGGAGGAACTTGACGAGGTAATTAAGGCCTTACCTACAGGCAAGGATCCAGGGCCAGATGGTTTTGCTGCTGAATTTTTTAGATCTTATGTTACAGAACTGGTCCACTTTTGTTAGAAGTTTATACAGAATCACTAAAGAATGGAAAGCTTCCGCCAACCATGACACAAGCCCAGATCAGTCTGATTTTTAAAACGGACAAAGATCCAAGTGAGTGTAAATGTTACCGTCCAATTTCCCTGATCCAGTTAGATGTAAATATTTTGTCAAATATTCTAGCTAATCGATTAAGTAAAGTTATGACATCTGTTATACATATACACTATATTGCCAAAAGTATTCGCTCATCTGCCTTTAGACGCATATGAACTTAAGTGACATCCCATTCTTAATCCATAGGGTTTAATATGACGTTGGCCCACCCTTTGCAGCTATAACAGCTTCAACTCTTCTGGGAAGGCTTTCCACAAGGTTTAGGGGTGTGTTTATGGGAATTTTTGACCATTCTTCCAGAAGCGCATTTGTGAGGTCAGACACTGATGTTGGACGAGAAGGCCTGGCTCGCAGTCTTCGCTCTAATTCATCCCAAAGGTGCTCTATCTGGTTGAGGTCAGGACTCTGTGCAGGCCAGTCAAGTTCTTCCACACCAAACTCGCTCATCCATGTCTTTATGGACCTTGCTTTGTGCACTGGTGAGCAGTCATGTAGGAACAGGAAGAGGCCATCCCCAAACTGTTCCCACAAATTTGGGATCATGGAATTGTCCAAAATCTCTTGGTATGCTGAAGCATTCAGAGTTCCTTTCACTGGAACTAAGGGGCCAAGCCCAGCTCCTGAAAAACAACCCCACACCATAATCCCCCCTCCACCAAACTTCACAGTTGGCACAATTCAGTCAGACAAGTACCATTCTCCTGGCAACCGCCAAACCCAGACTCGTCCATCAGATTGCCAGATGGAGAAGCATGATTCATCACTCCAGAGAACGCGTCTCCACTGCTCTAGAGTCCAGTGGTGGCGTGCTTTACACCACTGCATCCGATGCTTTGCATTGCACTTGGTGATGTATGGTTTGGATGCAGCTGCTCGGCCATGGAAACCCATTCCATGAAGCTCTTTACGCACTGTTCTTGAGCTAATCTGAAGGCCACATGAACTTTGGAGGTCTGTAGCGATTGACTCTGCAGAAAGTTGCCGACCTCTGCGCACTATGCGCCTCAGCATCCGCTGACCCCGCTTTGTCATTTTACGTGGCCTACCACTTCGTGGCTGAGTTGCTGTCATTCCCAATTGCTTCCACTTTGTTATAATACCACTGACAGTTGACTGTGGAATATTTAGTAGCGAGGAAATTTCACGACTGGACTTGTTGCACAGGTGGCATCCTATCACAGTACCACGCTGGAATTCACTGAGCTCCTGAGAGCGGCCCATTTTTTCACAGATGTTTGTAGAAGCAGTCTGCATGCCTAGGTGCTTCATTTTATACACCTGTGGCCATGGAAGTGATTGGAACACCTGAATTCAATTATTTGGATGGGTGAGCAAATACTTTTGGCAATATAGTGTAGATCAGGTGGGGTTTATTCGAGGTAGTAGCTCTTCTGATAACATTAAGCGTTTCATCAATATCATGTGGTCAGTGGCGAATAATCAGACTCCAGTCGCTGCCATCTCACTTGACGTTGAAAAGGCATTTGATATGGTAGAATGGGATTATCTTTTTTGGATTTTGGAAATGTATGGGCTTGGGAGTACGTTTATTGGTTGGACAAGTTACTTTATAGACACCCTGTAGCAGCGGTACAAATGGATTAATTTCAGATTATTTCACTCTGGATAGGGACACCCGGCAGGGTTGCCCTGTTTCCCCATTATTGTTCTGTCTTGCCCTGGAGCCATTAGCAGCTGCAATAAGAAAGGAGGATGATTTTCCAGGGGTGATGGCGGGAGGTATAGTGCGTAAGCTTCTGCTTTATGCAGATGATATTTATTATTCGTCTCTGACCCTATTAGACCTATGCCTTGCCTCCACAGAATTATTCATTCTTTTTCCAAGTTCTCAGGATAAAAAGTAAATTGGTCTAAATCCGAAGCTTTGGCTCTGACAGCGTAATGTCCAGTAACGGCCTTCCAGCTGGGTGCCTTCCAGTGGCTCAAACAGGGCATTAAGTATTTGGGTATTTTGTTCCCAGCAAATTTGTCTGATTTTGTTGGAGTTAATTTTGACCCTTTAATAAAAATGTTTGAGTGATGTGGACAGGTGGGCTTCATTACATTTAGCGATGATTGGGAAGGTTAATGTTATTAAAATGAACTGTATTGCAAAAGTCAACTACCTGATACTGTCACTCCCTATAGATGTCCCCCTCTCGTATTTCAAGCAATTTGAGAGCATAGTGAAGTCCTTTATTGGTAAGCACCCCAGATTACATTTTAGTAAACTGCATAGGCCGATTGACAAAGGTGGGCTAGGCCTACCCAAGATTTTGTTTTATTATTATGTGTTCGGTCTCAGACATTTGGCTTATTGGTCGCTTCCACCTGAAAGAGCCCCTCCCTGGTTCTGTATTGAACAGGAAGTTATTGCCCCTATTTTGCCATTGCAAAGCCTTTTTATCAATCTAACCAGAGAAGTTAGATCACACCCCGTTATTTCACATTTGCCCTCGGTATGGACAAAAGTGTCCAGAGTGTTTAAATCAGATATTTATCTAAATGTTGCCTCGAGCTTATGGCTAAACCCAAAACTATGCATTAATAAGTCTCCTTTCTGTTGGTCAGAGTGGATTGTGAGGGGGGTTAATACATTCGGTGACCTATATGAGAGTAGTGGGTTGAGATCCTTTGATAATTTGGTTCAACATTTTGGGATCCCCAGATCTCAGTTTTTTAGGTATGTACAGCTGCGCCACTTGCTCTGTACTATTTCTGGAAATAGCGTACACCCTCCTAAAGCAGCAGATACTCTAGGAGAGGTGATTACTGCTTTTGGAAAAGGTCATGAGGCATCAGTGTAATTACTCCTTGTTAATTCAGAGTCTGGGGGACAGAGCCTCAGCCACTCTCAAGAGATTATAGGAGGAAGACTTAAACTTGGAATTGGAGGAGGGAGAATGGGCTAGGATTCTAAAAAACATAACTGCATCTAGAGACGCAAGGGTGCGCCTTATACAATTCAAGATTTTACATTGGTTCTATTGGACCCCTTCTAAATTATATGGGCTTGGCCTTAAATACACACCCACCTGTGTTGAGATAAAGAAGCTTTGATTAAATGTTCAAAGTCTGGTGTGCGATGTGTTAGCACCTATCGGCGATGGGGCGGTCATCAACATTGAAAGTAGACACATTAAGAGTTGGGTCTTAACCAGTGTCATGATTGCCAGGTAGATCATTTTAAGGTGCTGGAGTCTGGCTGGAGCACCCTCTTTTCAGGAGTGGTGCTCGGAGATGGGAAAGTTGGCGGCCTTTGAGGAAGGGGCATTTAGAAGATTGGGGAGTATGTTCGTGGAGAAATGGGGCGGGTATATGTCATTTATGGATATGTGATTATTATTATATTTTTATATTTGTTTATTTATCTTTTTTTTTCTCTCTTCAAAAATTTAAGACTTAGGCTCAGAAAGGGACTGAGACAATTTTTTTTTTTCACCGTAATTTTTTTTCCATCTTGCGGTTCAGGGCTTCCGTACCTAAGCACTTCCCCTCGGGGGAATCTCTGCTGACATTTTGGAAGTCCGTTCCACTACGTTAAGTGAGCAAAGGAAGTTTCTGTTGATAGACATTCAACCCCTTGATTTTGACCGAAGGAGCGAGCCTACTCTGATGTAATCTTCAGGCAGCTCCATTTCCCACAATGCAACTCGATTGTGACGTGACAGCAGATTGCACTTCAAAACCCCCACCCCCACACAACTCTAATGTATGATGGAAGTGAAGATAGGTCAATTAAGCAGTTTAGAAAAGTTATATTGAGATTTAACAGCACAATACTTGTAGCTATCTTAAACTGTTTATCACACAGTTATAGCCTATGTGTTCATTGTTATGTTAACATTTTCGTTGGTGTAAATCTTGATTAATTCTATCTAACAATTCATTCTAATGCACTGTTTTTTTAAACATATGAGATTCATATATAAGCCTCTGAAATCAATCTCCGGTTTTATAAAATAAAGAAATCATACAGGATGCGCTTTCTGCCATCTTGGTCTCCGTGAAATTCTGTCTGGAGCGTGTCACGAAATGAACTGAAACTCAGCGTATACTTGCCTCACAGACATGAGAAATATGTCTATAGAAAGCTTGAATGGTCTATTTTTAATTAACCAATTTAAATTGAAAACAAATATTCTCTGATTGTGTAATGAAACCAACAAGAGGTACAGTCTTTCCCATTTGAGCTCATTTTCGTTTTTGGAAGAAGACACCCTGTGAATTTACCTCAGAAGAAGAGCGTGATCCGATACGGCCTTTCTAACACAAAAAGTGTCTCACAAAATTTAATTTTGTGAGCGAAACCTGGAGTCTAAAAAATCTATTATGTGTTTCATGGCCTTATTACAGTGACTTAAAAATTACTAACCATGCATAATATTGATTTTCTCAAAAATGCAAACATGTACATCTCATGTTTGGAGGCTCTTATGTTACAACACTGCTGAGAAAGTGATGCAGTTTATTTATTCATTTTGTTAATTATTCATGCTGTCAACAGTTTTTGGGCAAAATTTTGTATTGTTATCTCAAAAGCAAGGTATGGCATTTGTAACCAAGGTAGCCTTTTGATAAAAAAGTCAAAAAAAAAATTGAGGGTTTTACTAAACCTAAGAACTACTCACATTTGTAAATGCCACAATAAACCACAAATATAATTACATAGAATAAGTAACAAGTAATAAGATCCAGCACTGTTTCAGTTGTGCACATGGTAAATCAAGACCTGTCAATCTAAGCGATCAGTCCAATCCAAGCTGTAAAACAGTGGCCGATTGGTCTCTACACATCGTCCCTTCCCACCATACCCACCTACATACCTGAGATCAGAGATGAACTTATTATTAGTTTAAGAGGTTAATCAAGTTTGCTGTTTGTTAACTATAAATGAACACATTAGCTGTTATGTTGTATTTAATTAATTTAATGATGAAAAGGTTAGCTTTATTAATTAAATATGCAATAAGTTGATAATTGTCATTTTCTTCAATCATCTAATTATTAGAACACCTAAAATATGTTGCTTGTAAGTGTTTGCTTCAGCCAGTGAAGGCATGGTACAAGTGTATGTGTGCACATGATCAGGATGGTACCACCTCAGCCTCATTTTTAGCCAGGAAAAACCCTGATATGTGTCACAAAGTTTACAGAAAGCAGTTGATGAAGTGGAGACATGGGTAAATAAGTGGAGTTATATTATCAGTGGTTAAAACTCAAGTTGTGTGTTTCACAAAAAGGAAAGCTGTACCAAAGGTTAAACAGAAATTATATAAACAGGTACTGTAACAAGTTTCATTAGTAAAATACCTTGGTGTATGGATGGAACCTAGATTGACATTTGGAGCACACGCTAAAAAGCTGATTGAGAAGTGTAAAACAGGAATAAATATTCTACAATGTTTATCAGGAGTTGAATGGAGCTTGTAGATCGTCACTGAAAAGAATATACTGTACATTAATCAGATCAAGTTTGGATTACGGGAGTATAGTTTATGGATTTGTATCTGCATTCATAATTAAAAAGATAGAAGCAGTGCAGGCTCAAGCCCTAAGAATATGCTGTGGTGCTTTTAAAACATCTTCAGCTCCAGGATTGCAGGTAGAAGTCGGGGAAGCTCCTTTATAGCTTCGTAGGTATAAACTGAGAATGACTTATTGGGCTACTGTGAAAGGTCATAAAGAAAGTCATCGAGTAAAGAGCGTGCTGGAGGAGTGTTGGGAACATGGAAATAATAACATTAAAAGTTTTGGATGGACTGCTAATAGGGAAGCACAGACAGTTGGTATTGCAGAATGTGCAGTCAGCCCTACTGTGGTTTTATTTAACATTCCCCCATGGATATATCCTATGCCTATTATTGACCTACAATTGCAAGACAAAATCAAGAAGGATGTCCTGAAGGAGGTTATTGTCCAGCAGTATTTAGATCAGGTGTATTCACCAAGGCTACATATATACACTGATGGATCCAAAGATCCACTCTCTGGTCACACAGCTGCTGCAGTATATATTCCAAAATCCCAAAACAGTACTAACAAAAGAATAATTGATCATACACTGGTGGCCAAAAGTTTGGAATAAGGTACAGATTTAGCTGTTTCAGAAGGAAATTGGTACTTTAATTATACAAAGTGGCATTCAACTGATCACAAAGTATAGTCAGGACATTACTGATGTAAAAAACAGCACCATCACTATTTGAAAAAGGTCATTTTTTTGATCAAATCTAGACAGGCCCATTTCCAGCAGCCATCACTCCAACACCTCATTCTTGCGTAATCATGCTAAATTGCTAATTTGGTACTAGAAAATCACTTGCCATTATATCAAACACAGCTGAAAGCTATTTGGTTCATTAATGAAGCTTAACATTGTCTTTGTTTTTGAGTTGCCACAATATGAAATAGACTGGCATGTCTTTAGGTCAATATTAGATCAAAAATGGCAAAAAAAAAGAAAAGAAAAAAGAAACAGCTTTCTTTAGAAACTTGTCAGTCAGTCATTGTTTTGAGAAATGAAGGCTATACAGTGCTTGAAACTGCCAAACAACTGAAGATTTCATACAAAGGTGTACACTACAGTCTTCAAAGACAAAAGACAACTGGTTCTAACAAGGACAGAAAGAGATGTGGAAGGCCAGATGTACAACTAAACAAGAGGATAAGTACATCAGAGTCTCTAGTTTGAGAAATAGATGCCTCACATATCCTCAGCTAACAACTTCACTGAATTCTACCTGCTCAACACCAGTTTCATGTACAACAGTAAAGAGAAGACTCAGAGGTGCAGGACTTATGGAAAGAATTGCAAAGAAAGAGACACTTTTGAAACAGAAAAACAAAAGGAAAAGCTTAGAGTGGGCAAAGAAACACAGACATTGGACAACAGATAATTTGAGTGTTATGGATCTTAACCTCATTGAGCTTTTGTGGGATCAGCTAGACTGTAAGGTGCGTAAGAGGTGCCCGACAAGACAGCCACATCTATGGCAAGCGCTACAGGAAGCGTGGAGTGAAATGTCACCTGAGTATCTGGACAAACTGACAGCCAGAATGGCAAGTATCTGCTAAGATGTCAATCCTACAAGTGGAGGATTTTTTGATGAGAACTCTTTGAAGTAGTTCAAGAAGTTCTGAAAAAATAAATAAATAATAATAAAACAAAAATCTTCAAATTGTAATAGTAATTTTTAGGAACTCTGCTTAAAGGATCTGCAGAACAAATGGAAAAATATAGTGCAATATTAAGATACTGTATCTTAAAATAACAGGGTTAGTCAGGAGAATTGAATTACCTTCCCATTGATGCTTCAAACTCCAGTCTAGTCGGTGGCGGTAATGCACCGGAAGATGGCTTGCCAAACCTCATATGAAGAAGAAGATGAAAGGTTCTGACCCTGTTCCAAATGGCGCACTTCATGTGGACTTGCGGTCTCGTGGCCTTCAGTTGCGCGTTCTTATGAAGTCCACGAGTCCGTAGTGTGTCCCATATGTTTTTAGCGCTTGCGAGGGTTCTCGCGAGCGCCCCCCTTGCGCCGTCGATGCGGTCTTCGTCGAAGCCCGCACTGCTCCAGGCTCACGGCAGTCCGCTACCCAACAGTCCTTGCGACAGACCAATCAGAAGGACTCCAGTTTCCTAGAGGGAAAAACATGGAGCGATGTTCAATTGCGGATTAAAAATGTATTTTAATAATCGCTTTTTCCTGATTGTCAACGGCGGATCACTTGCTTATCATGGATATATTAGAATCACTTTTAAGTCTGATGTGTAGAACTTGTTCAAAACTTTGTTTTATTTAATTTTCCAGAGATATGGAATTATTCCAATTTATTGTTATTGTTGTTTCAAAGAGAATTATAGAATTATTGTGAGTCTCTAAAATAAAAATACAGGAAAGAATAATTTAATGCACATGGCTGTAGCTTATAAGATTTCTTATATTTATTGATATAATAACATTCGGTCTAACAGTGCTATTTAAACCTGCAGAAGTGTGACTGTGTGTATTTTATAACTATTTTTGCGAATATATGGTGGTATGTTCTTTCTATACATTTTACTGTGTTCTAAGCTGTAACCATCCATGTGTCTGAATAATGTTTATTTGTTCTCTAAAGATATAAAACAATGGGATTTTGTTGCTGTAGTCATATGTGCACTTTGTTTTTCAGAGGTTCTTTATTATCTAATGCTTTGTCAGTTTGTTGCTTGAAATTATTTAATAAAAACAAATATTCAATAGTTAGTTTAAAGTGTGTTTCTTTACCCTATATATCAATGCCATGACTTTAATAATTTGTAAAACTGCATGTAAATAAAAATGTAATGTAAAAAATGCGTCATCTGTTTGAAAGCTTGAAGTCTGTCCCAAATGCACACTTTTACCAATCATGCCTCCTCATGGACTTGCTGACTAATGCCCTATCTGTCTGCACTGTCTTACGTCATCAAAGTCTGCACTCAGAGGAAGACGACAAGAGCGGAGGGTGCCATTTATGGCTGGCCTGTCAGCAGAACTGGAAGTGACGTATATATGCATGCGTGTTGAGTGTCCCCGGTGTCATGAGCGAGCGCATGGTGCAGGTCACAGAGCTCTCCAACATTGCTTTATAACTGCCGACAATTAAACACACACAAGAGGAAATAATAATTTAAAGGAATAGTTCTCGCGTTTAAAAAGTAAGTAATTTGCTCTTTAATGCGCTATAGGTTTTGTCTTCTATAAAATTGCAGGCTGGCCTGTTAAGTGAAAGCTGAATGCGAATGTCAACCACTGTCCATTAACTTGTGTTAAGCACTGGTAAACAACAATTGCTTTAAAAAATAAAGTGTTTTATGTATTTTTAAATAAGAGATCAGGTCATGAAATTGTTAAGCATGCTCATTTTTAATGTGGTTAAAACTAGACATTTCCTCAATCACATTGATTGACATTAATTTAATATAATTCTGTAATCATGGGTAATAACAATCATATTAAGGCCTACCTAAACTGAGTATTATCTGACATGAATAGTATTTGTGATTAAGGTTTTATTCGTCTGAATTTTCCTTGGCACAGAATAAATTTCAGATGAATCGTGTGTTCCTGTTTCATGCAGACATGTGTACGTGAACAGGAAGTGTGGAAGGTATTTGACCTTCAGGTGTTCTTTTAAAAGCACCGACACACTTGCATAATAAACTTGTAATACTTGTATTTTCCATTTTAACAATCCGTCTATTGTTCCATGAGTTATAGAGATCTGTCATTTTTAGAAGATGCACGTGGTGTAATATGTGACTTCCCTATTACATAGATTTATATATATGGAAACATTTTCTTTTTGCAGTCAAGTACAACAGCGATGGTCAAAAAACATTTGCAGGCATCGCTCGACACGAGTGCTTTATACTGGTAATAAATACATCGATATATGATCATTTACGCCGAAATCACCGGGGAAAGAGCCGCAGATGAGCCGAAACTGCACACACTCCCTTTCCTTTTGAAGCAAGCACTCAGTACTAATTCGGACAGGCTTAAAACAATAAAGCGATTGGGGTGTTCATTGCCAATTATATGTTTCCCTACTCTGCTGATGAAGATATGTGATTTCCGTGTATGATAAAACATCCCTCGTCTCCATTTTAATAGCAAAGTTCCTTCTGTAGTGATGTACAGCTTCCGAATATTGAATATATGTGCAATAGAGTTTGAAATGCATTTTATGTCGATGCATGTAGAGTAATTGTGCAGGTATTCATTTAAAATGTTGATTTAGTAATTCGTTAATTTTTTTTTTAATTTTTTTTATTTTATAATAAAAATTAACCATGGTTGTACATTAGTAATATTGTAGTAACCATGACTACTGTCAGTCACCATGGTTCCCTTACGACTCCGTACACTTGAAATGGGGAGTGCCTTCTTACACGACCTAGTTTAAACCTCTTTCCAATAACGCCAATATTCTACTTTTGGCTATGGTGTTTGAGCCCCGCCTGTTTTGGCGCGAAACTGTCCGCTATAAAAACGGGTGCACAGACACCATTTCCTCAGAATGTATTCCTTCAAGAAGCCCTCAACCTTCGTCATCGATATACACGAGTCAGCGGGCGGAATCTTCGCGGAAGACAAACCTGTTGAAGTGTTTGTTACCAAATAGAGTATGCTTACTTTGGATTTGGGATTTGTTATTATACACACACACACACACACACACACACACAGTGTTGGGGAGTAACGGAATACATGTAACGGGATTACGTATTTAAATTACAAAATATAAGTAACTATTCCACTAGTTACAATTTAAATCATTGGTATTTAGAATAAAGTTACATTCAAAAAGTATTTTGATCACTGAAGAGATTACATTTTATTGTCATTTATTTCATTTAATATTTAGTCCTTTCAGATGGAAAACATTTATACATATAAATGATGTGATCCAAAGTGCATTTGAACAGCAGTGAAATATTTTCTTTTGATGTGTTACATTCATACGAGCAGACAGAAAAGTAAGTTTGGAGCAGAAGAAATAGAAATAAATTGTAAGCGTTACGCTAAGCTAAAATGCTATTTCTAGCCATTTTACTTGCACGTTACCAGGCACAATCATATTTTTTTATCAAAAAAATTCACATTGGATCATCATTTCGTTTTTTTCTTGTAAGACCTTTGATATTAGGGCAAAAATTGTATTCTTGATCATTTTTGTGTTGTTTTCCTGTAAAAATATTTCTTAAAATTCTTAAAACAAGATCAATTTAATTAATCTTGTTTTAGAAACAACACTGCATAAGATATTTAGGTTTTTCAGAGAATGTATTTTTAACATGTATATTTTGTCTTACTGTACTGGCAGAGTTTTTATAGTCAAAACAAGTGAAAAAATCTACCAGTGCTGAAGAAGTAATCCAAAGTATTTAGAATACGTTACTGACCTTGAGTAATCTAACGAAATCCATTACAAATGACATTTTACATCATGTATTCTGTAATCTGTAGTGGAATACATTTCAAAAGTAACCCTCCATAACCCTGTGTGTGTGTGTGTGTGTGTGTGTGTGTGTGTGTATATATATATATATATATATATATATATATATATATATATATATATATTTCTGTACATTGCAAATACTGAACTATACCAAAACCATGACCCTTAAATTGTGATACAAACCGAACCATGAGAAATTTGAACGGTTACACCCTTAATAAATATATATATATATATAATTCAAATGACATTTAAACAGGTTTCTTTTTAGAGGCATTTGTAAATGTGGTTTTATATTTTTGGTGCAACGCAATAAGTAGTTTGTAATAACAATGGGAATCATTATGGACCAGCCTACTTATGAATGTCTAATTCAGGTCCTCATGCTGGTTGTAACCCTCACATGTTCTTAATCAGGAGTGAAGCATGTATTCTGATTGTCACACCACATTCTCCAATACTCTCTGGCCTTTTGATCATGTTCTTTGAGATAAGATCTCCATGCACCCATGTCTAATTGAGTTTGAAGATCCTCTGTGCTTGTAATGTCCCTTATTTCTGCCTTATTTCAATAAACCATACCAGGAAAACTTTTCTGCAGTAAATGGGAATGTTTGGGTGTTTTGCTTGATTTTGCAGCTTGCTTTTCTTGTTTGTCACATTTGTTTTCTTGTTCAGTCATTGAATTGTGAGGAATAATCTTCTGAGTTCATAGTTCAATTTTTTCATTGTCGAGAGGACACACATTTTAAAGAAACAGTTCACCCAAATATAGAAAATTCTCTCAATTACTCACCCTCATGACTTCTTAGATGTGTGTGACTTTCTTCTCCAGAACACAAACTATTTAGAAGATATTTAGAATAATATCTCAGCTCTGTAGGTCCATAAATGCAAGTGAATGGTGACCAAAACTTAATTTTTGAAGCTCCAGAAAAGGATGTAAAGGTAGCACAAAAGTAATCATATGACTTAAGTGGTTTAATCCATGTCTTCTGAAGTCCAATCAATTTTGGGTGAGAACAGACCAAAATATAACTCCTTTTTCACTGTACATCTTGACATCAGCAGTCTCTTTGGCAATCATGATTTCCAGCTCCATTACACTTCTTAGCACCATCTAGCGCTCTGTGCATGCATAAAGTACTGGGAAGTGTAATCCATCTTAAAATCTTGATTGTGCCTAGATGTCAAAATTTACAGTGAAAAGGAAGTTATATTTTGGTCTGTTTTCACCCAAAATCACTTCAGAACTCAATATGAAGACACGAGTTTTATGGATTACTTTAACGCTGCTTTTATGTTCTTTTTGGAGCTTAGAAATGTTGGTCACCATTCACCTTCCTTGTATGGACCAACAGAGCTGAGATATTCTTCTGAAAATCTCTGTGTTCTGCAGGAGAAAGAAAATCACGCACATCTAGGATGGTATGAGGGTGAGTAAATTATGTTTTTGGGTGAAATATTCCTTCAATGCTGTCCGTGTCACCTAAAATAAAGTGAAGGTTAGGTTGAGTAGGCTTTTTTGTTTATAAATGGTCCCTCAAGGTTAATTTATAGGCCTTCAGTTGTTGTTATTTCCAGTAAGTTCTAGTTGATGAATATTATCTGTGTTGTATGCCATTTCAGCATTGCTAAAATTTTTGTTGTGTGCACTGACTGTTAATCTGGAGGAAGTTCTCTTAACCACACACACAACCACTTCATTTTGTTATTTGGTATTTGTACATTTGGTGGAATTAGAGAAAGAATATGATAAACCATCTCACAACAACATTAAATGTAATGTGGAAAATATGCCCTGCAGCAAAACTTGTCATGATACCGAATTATGAACCAACGGTTCTTTGTTGTCCACATTTCAGCATTAACTTGCAGTTCTTTGTCTAAAATTATAATTATTTTTATTTGAGTAGTTTTACTAAGATCAAATGATGGTTTGGGTTGTGACTGTGGGTCACTAACTTTAGAGGACATGGTATTAGGAAATGTTTGTGGTCTGTACACACATTACTTTGTAAAAATAATTGGTCATCATTTTGCACGTCACAATGTCAACATTATACAATCTCCATATTGATTTCTATCAGATTTGATCAGCCTTTAACTAGCTCTGGAGCCTCTGTAGAGGGTGGCTCAGGATTTTGGATGAAGTTCAGCGAATCATCAACAATTCCTCTTTTTTTATATGAAAAAACACTTTTGGACTTTGATCATGCAGGGTTGTGTTTATGAATTCACAGAGACTTCAAAAAGGGCTGATCAGAGCGGAAGCTTGTAAAAGCCTTTCTGTTGCTAAAGAGATTCTGAGTGAAGTCAATATCTCTTCCATTTTAGATTCGATGGCGGGGACAATTGATCAAGCAAAAATGAAGTTTTCCAGAATTGTGAGTTTACTTTTTTGGTGGAAGATTATTCTTTAAATTCAAATTTTGTAAATGTTTCTTAGAAATAGGAAGTGAATAGTTGCAGTACAAATATAGTTTATTTTCATTTCTCCCTTTTTGTAGGTAAACAGTCGCTCATACACCCGATTCAATCAGTCTCAGAACCCTGATGGAGAGAGCAGTCGTGTGGAGGTGAAGCTGTCTGCGGACGGTGAAGAAGAGATGGATGGTGTTGAGCAAGGACAAGTGCAACATGAGACATACACAAGACCCAGTCGTCCAGTGCCATTGAACAAGGGGAAGATTATTTGTTCAGTGATCGTAGTACTGCTCTTCTTCTGTTTGGGTAATTGTTTTTATTATTGACTTAATTCTTCAATTTATTTTACTTCTGAAGAGAATCCATACGGCATAATGTACAGTCAGCTGATAAACGCTGAAAGGGTGATCTGGACTTTTCCCCCTTGTACTATTCTCATGGTTTTCCTTGCACTTTTTTTGTCAGGTACACTCATTGGCTATGCTGCCCACCGTAAGTCTGAACCACCTTCGCCTGACAGTTTGGACGAGGAAAAGAATAGTGAAGTTCAACCTAGTTATGATGTTCCTGCTCCTACTATGGATTGGAGTGACATTGTTAAGATGATGAATGAGAAACTGTTGTCTAATGCCATTCAGGATAAATTAAGGTATTTGTTATCCAGAGAAAATGATTGTCCATGATTATTTTTGTCCATTGTGATTATGGTCCATTTTAATGTTAAGACAAAGGTTTCATTCTTAAGTAAAATGGAAGAGCCTGACCTAAATTCTGCATTTGTTTTTGCACTCTTCTGGCTTTCGCTGTTCTTTTGCATTAAGTGAGTATTCAAAGGGTGACCGCCAGGCAGGATCATCTGGAGATAACTTGTTAGCTGACAAAATCCATGACACTTTCAAGAAACTTAACATGGAGCCCTGGGTTGATGAGCACTATGTGAAGCTACAGTATCCTAGCAGGTCAGTACTCAGTCAGTTTGTTAGCCTAAGTTTGTTAGCTTAAAAAGAGAAATATCAAAGAAATACTAACAAGACACCATACAATAGAATAGTATAAATTATACTCAATAAGTAACTCAATATAATTTGTTGAACCTTAGTCCTACCCACATGCTTTTTAATTAAATGTGTAGTTCACCCTAAAATGAAAGTTCGGTAACACTTTACAATAAGGATCCGTTTGTTAACAGTTAACTACATTAGTTAACCTGAACTAACAACAAAAAATACTTTTACAGCTTTTATTGATCTTTGTTAATGTTAATTTCATCATATACTAATACACTGTAAAAATAATAATTTTTATATGTTAACATTAGTTGATGCACAATGAACTAACATGAATTAACAATGAACAATTGTATTTTTATTAACTAACATTAACAAAATGTATAAATGCTGTAAAAATATATTGTTTATTGTTTGTTCATGACACCTAGTGCATTAACTAATGTTAAAGAATGGAACCTTATTGTAAAGTGTTACTAAAAGTTCTCATTATTTACTCTAGGGATGGGCATTTTCAAGGAATTTTGTAGTCAAATACTCTAACCTACAAAAATGAGTACCTGATTACTTGTAAATTGCACATTAAAGAAACATGTATGACAAGTATGTGAGTTTTATATTATTTTGTTTTATTTGCAAAATTTACCAAGAATGGTTTCAAAATAAGAAGACTTCAGCAAACTATGATTTTCTTTTGGGGAAAAAATACAATATGCATTAATAAAAATGGAAGGTAAAAAATATTTTAAAATAACAGTAAAAAAACATTTGCTCTCACCTGGAGCTTGCATAAAAACAATACTGATGGCATAAGGGTAATGCATATATATAAACTATCACATTTTTATAATCTCACATGTTATGTTTCATAAACATAAGTGGTGAAAGTTTGCTTTTTATAAAATGTGCTCTGCCTGTGTTGAGACTTCGTGCTCCTACACACATACTGGTCTGATCAGCTTCCTAGTTTGCTTCGCATTTTTTCCACCATAAAAGCAGATCCTCGTCTGTTGGTTTGCATGACTCCAACAAGAATACATCCTGAATACAAATAGAGTAGAATTCAATAAGAACAAAAATATTATAAGTATTGCCTAATATTACTTGGCTTTGCTTTGAAGCCCAGATGCCATGATATATCTACTTCTCTCATCCAACACCACACGTATCCACAGTGCCCCCCTGTGGACTCAATTGTAACTGCGAGATTTGGTAAGAGATTCAGAGGGAAAACATTGTAATTCAGTGCTGCTCGCAACAGGGAAGTGCGGAAAGGAAAATTAATTTACAATATTCGAGTAGTGTTTTTTTATACTCGAGTAGCTGGTGCAGAATGAGTACTTTATTACTTTTACACATCCCTAATTTACTCACCCTCATGCCATCCCAGATGAAAATGACTTTATTCCTTCTTCTGAACACAAAGATTTTTAGAAGAATATTTCAGCTCTATAGGTCCATACGATGCGAGTGAATGGGTACTGAAATGTTGAAGCTCCAAAAAGCACAAAGGCAGAATAAAAATAATCCATTAGACTCCATTGGTTTAATCCATATCTTCATAAGAGATATGATAGGTGTGGGTGAGAAACAGATCAATATTTAAGTCCTTTTGTACTATCAATCTCCACTTTCACATTCTTCATTTGTTTTTGGCGATTTGCATTCTTCATGCATAATGGCACCTACTGGCTGGGAGGAGAATTTATAGTAAAAAGGACTTAAATATTGATCTGTTTCTCATCCACACCTATCATATCACTTCTGAGGACATGGATTTAACCACTGGAGTCTTATGGATTACTTTTATGCTAACTTTATATGCTTTTTTGAGCTTCAAAATGTTGGTACCCATTCACTTGCATTGTGAGGACCAAAGAGCTGAAATATTCTTTGTGTTCAGCAGAGGAAAGAAAGTCATACACATCTGGGATGGCATGAGAGTGAGTAAATGATGATTTCTTTTTAAAGCAAGCCTCTATTACTATAGACAAACACACAACCCATAGCATTGTTGCGACAAAATTTGCACAAGCAAGCACTCCTCACATTTTCTGTAGGACATGTAAAATGATAGTCTTAATTGTATAACATTCTCCATCTTTGGAATACCGTTGCCACATTTTACAAATCCTCAGTTTTTCCACCTTTTCTGCACTAACTGTTATTTGCTAAATCAACTGTTTTTAACCCAAACAGCTCTAATCCAAACAAAGTGTTGTTTGGTTCAGAGGAGATTGGAAATCCAAAGGGGTTCCTGGCTTACAGTGCAACAGGACGTAAAACGGTGAGCTATATATTTCTTCACCTTCCTCTGCTGGAAACACACTTTTTTGCTGGTCTTGTCGTTTAACTTGCATAACTTTTCAATTCAGTAGCTTAAAAGAGCACTTAAAGGGATAGTTCACCCAAAAATGTATATTCTGACAGCATTTACTCACCCACTGGTACCAAACCCATATTGTTCCAATTGAGTGAATCTTGACAAAATTTTCAATTTTGGGTGAACTGTCACTTTTAACATTGGTTGTCCCATTTCCAAACCTGATAATATAAAAATTCTCTCACAGGGAAGAGTGGTGTACGCCAACTATGGTTTGCCAGAGGATCTGAGGGACGTGAAGGACAGCGGAGTGAATCTGACTGGGTCTGTCATACTGCTGAGAGCTGGAAAAATCAGCATGGCTCAGAAGGTAGCTCATTGGGAGTAACTGATAGTAATTGATCTATAATTTTGTTGCTAGTGTCAGTCTGAACGTATTCTCCGCTGTAGGTTGCAAATGCTGCTGAGAAGGGTGCCGTAGCAGCTCTGATCTACCCGGACCCAGCAGACTATGAAACATTGCCTTCAGATACTGAACTCTATGGTCACGTAAGTTATGCCAAAGAATAAGGTTCCATGGTAAAAAATAATTCATAGTCAGCGCAATGTGCTGTCCTATTCAGAACCAATCACGTGATATATATATATATTATATCATATGTTATGTTGTATGACTGATTCAGTCCAAGATTGAGAACGAAGACTCCTGGGATAGATCCAGTCTGATTTGATTGATTCATTTAAATTAAAATATATCTTTTGCCATGGTGCTGCAGATCAAGCTGTGAATAGCTCCTGAATATTGGTGCAGGAAACACTGGCTCTTTATATTCTTTTACTACTTTTTTTGTAGTTGTTACAATTTTGTTTTGTTCATTTATGAAGGTCCACTTGGGATCAGGTGATCCTTACACCCCAGGTTTCCCATCCTTCAATCACACCCAGTTTCCACCTGCCAAGTCGTCTGGTCTTCCAAATATACTCGCTCAGACGATCACTGCAAACATGGCAAGCAAAATCTTGGAGTAAGTTTAAAGTTCAGTTTTAACTTGAGCAGTTTTTTTAGTTCCTGTGGTGGAACATCAAGTTTAATTTGGTAATCTGAAATTTCCCACAGGAAAATGGGAGGAAGTGATGCCCGCTCAAGTTTCATGGGTCGCTTCTCCAATTACAAATTGGGAAATGAGACTGACATGGTCACCGTAGAAGTTAACAACAATCTTATCGACACCAAGATCCATAACGTGTTCGGAGTCATCAAAGGGTTTGTGGATGCAGGTGAGTTTCATCCAGAAGCCCCGTTCACACTGACAGCAGTTTTATTGCTGGAGGTCTGCAGTTCATTGCACTGTTGGTCACAAGAATGCGTTGATGGATGTCCCAACGTTATTGTTTGGCTGCGAACAAAGTGTAAAGTGTTACCTGTACATCAGTGTGGTTGCTTTATACTTGCATTTAAAGTACCTGCATTTAATTACATTTGAAGTTACACTGTTAACCTTACCCTAACCCAACCCTTATGCTAAAACCTAACTCTAACCCCAAACTAACCCTACCCTTACTCCTAAATCTAACCGTAGCTCAAACTCAGTAGCAGCAAATATGAACCTTGAATTTTTCAGTACATATAGTTGCACAATAAATATATTGTATTGTGGATATTTAAATGTTAATAAACAGTAGTTAAAGACACCTAATATAAAGTGTGACCGAAGGTTTTATCATGTTGACTGTTATTCACTGTTAAGCACAGCAAGCTATCATCACGCAAAAACGCTCTCCTTGAAGTTGTCTCTCTCAATTAATTAAAGAATTGCGCCTCCCATTAAAACCACCACCAATAAAAATATTCATGTTAGTAGTCGACCCCACTAATCGACTTGTCAGTTGTTGGACGACTAGCCGATTAGTCAACCACCATTTCGCATTCCTAATATGGATCATATCATAAATGGGATGAATGATTATCGATACAGGAATCAAACTCATTCTGCGTATGTGCAGAAACAAATCATATAGAACAGGAAAATTACTCACAGTAGCATTAAATTCTCCGTCTTGCTGTCACTTGACCACAGTATCTCAGGAGATGGATTACAGGAGCTCTACTGTCTTTAGAGACTCATTGGTAATCGCTGCGTCACATTGCTGTTCATTTGCATAAAGTTAAACTTTACTCCACTTTAAGTCGCTGGAATCGCCCATTAACGGTTGCTCATGCCACCAGAAATCGCCATATCAAAATGAATGACTTAGTTGTATTGTCATTGTGAATGCATTTTGATTGAATAAATGTCTGTACATCTGACCTTTTGTGGACTTGGGGGGTCTCACTATGGTGTCGTTAATCCCCCAGATAAATATGTTGTGATTGGCGCGCAGAGGGACTCCCTCAGCTCAGGCTATGCCAAGTCTTTAGTCGGCACTACTCTTCTGATGGAGCTTGCAAGAGTTTTCACTGAAATGAAGAAAGGTATAGTTCAAGGCATATGCATTGACCCAAAAATGTAACATTTACTCACCCTCATGTTGTTTTAAACCCATGTGATTTAGGCAGTATGTTAGACTTAGGTACCATTCACTTTCATTGCAACTTTTTTTCCCCCCATACAATGAAAGTGAATGGTTACTGAGGCTGTCATTCTATCTCTTTTTGTCCTCCACTGAATAAAGAAGGTAATATGGGTTAAAAACAGCATAAGGGTAAATTGATAGAATTTTCATTTAGCATGTAGTGTTTTCATGTTTCAGTTTTCATGTAGCATGTAGTGTTATGGCATGCACTTATTACTTGTTCACCACAGATGGTTTCAAACCCAGAAGAAGCATTGTGTTTGCCAGCTGGAGCGCAGGGGATTTCGGTAACGTTGGAGTTACTGAATGGCTTGAGGTTTGTTTTGCGATTGTGATGTTACTTTGCTCGAATAACTACATATATGTTGTTTTGAAATACATTTGAGGTTTTGCAATGTGTTTGTGCTCTGCCTTTATCAGGGCTATTGGGCATCCTTGGACAAAAAAGCCTTTACCTACATCAGTTTGGATGGAGTTGTAACTGGTGAGTTTACAAAGTCTACATTTGTCTCTGAGGAACTTCTAAAGGGATAGTTCACCCAAAAATAAACCCATATGACTTTCTTCCATGGAACACAAAAGACATAAAAATGTTCATGCTGCTCTTTCCCAATACAACAAATGTATACAGTGACCATGGGCTGTCAACTCTGTGAAGAATAACTGTAACACTAACCCTGGTCCCTGTATGCTTTGAGTATTGAAAAGAGCACCGTGAACATAATTCAACATTTCTCCTTTTGTGTTCCACGGAAGAAAGTAAGTCATGCAGGTTTGGAGCGACATAAGGGTGAGTAAATAATGACAGAATTCTGAAACACAACATAAGTTTGTCAAAATGGGGCTGAATGGCTACATTAAAAGGATAGTTCACACAAAACTGAAAATTCTCTCATTATTTACTCACCCTCATGATATCCCAGGTGTGTATGACTGACTTTCTTCACCAGAACACATTTGAAGAAAACTAGAAAAATATCTTAGCTCAGTGGGTCCTTAAAATGCAAGTGAATGGAAATTTCTCTTTTGAAGCTCCAAAAATCACAGACAGTCAGCATAAACGTCATCCATACATCACCAGCTGTTAAATTAATGTCTTCTAAAGCGGCACGATCACTTTTGGTGCGAAAAAGATAAATATTTAAGTACTTTTTTTAACTCTAAATCATCGCTTCCAGTCAGCAGCGGTACGCACGTGTGATGTAATTGCATCGGAATTCGAAACACGGGATCTGACGCTCGTGCGTCACAGCCGGAAGAGCAGCGCTGTTTACAAGCGAGGAGGAGGAACACTGTACAGTAGCTTGGTTGATTTTGGTGTAGATCTGTATTCATCTGTTTCTTTACTCACAAAGGAGTGCTTGTGTGCTTATCCTGGATGATTTTTGGAGCTTCAAAAGAGAAATCTCCATTCACTTGCATTTAAGGACCTACTGAGCTAAGAGATTTTTCTTAATGTGTTCTGGTGAAGAAAGAAAGTCATTCACACCTGGGATCTCATGAGGATGAGTAAATAATGAATTTTAATTTTTGGGTGAACTATTAATAAATTTTTTTTTAAAAAAGCCAGTTTGCATTTTCCCCAAGCAAATCCTAGATGTTCTTGTCTTTGTTTGATCTGTAGGTGTGGGTTCCTTCAGAGCTTCTGCAAGCCCTTTGTTGCACACGCTTCTGCAGAAGACCATGGAGAAGGTACACCCAAACACATTGTTTTTTTATTTATTTTTGATAAATGTACATATTAAAATCAGGGCTCAACGGTAAGCATTTTTTCTGGTGGCACACCAAATGTTTTCTTTACATTTCTTTACAAAGGTTCTTAATTTGGAAATAATAGTTGGAATTTTACAGCTATTGCCTTCAGGTGCTTATTGATAACTTTGTTTATTACTTCACAGAAAGTCACATCAGTAGAGGGCATTAAAACACGTTTTCAAGAACAACATGTGTGTGTGTGTGTGTGTATATATTATTTAAATGATCTGTTTTACCTCTCTCTGTGAAAGGTAAAAAATCCAATCGGTTCAGGTCCAGTTAACTTCCGTCAAAGCCTTTTCCAGAGTTATGGCGGTAATCTTAGATCTCTGTGAGTAAATCTGCATTGATTGTTGTCATGATTGATAAAAATATCAACATAAACATAATTGTTTGTGCTGATGTGTACATGCTCTTTAATGATTTCATCTTCTGTCATTGTCATTTGTGCTCAGTCTGAGGCCCATGATGATGGATGATAGTGCATATCCTTTCCTGGCTCTCTCTGGAATCCCCTCTGTGTCTTTCAATTTTGTTCCTGCTGGGGTAAGAGTTGGTTCTTATCTCTCTTTTTTTTTTGCACTGGGCCTATTTTACACTTGGCCACTTAATGCATCTTGATCGATTGGATTACTACTGTATGTCTGATTGGATGTGCACGTTTCATTTACACTTGGCAACGTAAATGTGTCTCTGCAAAACTTATTTAAATTTGTTTTACTATTCTGCTTCCGTGAGTTCACTTCCATGAAGTGCAGCAAAATTGTGCTGCACTTGATGTGGTTCATTAATATTTCAAATGGGAGGTGGCTAAAATTGCTTTGAGGATTGTGGTACAAAAGCAACAGCTGTTGTGTGCCACATTTTCTTTGTTGTCTTTGGTCTTCTGTAAGCTGATTTAGTTCTGTTTGGGAGGAGCAAAGCTTCCGCATGTGGCCTGAACAAGAGTTATTTACATTTGGCCAAATCAAAGGAAATTTACACTTGGTTTTTTCATGACTAGATAGTGATCCGATCAGTAAAAACGCATGAAGTGACCAAGTAAATACCTCTATGTTGCTTTGTATGTACACTTCATATGCAAAGACTGCAGATGGCATTCACCCGAGTGTGCATTCTGATTTGATCATTTTTATCCACCAGGCCTCTGCTGACTACGAGTATTTTGGAACTGTTCTGGATAATAAAGAAAGTCTGGGCACTGTCACCGGTCAGAAAGTGGGTGAGATGTCTGTGGCTGCTGCCCAGGTTGCTGGTCAGATCGCCCTCCGGCTCGTTCACGACCACATCCTCAAACTGGATGTTGCCAAGTATGCAGAGACCATCTCGGACCATGTGAAAACCATCATGAATCGGGTTGAGGAACTCAGAAGTGCAAAGGTGATGTCTTTTGTCATGTGTGTTACATTTTGACAACAAGACATTAATGGAATACTTGCCCAAAATGAAACTTCTCATTTACTCGACTTCATAACGTTCCAAACCTGCATGACTGATTTTCATTTATGAAACTCAAAAGGAGATATTTAGCAGAATGTCCAAGTTGCTCTTTTTCCATATAATAAAAGTGAATGGGGGCCATAGACAGCTGTGGTCACCATTCACTTCCTTGTATGGAAAATAGCAGCTTGGGCATTCTGCTAAATATTTCTTTTTCTTCCAAGAAACAAAAGGTCTTTTGGAATGATATGAAGGTGAGTAAATGATGACAGAATTAAAGTTTTGGGGTGAACTATCCCATTTAAAAAAAAAAAAAAAAGACATTCCTGATACCAGTTTGTATTTGCAAAATAACTTGCCCTTGTTTCTCATTATTCTTTCAACCCATTACAGGTCGATAAAAGTGAGTCTCTGTCAACAGTGTGGCTGAACAGGGCAAAAAGTTCTTTTGGTCGTGCTGCAAACACCTTAGATGTATACATCAGTAGAAGTGATCTAGAAGACCTAGAGATGTGCCGCATCATCAATAACCGCATAATGAAGGTGAAGTCATTTGCTTGGCATTTCTGTGCTTATTATGTAGAGCAGGGTTGGGAAACGTCCGGACCGCAAGGCCATTCGAGAAATCATTTGAAAAGCAAAAAAATGGCCTTGATTCCATTAAATGTATTAAAAATAAATAAATTAAAAAGATTAAAAATTATTTTAAATAGCGCAAAATATTGTATAATAGTCATTTTTTACTTTTTCCCTTGGTGCGTGAGCATGTAACAGAATGCGTATGTCAATTTCAACCAACAATGAGAAATTGCAAGCAATTATGGCCTGCAAAAAAATTTTAAATACTCGAATGGCCTTAAATAGGAAAAAGGTTCCCCATCCCTGATATAGTTATCTTGAAACATGCCTTGTCAACATGAAATCTAAATTATTCTATAGAAAACAAATGTCTTCATAGCCTTTCATTGAAATGTAATAAACTGCTCTGCTTTTGTTGCTTTTACACAATTCAGTCTGTTCCTGATTAATAAAATTAAGTCCTATCCTACATTTTTATTTTTTTTATTTTATTTTTTTATATTCTGTTTTTAATCTGAAGTGCATAATATTCCAGAATTAAATGATTTAAAATGCTGTTTAATGTCAATTTTAAAGATAATATTAAAGCTATTGTACAATTGATTTGATTTAGTTTCTAATGGCACTGATAGATATAGGCCAAGTTCTCATGTTTTTTGTCGTTTTCTTCCTCTTTTAAGGTGGAGCATAATTTTCTCTCTCCTTATGTCTCTATAAGAGATGCCCCGTTCCGACACATTTTCTTTGGTGATGGGTGGCAAACCACCACTGACCTGGAAAACTACCTGAAAAATGTGGCACAAAAAAAAGCAACCTTCGACATGAACCAAGTCCTTAACAAGTTTGCTCTGCTCACCTGGTCCATCCAGGGCTGTGCAAATGACCTGGCTGGAGATATCTGGTCCATGGACAATGAGATATAGGGTTTTTCAGGATTACATCAACAAACTTGGCCTCCATCAGTTTTGATTAAAAGTAAAACTCAAATATCAGAACAAACCATATATCCACCACTACATAGTAGATTGATTTGATTTCAAAATAGTGAAAAGCTCTAATGGAATCTGATCATGCATACCTACAGAATTAAGTATTTGACAGCTATAAAAAAAAAAAATCATGACGAAAGCATGCGACTTCAACATACATGAATATACAGAGTAATGACTAAGGTCTTTAATCCTATTAGGAATTAATAATAAATGATATAGATGATACAGTTCTTATATTGTATTTTATATATATATATACACTTTTCATTTATATAATATTATAATACTATACTGCTGTATTAAGGAAAATAAGTCAAACTTTGCATTTCAGATTCAGTTTGTCATCCCCAGTTATATCTTAAAGTTGGTGATATTCTGATTGATTAATCAGGTTAGCCGCTGATGCTTAAGTACATATGGAGAAAACCATGTCCTTGGCTGCTATGTGGGGATTAAAGTCCCTGTCGCACTTCATGTAAATCCAACATTTTTGCAGGAGATATGTCTGCCTTTGTACCCATTTAGCACTGACTGAGGACCATATTTATTTCTTATTTATTTATCAGTGACAGTGTTCACTATAAAAGAGTCCTATTTATTTTCTTTTTTTAATTATCGGAAGCAGTGCCTTCCATAATTGTGACTGTTATACTGTCATATGTTAAAAGCAGCATCTGCTTACAGAAATACATGTTACCTACAACTTTCAACAGAAATGACTATTGTTACAGGTGCTTGTTGAAAAAAAGTACAAAAGCAATTATTTTAATCCTTGTGAAGCAGTTCCTCTTTTCTAAAACAAAATTCCCAAGAAAAAACTAAAACCCTAATTTGACAAAGCTGATACCAAAAGATCAAGGCATTTAATAGTTTAGGCTGTTGAGCTGAGATTTTCAATGATGTGTTTTCTAATATCCTCTTGTTCAAATATTAAATTGATAAGAAATGTTTCCATTTTGACTCAATGTAGGCCCAAGCATTTCTGTGGCAAAGCATTTCTTTGTAACATTTATATTTCTATTATAAAACCATTATCGGGAGCAGTGTCTTCCATAATGTGGAGTGTTTGAAGGTAGTTTTTGCCTACCAATGTGTATGTATCGAGGGCAGTGTCCCTCATATTTCACTATAGGGTGGATCAAATTATCGGGAACAGTGTTTCCCATAAATTATGTATATATTTTTTTTTCATATGTCTTTGTGGCTTTGTTTTCTGCTTTTTCACTATTAATAACTATACTCTGGGCAACTACAGTTAGATGAAGAAATTTTGGGTTCTGTCAAGTTATGCCGGTGTTATTTAATTTTGGGGGGTTAGGTTACTTTCAATGTTTCTCCAATCTGTGAGACTTGCCTTTTTTTACATTTCTGTACTAGCCTGGTTTATTTTGGTCTCTTTTTCAAGAAATCATGCATTCATTGTTTAGTTTACACAGTGGCACGTTTAGATATTTGATCTCGGTATGCTTTTCTGTGTCTGTTTCTATTCTGTTTTCCAAGGCAGGTGTTTGAAAAGAGGATGTGTTCATTTTGCATATCTACAGTACAATGTTATGAGTGATTTGCATACTGCTGATATTACAATAGTTTAATGTATGATGGCACTTCTGACAAAGTTTGGTAGATGTGTTGCATACTGATCAGTTTCTGTCAGTATATCCAAATCTACGCCCTTGTCTATATCTTTGTCTTTTCTCCTACTTGTGCACTTAGGAAGTTACAAACTTGTTTGGTTTTTCATTGCATGTTAAAATGTTCAAGAAATGGAGCTAAACATTGCAGTGTATTTAAAAATAAAAAAGCAAATGATCTTTATGCATCAGCTGTTTGATGGCAAAATATAGATTTGCATCAACTTGTAGGAGTTTCAGGCACACGATTGTTGTTAGAAATAATTTTTGTGTCCAAAAACTGTCAAAATTACTGTGCTCTCTAATAAACTTAAAATGTACTGTGGCCTTGCAAGTGTTTTCATTGCAAAACTTTGCAAACTGCTTTAAGTCATTTTCAGTCTTGTGAAATATCTACAAAGGAATAGTTCACCCAAAAATTACAATTCTCTCAACATCATGCTATCCCAGATATGTATGATTTTCTTCTGTTGAATACAAACAGCTTTTTAGAAAGATATCTTAGCTCTGTAAGTCTTGACAATGCAGTTTAACAGGGTCCATTACTTTGAAGCACATAAAGGGAGCATAAAATAATCCATAAAACCGTGGTGGTTAAATCCATGTCTTTTGAAGATATATGATAGGTGTGATGAGAAACAAATCAATATTTAAGTTCTTTTTTTATATATAAATTCTTAGTAGGTGGTGATATGCACGAAGAATGTAAATTGCCAAAAACAAAAGAACTCTTAGGAGAGAAGAGAGCACTTAGTAGGGCTGTTTGAAAGTGGAGATTTATAGTTTTTTAAAAGTACTTAAAGATAGATCTGTTTCTCACCCACACTTATATTGCTTCTGAAAACAATTTAACCACAGGTTACTTTTATGCTGCCTTTATGTGCTTGTTGGGGCTTCAAAGTTTTGTACCCTGTTGACTTGCATTGAATGGACCTACAGAGCAGATATATTATTAGTTTGTGTTCAGAAGAAAGAAAGTAAGTCACACATCTGGGATGGCATGAGGGTGAGTAAATTAAAGAGAGAATTTAATTTTTGGGTGAACTATTCATTGTCATTTTTATTTGTATAACGCTTTTCAAAACAGATAGTTTCAAAGCAGCTTTACAGAAAATTAAGCTGTAGGCTAAGTCATCATTGTGCAGTTGATAAATTTAAAAAAAAAAAAAAAAAAAAAGCATTTTTTATTATTAAAGTCATAATTTACCAATGAAGAATATAATTCGTTTTTTGACCCCCAGTGATCAAGCCAAGGGCGACTGTGGCAAGGAACACAAAACGCCGTAAGATGATTGTTGTGTTGTAATTGTAATTGTAATGAAGTACATCATAACTGTTTACATACAGTATAGGCCTAAAAGTGAATAGAAGTGTACACAAGTACGAGTGAATGTTTGTGTAAAGCCTACAATGAGGGGACCAACATCATATGAGGGAAACTGGTAGCAACAACCAATAATGTCAAGATAATGTAAAATGAAATGTTACACATGTAAAATAGCGAAATGAGAGGGTAAGTTTACAGAAATAATATTTGCTTAATTCAAAGATTTAGCAGATATTAACACGGCCCCGTCATGACATAAACGTGCGTGTGCGTAAAATAAAGCGCTGTCGCTTTAAGAAATAGATCAATCCTACGCTGAGCCTGAACGGCCGCTGATCAGCTCATTCTGTTTGCTTAAAACAGCCATATAACGTCCAAGTGACTCATTTTAGAGTCTTGTTTGCTTTCAAATATATTTGACCTAAAACTACATGCCTGTGAGATCGGACCACTGCACTAGATGGTCGGAATCAATGCAGGTAACATCCGCGCTGCGCTATATTGTCCAGCCTAAAGACTGCATCACTACACGACCTGTAATCACTATGGATAACGTAGGCCTTTAATTTCTATGTGCTTGAACTTAACCGCTTACTGTATTTTGATGTCGCTTGCTTGTTATTCAAGTTTGACTTTCTGTATCTGAATATTATGTAGTGGCCGTTCTCAAAACCTAGTGCGTTGCCTACCTAGACAGTATTTGTGGGCATGAGGTGACTTGGAACGCGTTTATGCGTTCTAGTTAGGCAGCTCACTTCGTTTTAAAACACATTCTGTTGGTATTTTCCCCCTTTGAATCACTCCTAAGCGAAATATTTCGAAATCACTTTATAATAAATCACTAAGGTGACGAAACCTGTCATGTCATGGTACCGTTTTGCTTTAAAAAAAATAAAAATAAAATAAAATAAAAAAAATTGCCTATATTTTGCATATATAATTTTTTTTTTTTTTTTTTTTTTTTTTTGTTGTTGTTGTTGTTTTTGTCACGACACAGTGAAACAAGGTTCAGAATCTGGTGTGCGATCATTTTACCCCAGACTCTGTATCTTGGGCGATGGGAACTCGACAAAGTCTCATCTCCCGACCTGATATTTAGATTTTTTATTCAATAAATATATTTGTTTGACAGGGAAGCTGTGCGCAAACAGTAATATATATATATATATATATATATATATATATATATATATATATATATATATATATATATATATTTTTTTTTTTTTTTTTTTTTTTTTTTATAAAAATAAAAATAAAGCACCACAGGAAGAAAAAGGGCAGGTGCTCAAGCCCCCTTTGATGTCTATGTGTGCACGTGCCCGTTTAGAAGAATGGGGAGGCACAACATGTTCGCGGGTATGTGTCATTTATTGATATGTGATTGTTATTATAATATTTTTTTTATTTGTTTATCTATAAAAACAATTAAACAAATGTTTAATTTTCAGGACAAAACTGAAAATCATAAATAAGTATTTTGTCTCAAAATAAATTAGCTATATTCAGGGAACACATTTTTTAATTGCATGAGTAACGAAGATTGCATCGATCCGCTCACGCACGGCTGCAGCCAGGCCAGAGATTCTTCTACCCAAAGCTTTTCTAATAGGGAGCCTACAAAATAGTATAACGCAGCGCTCCCATAGACATTCTGGCGAAGAGACAAGAGGCTGTTCTTTTTGAATGGATGTCTATGGAGGAGATGCCTCAGTGTGCTGAATAAACTTAATTTGTGAGGAAACGGCTTAACACTTAATGAATTGACCACCTGTCTGCTAATCTTAAACATGTTTTACACTAAACCATCTTTTTGGAATGAACGATGTGAGAAGTTTGCTACGATAAACGGACGTTTAATAAGAAAAGTCACGGACGACTTTACGACAGGTAGCATAGATGACATTTTAAGGCTGTCCCCATTCATTTGTATGGTATCCACAAACGGTGACATACTGTCGTAATACTCTAGTTGACGTTATGCTGTTTTTTTATAATAGAACCACGGAGGTTATTATTTCAGTAATTATAAATACTCTTATAAATTAGCAATTTAGGCTGTGTTGCATTTCAAATGGAAAGAGGTGCTTCTAACAAAACTTAAAAGTATGGGAATTGGGGAAAGATGTATAGGATTATGGATTTTCGTCTTGAAAGAACAGTGCAAGTTAGGGTATGAGTAGAGTATTCTAAGATACAAGATAGACAATGGGACTCCTTAAGGGAGTGTCCAGTATTATTTAAAGGGGACCTATTATGCAAAATTAACTTTTACATGGTGTTTGAACATAAATGTGAGTCGGCAGTGTGTGTACACAACCACCCTACAATGTTAAAAGTCCACACACTCCTCTTTCTTATATTTCTATTAATCAAAAACAGTGTCTCAAAATGACTGGTTTTGGTATCCGCTCTAAAGTGGCATCACTGAACCGAAACTCAGCGTATACTTTCCTCACAGACATGAGAAATATGTCTACAGAAAGCTTGAATGATCTACTTTTAAATGAACCCATCGAAAACAAATATTCTCTGATTGTGTAATCTGTATGAAACCAACGAGAGGTACAGTCTTTCCCGTTTGAGCTCATTTTCGTTTTTGGAAGAAGACACGCTGTGAATTTAACTCAGAAGAAGAGCGTGACCCGATACGGCCTTTCTAACACAAAAAGTGTCTCACAGAATTTCTCCTAAAGAGTCTACAAAATCTGTTATGTGTTTCATGGCCTTATTTCATTGACTTAAAAATTACTAACCATGCATAATCTTGATTTTCTCAAAAATGCAAACATGTACATCTCATGTTTGGAGGCTCTTATGTTACAACACTGCTGAGAAAGTGATGCAGTTTATTTATTCATTTTGTTAATTATTCATGCTTGACATGATGACTACAATCATGTCAACTGTTTCTGGGCAAAATTTTGTATTGTTATCTCAAAGAAAGTTATGGCATTTGGAATCAAGGTAGCCTTTTTTATAAAAAGTCCAGAAAACTCTCCAAACAAGTGATCTGAGGGTTTTACTAAACCTAAGAACTACTTACATTTGTAAATGCCACAAGAAACCAGAAACATAATTACATAGAATAAGTAACAAGTAATAAGATCCAGCACTGTTTCAGTTGTGCAAATGGTAAATCAAGACCTGTCAATCTAAGCGATCAGTCCAATCCAAGCTGTAAAACAGTGGCCGATTGGTCACATTGTCCCTTCCCACCATACCCACCTACATACCTGAGATCAGAGATGAACTTATTATTGGTTTAAGAGGTTAATCAAGTTTGCTGTTTGTTAACTATAAATGAACACATTAGCTGTTATGTTGTATTTAATTAATTTAATGATGAAAAGGTTAGCTTTATAAATTAAATATGCTATAAATTGATAATTGTCATTTTCTTCAATCATCTAATTATTAGAACACCTCAAATATGTTGCTTGTAAGTGTTTGCTTCAGCCAGTGAAGGCATGGTACAAGTGTATGTGTGCACATGATCAGGATGGTACCACCTCAGCCTCATTTTTAGCCAGGAAAAACCCTGATATGTGTCACAAAGTTTACAGAAAGCAGTTGATGAAGTGAAGACATGGGCAAAAAGTGGAGTTTCAGATTATCAGTGGTTAAAACTCAAGTCGTGTGTTTCACAAAAAGGAAAGCTGTACCAAAGGTTAAACAGAAATTATATAAACAGGTACTGTAACAAGTTTCATTAGTAAAATACCTTGGTGTATGGATGGAACCTAGATTGACATTTGGAGCACACGCTAAAAAGCTGATTGAGAAGTGTAAAACAGGAATAAATATTCTACAATGTTTATCAGGAGTTGAATGGGGAGCTTGTAGATTGTCACTGAAAAGAATATACTGTACATTAATCAGATCAAGTTTGGATTACGGGAGTATAGTTTATGGATTTGTATCTGCATTCATAATTAAAAAGATAGAAGCAGTGCAGGCTCAAGCCCTAAGAATATGCTGTGGTGCTTTTAAAACATCTTCAGCTCCAGGATTGCAGGTAGAAGTCGGGGAAGCTCCTTTATAGCTTCGTAGGTATAAACTGAGAATGACTTATTGGGCTACTGTGAAAGGTCATAAAGAAAGTCATCGAGTAAAGAGCGTGCTCGAGGAGTGTTGGGAACATGGAAATAATAACATTAAAAGCTTTGGATGGACTGCTAATAGGGAAGCACAGACAGTTGGTATTGCAGAATGCGCAGTCAGCCCTACTATGCTTTTATCTAACATTCCCCCATGGATATATCCTATGCCTATTATTGACCTACAATTGCAAGACAAAATCAAGAAGGAGGCAGATGTCCTGAAGGAGGTTATTGTCCAGCAGTATTTAGATCAGGTGTATTCATCAAGGCTACATATATACACTGATGGATCCAAAGATCCACTCTCTGGTCACACAGCTGCTGCAGTATATATTCCAAAATCCCTTAAAAGTACTAACAAAAGAATAATTGATCATACACTGGTGGCCAAAAGTTTGGAATAATGTACAGATTTAGCTGTTTCGGAAGGAAATTGGTACTTTAATTATACAAAGTGGCATTCAACTGATCACAAAGTATAGTCAGGACATTACTGATGAAAAAAACAGCACCATCACTATTTGAAAAAGGTCATTTTTTTTATTAAATCTAGACAGGCCCCATTTCCAGCAGCCATCACTCCAACACCTCATCCTTGAGTAATCATGCTAAATTGCTAATTTGGTACTACAAAATCACTTGCCATTAAATCAAACACAGCTGAAAGCTATTTGGTTTGTTAATGAAGCTTAACATTGTCTTTGTGTTTGTTTTTGAGTTGCCACAGTATGAAATAGACTGGCATGTCTTTAGGTCAATATTAGGTCAAAAATGGCAAAAAAAGAAACAGCTTTCTTTAAAAACTCATCAGTCAATCACTGTTTTGAGGAATGAAGGCTATACAATTCTTGAAATTGCCAACAAACTGAAGATTTCATACAAAGGTGTACACTACAGTCTTCAAAGACAAAGGACAACTGGCTCTAACAAGGACAGAAAGAGATGTGGAAGGCCAGATGTACAACTAAACAAGAGGATAAGTACATCAGAGTCTCTAGTTTGAGAAATAGACGCCTCACATATCCTCAGCTAACAGCTTCATCGAATTCTACCCACTCAACACCAGTTTCATGTACAACAGTGAAGAGAAGACTCAGGGGTGCAGGCCTTATGGGAAGAATTGCAAAGAAAAAGACACTTTTGAAACAGAAGACAAAAGGAAAATGTTAGAGTGAGCAAACAAACACAGACATTGGACAACAGATAATTGGAAAAGAGTGTTATGGATTTTAACCCCATTGAGCTTTTGTGGGATCAGCTAGACAGTAAGGTGCGTGAGAAGTGCCCGACAAGACAGCCACATCTATGGCAAGTGCTACAGGAAGCGTGGGGTGAAATGTCACCTGAGTGTCTGGACAAACTGACAGCCAGAATGGCAAGGATCTGCAAAGCTGTCATTGCTGCAAGTGGAGGATTTTTTGATGAGAACTCTTTGTAGTTTAAGAAGTTCTGAAAAATTTTTTCCTTCAAATTGTAATAGTACTTTTTCACGTTATTAATGTCCTGACTATACATTGTGATCATCTGAATGCCACTTTGGTGAATAAAAGTACCAACTTCTTTCCATAAGAGCAATATATTTACATTATTCCAAACTTTTGGCCGCCAGTGTCTATCTGTGTTGTTAGCTCTCCAGTGGGTAGAAGATGTAAAACCAAGGACAGTAGTAATATGTACTGACTCTCATGCAGCATTGTCAAGCCTTGCAATTGGACTAAATTTTTCAAGGCAAGACAATAACTATGAGATTCTTGCAAGTTTTTTAAGAATAAAAAATATAAGTTTAATAATGTTTTTGTGGGTACCGGCTCATGTGGGAGTGTAGGGTAATGAATTTGTCGATAAACTAGCTAAACAAGCGCAAAAGCACATGGATATAGACAAACAAGTAACACTCAGTAAGGAAGAGATAAAAAGAAAAGTTAAAGAATATGTTAATAATGAATGGCAAGAAGCATGGAACAGTGAAACGAAGGGCAGACATTTGTATAATATTCAGCAACAAGTAGGCAATGGGTGAATAGTTTATAATAACAGGAAGGAAGATTCAGTTATCACTCGCATTCGAATAGGTCATACTGGGCTAAATCATCATTATGTATAACAGGGAAACAGGACAGTGTAATAATTATGGTTAAGCAGAGACAATAGAGCATGTACTAATAAAATGTACAAAGTATGCAAAAGAAAGGTCAGAGCTTATTAAAGTAGTAAGAGACACAGTTGAAGATACATTTAATCTACAAACTCTACTCTACTTAAAGGATCTGCAGATGGAAAAATATAGTGCAATATTAAGATATCTTAACAGGGTTAGTCAGGAGAATTTAATTACCTTCCCATTGATACTTCACACTCCAGTCTAGTCGGTGGCGGTAATGCACCGGAAGCTGGCTTGCCAAACCTCATATGAAGAAGAAGATGAAGGGTTCTGACGTAGATATGCATGCGTGCAGAGTGTCACCAGTGTCATGAGCGAGCGCATGGTGCAGGTCACAGAGCTCTCCAACATTGCTTTATAATTGCCGACAATTAAACACACACCAGAGGAAATAATAATTTAAAGGAATAGTTCTCGCGTTTAAAAAGTAAGTAATTTGCTCTTTAATGCGCTATAGGTTTTGTCTTCTATAAAATTGCAGGCTGGCCTGTTAAGTGAAAGCTGAATGCGAATGTCAACCACTGTCCATTAACTTGTGTTAAGCACTGGTAAACAACAATTGCTTTAAAAAATAAAGTGTTTTATGTATTTTTAAATAAGAGATCAGGTCATGAAATTAAGCATGCTCATTTTTAATGTGGTTAAAACTAGACATTTCCTCAATCACATTGGGCACATTGATTAAAAAAAATTGAAGTGCAGTATTAATATCATTCTATAATCATGGGTAATAACAATCATATTAAGGCCTACCTAAACTGAGTATTATCTGACATGAATAGTATTTGTGATTAAGGTTTTATTCGTCTGAATTTTCCTTGGCACAGAATAAATTTCAGATGAATCGTGTGTTCCTGTTTCATGCAGACATGTGTACGTGAACAGGAAGTGTGGAAGGTATTTGACCTTCAGGTGTTCTTTTAAAAGCACCGACACACTTGCATAATAAACTTGTAATACTTGTATTTTCCATTTTAACAATCCGTCTATTGTTCCATGAGTTATAGAGATCTGTCATTTTTAGAAGATGCACGTGGTGTAATATGTGACTTCCCTATTACATAGATTTATATATATGGAAACATTTTCTTTTTGCAGTCAAGTACAACAGCGATGGTCAAAAAACATTTGCAGACATCGCTCGAGACGAGTGCTTTATACTGGTAATAAATACATCGATATATGATCATTTACGCCGAAATCACCGGGGAAAGAGCCGCAGATGAGCCGAAACTGCACACACTCCCTTTCCTTTTGAAGCAAACACTCAGTGCTAATTCGGACAGGCTTAAAACAATAAAGCGATTGGGGTGTTCATTGCCAATTATATGTTTCCCTACTCTGCTGATGAAGATGTGTGATTTCCGTGTATGATAAAACATCCCTCGTCTCCATTTTAATAGCAAAGTTCCTTCTGTAGTGATGTACTGCTTCCGAATATTGAATATATGTGCAATAGAGTTTGAAATGCATTTTATGTCGATGCATGTAGAGTAATTGTGCAGGTATTCATTTAAAATGTTGATTTAGTAATTCGTTAATTTTTTAAAAAAAATTTTTTTTATTTTATAAAAAAAATTAACCATGGTTGTACATTAATAATATTGTAGTAACCATGACTACTGTCAGTCACCATGGTTCCCTTACGACTCCGTACACTTGAAATGGGGAGTGCCTTCTTACACGACCTAGTTTAAACCTCTTTCCAATAACGCCAATATTCTACTTTTGGCTGTGGTGTTTGAGCCCCGCCTGTTTTGGCGCGAAACTGTCTGCTATAAAAACGGGTGCACAGACACCATTTCCTCAGAATGTATTCCTTCAAGAAGCCCTCAACCTTCGTCATCGATATACACGAGTCAGCGGGCGGAATCTTCGCGGGAAGAAGTTTTTTATTTTTTTATTTTTATTGCTTAATGAACAACAGTGACATAATAGACAAAACAATAGTTATAACCAGACATACACAGGGGATATAGTACAATACTTTATATACAACTATACCAAAAAGAATTTATATATATATATATATATTCCTTATTTTTTACACATGTTAGCCTATATTATATTAATTATATTTTTCATTAGAAAAGATGTTTTTATAGCCTTCGTGTTTGTTAAAGTAGTCATAGACTCATAACATTTTTAGATCTATACAGAATAATTTGATGGTTTTATCTCTGTTACTTTTGCTTTATGTAAATAACATTTCCCAAGCAATAATAGTTTATAAAAGTTAATAGTTTTATGGTATGATCAACTATGGGACAACCAGTGTTACAGTCCAAGAACAAAATCATGTATTCTTCTATCACAATTATTTTATGAAGTACATCAAATATTAACAAAGAAATCTGTGTCCAAAGATCGTTAGAATATTTACATGCACATAATAAATGTATGAGTTTCAAGCTCAATTTTACAAAATGAATATAGTGGTGAAATATCTTCCTTAAATGTATTAAGAAAAACATTGCAAGGGTAGTATCTATGAAAAACTTTAAAATGTATTTTCTTAACTTTATTAGGTAATAAAAATGTATTAACCTCAGACCAGATCTTATCTGAAAAAATCATGGGAAAATTTTGTTTCCATTTTACAAGCGCTTTCTCAGAACAGCTAACATCTCTTATGAGACATTTTCTAATGTAAAGATTATTACACCTGCTATCCTGGATGTTCACGCCACCAATACACAAATTTGGAATCTGTCCAACTAAGGGATTGTACATTAAATGATTTGCGGGAAGAAGTGCTCCGGCGAACATCACACCACCTCGCCGATTGACGCTTCGCTGGTGAATGGACCTCAGCATCCTGATTCCCTGCAGTGCTTCAGCAGGGTTTGTGTATTGTATATTGTGTAATATATATATATATATATATATATATTATATATTATATTCATTTGTACTTGTATATCTAAAATAGTCATTTACGTGTTCGTGTCTTTTTAAAGATATCGTTCCGTAAGTGTTCCTTGTGCAAGAGGCACATCCCGCCGTCAGATCAGCATAAGAGCTGCATTTACTGTCTGGGCTGCGCCCACGCAGAGTCAGCTCTCATGGAGGCAGACTGTCCTCACTGTGAGGGCATGAGTCTCGAGACGCTTTGCTGGCAAATCACCCTCATTCTGAAGAATGATTCAGCCTCACGCGCCCTCCCACCCGCCTCTTCTGTGATACCCGAGGATTCACACAAGGAGGCAAGGCGGGGCCGCGAGTTCGAGCAGGATGACTTTGAGATGGTCCTGGTGGCGGCACACGCCCCGTGAGCCCCTCAATCTCTCCGAAGTGCATGATAACGATGAAGTCATGTCTCTCACTGCATCAGGCGAGTGGTCAGTGGATGATGCTGCTGTCCCTCCCCCCAGCGAGGGTGAGGAACGTGCACGCACCACTGACAGGGAGATGCTCCGCATCCTTACAAGGGTGGTCAAAGAGCTTCACCTTGAGTGGTCTCCCCCAGAGGAACCTGAACAGTCTCACCTCGATGAATGGTTTCTCGAGTCCGGACGTAACGAATAACGAACTAAGTCCTGGCGCGCGTTCTTCTCGGCGCGCTCGCGCAGTGATGCCATCCTCTTTAATGTGGATCACGAGGTAGAAAACGGTTATGCCCAATTACCCCCTGTGGAGGTGGTGGTAGCGGCATACCTTTGCCCAGTATGTAACAAGGTGTGGAAATCAAGCCCCATACATCCTTCCAAACAGTGTCAACAAACGTCCGCACTGGCGGGAAAAGCTTACTCAGTGGCAGGACAAGCTGGATCAGCACTCCACGCAGTGGCAGTGCTCCAGGTATTTCAAGCCAAGCTCCTCAGGCAAATGGACGAGTACAGCTTCGATCCAGAGACGTTCAAAGAGCTCCGCACTGCTACAGACATGACCCTGCATACCACGATAGTCACTGCGCAGGCCATCGGCAAGTCCATGGGCAACCTGGCAGTTCTGGATCAACATATATGGCTGACCCTCACAAAAATGAGTGATAAGGAAAAAGACACTCTTTTGGATGCTCCAGTGTCTCCAGCCAGCCTCTTTGGTGGCTCTGTGAATAAATTTGCTGAGCGTTATGTCACGACTCAGCAGCAGTCACCGGCTATGAGACACTTTATGAAAAAATGGAGTATATCATAGCCAATTTGCCCTCGCTCTGTTTCGAGCCATTGCCTGACTAAAAGCTCCATACCTGCTGCCTCACCGGCACCTGCATATCAGCACGCACAGCAAAAGCGCTCCTGACGAGCATGACCCTTTGAAGCGGAAAGCAGAGCCCGCGGTTGCCTCTGGGTCTGCTCCAAAAAAAGGCTCGATTGGAGACACACAACACTGTTCCCCATCTCCCCACTACTGGTTGTCGGGAAAGGAATATTGTTCACAATATTGTTCAAAATGTTGTTTCTGTGTCTTGCACTAAAAAAAAATGCAATAAAAAAAATGCAGTAAGTGCAATAAAGAATACAGCACTCGTTGCAAATGCACGAGATGCTCACACATTCTCAAAGAGCCCTTTTCCTTTTCAAAGCACAAACATTATGTGCAACCGCTTCCCTATAATGAGCGTCACATCATATCATACAGTGAGCAAACAAAATTGCCCTCTGTCCCATTACACGTACGCATGGCGAGCCCTAACAGGTATTTCAGAATGGGTGCAAAAAACGATCGAACATGGTTATACGATCCAATTTGCACGCTGGCCACCCCGTTTCAATGGTGTTCTGTCTTCCACGGTTTCACCTGAGGATGCGCCAGTGTTATGAGCCGAAATGCACAGTCTCATCGTGAAAAACGCAATCGAGATTGTGCCAAATTGTCAAGCACAAAAAGGGTTTTACAGATGTTATTTTCTTGTTCCAAAGAAGGATGGCGGACTTTGGCCAATCCTGGATCTGAGACATTTAAATCGCATTTATAAAGTGCCCTTTCAAAATGATTACTCGGAAACGGATCTTATCGCATGTACGCCCACACGATTAGTTTGCGTCAATAGATCTGAAGAATGCATACTTTAATATCCAAATTGTACGATCACAGGATTTTTTTGAGATTCACGTTCGAGGGAACAGCGTATCAATTCAAAGTCCTGCCCTTCAGACTGTCTCTGGCTCCTCTGAGACTGAGTGGCATACGCATCTTGAACTACCTCGACGATTGGCTGTTACTGCCGCAATCAGAGGCTCTGTTATGCCAGCACAGAGACTTACTGCTTCAGCATCTAAACAGCTTGGGCCTCAATGTAAACTGGGCGAAGAGTACGCTCTCCCCCAGCCAACAAATCTCCTTTTTGGGAGTCTGCCTTGACTTCACGAGCAGGGGCTTGCACCTCATGAGCGTGTATGTTCAGGCCATTCTACAGTGTCTTGGCTCAGTTCAAACTGGGGAGAACACTTCCTCTGAAGCTGTTTCAGAAGGCATTGGGATTTATGGCAGCGCCATCATCCCATTAGGTCTCTTACACACAGACCTCAGGGCGCATGCGCATCACTATATCCCACCGCTGTATAGCTGCTTTAGCACCATGGATAGCTCCTGCGTTTTACCAGCGAGGTGTTGCACTGGGGCAAGTTGTCAGGCAGAAAGTGGTGACTACGGATGCTTTCAACACAGGTTGGGGAGCGGTGTGTGATTGACGCCCGACTTTCTGCACCTGAACACATGCGAGGAGTGCGTGGCACATCAACCGCCTAGAGCTATTGACTTTAATTCTAGCCTTAAACGCTTTTCAGTCAGAAATAGCAAGCTGTCACATCCTGGTTCGATCAGACAACATGACAGTTGTGGCATATATAAACTGCCAAGGCGGAATTTATTCACTGCCTCTGAGACTGACGCGTCGCCGCCTCCTTTGGGGCGAGCATCATCTCCTCTCCCTGAGAGTGACATATGTCCCAGGCCGCCTGAATTACGGTGCGGACCTACTGTCACGCTGTATTGAGGATTTGGGAAATGTTCGGCAAAGCAGAAATCAATCTATTTGGCTCAGTGGAGAATGCACACTGTCTGGTCCCCTCTGGTGTTCGAAGTCCCAAGCTCCGCTGGGAACGGACGCAGGCACACAAATGGCCGGCGAAATGCAAATACGCATTTCCCCCGGTATGCCTGATTCACTCCGTCATATGCAAAGTCCGAGAGGACAAGGAAACGGTTCTATTAGTTGCGCTGAAATAGCTCAACCAGCCATGGTTTCCGGAAATGGAGATGTTGTACAGCTCACCATAGGAAATACCACTGAGGAGGGATCTCCTCTCTCAGGCACAAGGCACAATCTGGCATCCCAAGACCCAGCTGTGGAACCTGCATGTGTGGCCCCTAAACGGGGCGCACTACACGTGCCAGAACTGAGGCGTTCAGGCATGAACACCATTTTACAGCTCGGAGCACCGTCCACGAGACACCTCTACGCACTAAAATGTTCACTGATTGGTGTCTCTTATATGGCAAGAACCCAGTAAACTGCCCCATACATGAAATTCTAAGATTTCTTCAAGAGTGATTAGACACAGGACTCACCCCGTCAACGCTCAGTGTATGTGGCATCTATATCTGCGTATTCCGCACATAAAGCCAGCGCCTCTATAGGCAAGCATGATTTAATCATAAAGTTCCTTAAAGGAGCAAGATGATTAAACCCACCTCGGCCGGCAACAGTCCCGTCTTGGGACTTAACTTTAGTCCTAAAAGCTCTCGCAGGGCCCCCGTTCGAGCCTTTGGACTTTTTGCGCATGCTCTCCGTTAAGACCACACTACTGCTGGCTCTGGCCTCAGTAAAACGGGTAGGTGACCTGCATGCACTATCAGTCGACAATTCATGTCTGGAGTTCGGCCCCGGTCTTTCAAGAGTCACTGTCAAACCCAGGAAAGGCTATGTATCCAAGATCCTAACCACACCCTTCAAAGTGCAGGTGGTTCACCTTCAGGCCTTCTTCCCTCCTCCATTTAATTCGGATGAGGAACAAGCATTGCATTTGTTATGCTCTATATGGGCACTACATGCATACTTTGAGCATACTTGCCAGTTCAGACTGTCTGATCAGCTCTTTATATGCTATGGAGAATGCACAAAAGGAATGTCCGTCTCCAAGCAAAGGCGCTCTCACTGGATTGTCGATGCAATTACCCTGGCTTATGAGTCGCAGGGTCAGACTTGCCCAATTGGTGTTAAAGCACACTCAACTAGAGGCATGGCCTCCTCACAAATGGTGTGTCCTTACAAGAGACATGTTTTGTGGCAGGATGGTCCTCTCAAAACACATTCACAAGGTAGTAACGTCCTCTCTGTTTAGAGCACTTGCTATTCATTGGCCAAATATATATACTTATGCCCTTCCCTTGGGCTTCCCATCATTTGCACAACCGCCTGCATTCAGGCCGTTATAATTTTACCATAAAGTCACAAGCACTTTCATTATAAATAAACTCCCTTCCCGACTGGATTCATAAGGAGTTAATTCATACTACTAGACTACAGTTCATATATTCATTATGAGTGCTCTCCTCCTGGCCAACACGAGGATCACTCACTGCGGCATACTCATGTCGGTCACTGCCCCACAAGACTGCGCCACCATGTTACCTCACTGGGAAGTTATGTCGTATAAGTGCGGCGTGATGGGACCCATATGCATAGCTACACAATGTCAAGTGTACCGAGTCATAAGGGAACGTCTCGGTTTCGTATGTAACCTCGGTTCCCTGAGACGAAGGGAACGAGACATTGTGAACGCTAGCCGCACTACAAGACTTAGAGTTCTTGAGACACGAGCAATGCGCTCCTCGTTCTTGGTCAGAAATTCAGAGGAAATTGTGCACCTGTTTTTATAGCGGACCGTTTCATGCCAAAACAGGCGGGGCTCAAACACCATAGCCAATATTACAATATTGGCGTTATTGTAGAGAAGTTTCAACTAGGTCCTGTAAGAAGGCACTCCCCATATGTGTAGCTATGCAATGTCTTGTTCCCTTCGTCTCGGGGAACCGAGGTTACGTATGTAACCGAGACGTTTTGAAACATTTAACCATGGTTTTGCAACAGTAATACTGTAGTTTCCATATGGTAACCATGACTATATTTTGTAAACATGACAGTAACCATGTTGATTTTCTGGTTACTATGTTTTTACTACAAATACCATAGTTAAACTAAGGTTACTGTAAAACAATTATTTTTATTCAGGGCAAACCTGTTGAAGTGTTTGTTACCAAATAGAGTATTCTTACTTTGGATTTGGCAGTAATATATATATATATATTTCTGTACATTGCAAATACAGAACCATACCAAAACCATGACCCTTAAACTGTGATACAAACCGAACCATGAGAAATGTGTGTGTGTGTGTGTGTATATATATATATATATATATATATATATATATTATTATTATTTTATTTTATTTTTTTTCAAATGACATTTAAACAGGTTTCTTTTTAGAGGCATTTGTAAATGTGATTTTATATTTTTGGTGCAACGCAGTAAGTGGTTTGTAATAACAATGGGAATCATATGGACCAGCATCCATATGAATGTCTAATTCAGGTCCTCATGCTGGTTGTAACCCTCACATGTTCTTAATCAGGAGTGAAGCATGTATTCTGATTGTCACACCACATTCTCCAATACTCTCTGGCCTTTTGATCATGTTCTTTGGGATAAGATCTCCATGCCACCCATGTCTAATTGAGTTTGAAGATCCTCTGTGCTTGTAATGTCCCTTATTTATGCCTTATTTATTTCAATAAACCATACCAGGAAAACTTTTCTGCAGTAAATGGGAATGTTTGGGTGTTTTGCTTGATTTTGCAGCTTGCTTTTCTTGTTTGTCACATTTGTTTTCTTGTTCAGTCATTGAATTGTGAGGAATAATCGTCTGAGTTCATAGTTCAAGTCTTTCATGGTCGAGAGGACACACATTTGAAAGAAACAGTTCACCCAAATATAGAAAATTCTCTCAATTACTCACCCTCATGACTTCTTAGATGTGTGTGACTTTCTTCTCCAGAACACAAACTATTTAGAAGATATTTAGAATAATATCTCAGCTCTGTAGGTCCATAAATGCAAGTGAATGGTGACCAAAACTTAATTTTTGAAGCTCCAGAAAAGGATGTAAAGGCAGCATAAAAGTAATCCATGCAACTCAAGTGGTTTAATCCATGTCTTCTGAAGTTCAATCAGTTTTGGGTGAGAACAGTATATATATATATACATATATATATATATATATATAACAGAATATAACTTTTTCACTGTACATCTTGACATCAGCAGTCTCTTTGGTGATCATGATTTCCAGCTCCATTACACTTCTTGGCACCATCTAGCGCTCTGTGCATGCATAAAGTACTGGGAAGTGTAATCCATCTTAAAATCATGATTGTGCCTAGATGGCAAAATTTACAGTGAAAAGGAAGTTATATTTTGGTCTGTTTTCACCCAAAATCGCTTCAGAACTCAATATTTAAGACACTGGAGTTTTATGGATTACTTTAATGCGGCTTTTATGTTCTTTTTGGAGCTTAGAAATGTTGGTCACCATTCACCTTCCTTGTATGGACCAACAGAGCTGAGATATTCTTCTGAAAATCTCTGTGTTCTGCAGGAGAAAGAAAATCATGCACATCTAGGATGATATGAGGGTGAGTAAATTATGTTTTTGGGTGAAATATTCCTTCAATGCTGTCCATGTCTCCTAAAATAAAGTGAAGGTTAGGTTGAGTAGGCTTTTTTGTTTATAAATGGCTCCTCAAGGTTAATTTATGGGCCTTCAGGTGTTGTTATTTCCAGTAAGTTCTAGTTGATGAATATTATCTGCGTTGTATGCCATTTCAGCATTGCTAAAATTTTTGTTGTGTGCACTGACTGTTAATCTGGAGGAAGTTCTCTTAACCACACACACAACTACTTCATCTAGTGTAAGAAAAACACCACTTTTTGACATTTGGTATTTGTACATTTGGTGGAATTAGAGAAAGAATATGATAAACCATCTCACAACAACATTAAATGTAATGTGGAAAATATGCCTTGCGGCAAAACTTGTCATGATACCGAATTATGAACCAACGGTTCTTTGTTGTCCACGTTTCAGCATTAACTTGCAGTTCTTTGTTTAAAATTATAATTTTGTAGTTTTACAAAGATCATATGATGGTTTGGGTTGTGACTGTGGGCCACTAACTTTAGAGGACATGGTATTAGGAAATGTTTGTGTCTGTACACACTAGAGCCCGACAGATATGGGATTTTTGAGACCGATACCGATTTTAGGGAGGGAAAATTCACTGATTACCGATATGGTGACCAAAATATAGCACATTTTTTTAGCTGGAATGAAAACAGACCTTTTCTGTGTGGATTGTGCACTGATTTTGCACCGATATGACTATGCAAAGGTACTCAGAAGGCTGCTTTCTTAAATATTTTTATCAAAGAACATTTGACATTATTATTATTATTATACATTGTCAACAAATTCTAGAAATGAACACTGAGAAAATAAATAAAAATACAATAAATAGCTTAATAAACATCAGTACTGTTTAGTATCAGTCAGTGGCTGATCATTAAAATAAAGAATAAATAAAAAATAAAATAAATAGCTTAATATCAGGGGCCGGTTGCACCAGTTATACATAAGTTACAATTTAGCCTAGCTGTGGCTTAAATGGGCAAAGTCACAATTTACGCTCTACTAAATATTTGAGTGTTGCACCATTATATTTATGTAGGACATAACCCTACGTATAAACTAAATATATACGGAAGCCTCCGATCAGGAGTAACTGATGGAATAAAAAAAGTCATTTTTATGTCATTTAATGACATCAATGAGCTCATGTTTTGGTTGACAGGCATCAATCCTTTCCACATATATGATGGTGTTGGCATTTACACTCATTTACATTTACGAGAGAGAAGGAAAAAAAACGTACTTTTAAGTGGCTCTTCAGCATGAAACCGATCTAACGGTGCCATTTTTAGGGTGCGTCACCCGGTGTCAAGTTTCAACACATTCAAAATATATATAGGATATTAAAATGAATACATGTCTATTTTTCCATCCTGTTGTATTAATATTTATCACCCCTCATTTTTTTTAGATACAGTTCCTATATATTATTATTTACACAGGGCAAATATACTATTTATTAAATCTACTTTTATTGTGCATCCTATTTTAATGTCTGGAAAACCAGACTTTTAAATATTACATTTTGTAAATGCAACGACTGGAATTGTTCGGTTGAAGGGGGTACCAAACCTTCGGATGAATTTCAGCGAATCATCAACAATTCCTCTTTCCTCCTTTTTTTTTTTTTTTTTTTTTTTTTTAATATGAAAAAACACTTTTGGACTTTGAACACGGAGGGTTGTGTTTATGAATTCACAGAGACTTCAGAAAGGGCTGATCAGAGCGGAAGCTTGTAAAAGCCTTTCTGTTGCTAAAGAGATTCTGAGTGAAGTCAATATCTCTTCCATTTTAGATTCGATGGCGTGGACAATTGATCAAGCAAAAATGAAGTTTTCCAGAATTGTGAGTTTACTTCTTTGGTGGAAGATTCTTCTTTAAATTCAAATTTTGTAAATGTTTCTTAGAAATAGGAAGTTAATAGTTGCAGTACAAATATAGTTTATTTTCATTTTAGCCCAAAGAGTGTAATGGTTTCTCCCTTTTTGTAGGTAAACAGTCGCTCGTACACCCGATTCAATCAGTCTCAGAACCCTGATGGAGAGAGCAGTCGTGTGGAGGTGAAGCTGTCTGCGGACGGTGAAGAAGAGATGGATGGTGTTGAGCAAGGACAAGTGCAACATGAGACATACACAAGACCCAGTCGTCCAGTGCCATTGAACAAGGGGAAGATTATTTGTTCAGTGATCGTAGTACTGCTCTTCTTCTGTTTGGGTAATTTGTTTTTATTATTGACTTAATTCTTCAATTTATTTTACTTCTGAAGAGAATCCATACGGCATAATGTACAGTCAGCTGATAAACGCTGAAAGGGTGATCTGGACTTTTCCCCCCTGTACTATTCTCATGGTTTTCCTTGCACTTTTTTTGTCAGGTACACTCATTGGCTATGCTGCCCACCGTAAGTCTGAACCACCTTCGCCTGACAGTTTGGACGAGGAAAAGAATAGTGAAGTTCAACCAATTTATGATGTTCCTGCTCCTACTATGGATTGGAGTGACATTGTTAAGATGATGAATGAGAAACTGTTGTCTAATGCCATTCAGGATAAATTAAGGTATTTGTTATCCAGAGAAAATGATTGTCCATGATTATTTTTGTCCATTGTGATTATGGTCCATTTTAATGTTAAGACAAAGGTTTCATTCTTAAGTAAAATGGAAGAGCCTGACCTAAATTCTGCATTTGTTTTTGCACTCTTCTGGCTTTCGCTGTTCTTTTGCATTAAGTGAGTATTCAAAGGGTGACCGCCAGGCAGGATCATCTGGAGATAACTTGTTAGCTGACAAAATCCATGACACTTTCAAGAAACTTAACATGGAGCCCTGGGTTGATGAGCACTATGTGAAGCTACAGTATCCTAGCAGGTCAGTACTCAGTCAATTTGTTAGCCTAAGTTTGTTAGCTTAAAAAGAGAAATATCAAAGAAATACTAACAAGACACCATACAATAGAATAGTATAAATTATACTCAATAAGTAACTCAATATAATTTGTTGAACCTTAGTCCTACCCACATGCTTTTTAGTTAAATGTGTAGTTCACCCTAAAATGAAAGTTCGGTAACACTTTACAATAAGGATCCGTTTGTTAACAGTTAACTACATTAGTTAACCTGAACTAACAACAAACAATACTTTTACAGCTTTTATTGATCTTTGTTAATGTTAATTTCATCATATACTAATACACTGTAAAAATATTTTTATATGTTAACATTAGTTGATGCACAATGAACTAACATGAATTAACAATGAACAATTATTATTATTATTAACTAACATTAACAAAATGTATAAATGCTGTAAAAATATATTGTTTATTGTTTGTTCATGACACCTAGTGCATTAACTAATGTTAAAGAAAGGAACCTTATTGTAAAGTGTTACTAAAAGTTCTCATTATTTACTCTAGGGATGGGCATTTTCAAGGAATTTTGTAGTCAAATACTCTAACCCACAAAAATGAGTACCTGATTACTTGTAAATTGCACATTAAAGAAACATGTATGACAAGTATGTGAGTTTTATATTATTTTGTTTTATTTGCAAAATTTACCAAGAACGGTTTCAAAATAAGAAGACTTCAGCAAACTACGATTTTTTGGGGGGGAAAAAAACAATATGCATTAATAAAAATGGAAGGTAAAAAATATTTAAAAATAACAGTAAAAAAACATTTGCTCTCACCTGGAGCTTGCATAAAAAACAATACTGATGGCATAAGGGTAATGCATAGATTATATATATATATATCACATTTTTATAATCTCACATGTTATGTTTCATAAACATAAGTGGTGAAAGTTTGCTTTTTATAAAATGTGCTCTGCCTGTGTTGAGACTTCGTGCTCCTACACACATATTGGTCTGATCAGCTTCCGAGTTCGCTTCGCATTTTTTCCACCATAAAAGCAGATCCTCGTCTGTTGGTTTGCATGACTCCAACAAGAATACATCCTGAATACAAATAGAGTAGAATTCAATAAGAACGAAAATATTACAAGTATTGCCTAGTATTACTTGGCTTTGCTTTGAAGCCCAGATGCCATGATATATCTACTTCTCTCATCCAACACCACACGTATCCACAGTGCCCCCCTGTGGACTCAATTGTAACTGCGAGATTTGGTAAGAGATTCAGAGGGAAAACATTGTAATTCAGTGCTGCTCGCAACAGGGAAGTGCGGAAAGGAAAATGAATTTTCAAAAATATTTTTTTATACTCGAGTAGCTGGTGCAGAATGAGTACTTTATTACTCGTACACATCCCTAATTTACTCACCCTCATGCCATCCCAGATGAAAATGACTTTATTCCTTCTTCTGAACACAAAGATTTTTAGAAGAATATTTCAGCTCTATAGGTCCATACGATGCGAGTGAATGGGTACTGAAATTCCAAAAAGCACAAAGGCAGAATGAAAATAATCCATTAGACTCCATTGGTTTAATCCATATCTTCGTAAGAGATATGATAGGTGTGGGTGAGAAACAGATCAATATTTAAGTCCTTTTGTACTATCAATCTCCACTTTCACATTCTTCATTTGTTTTTGGCGATTCGCATTCTTCATGCATAATGGCACCTACTGGCTGGGAGGAGAATTTATAGTAAAAAGGACTTAAATATTGATCTGTTTCTCATCCACACCTATCATATCGCTTCTGAGGACATGGATTTAACCACTGGAGTCTTATGGATTACTTTTATGCTAACTTTATATGCTTTTTTGAGCTTCAAAATGTTGGTACCCATTCACTTGCATTGTGAGGACCAAAGAGCTGAAATATTCTTTGTGTTCAGCAGAGGAAAGAAAGTCATACACATCTGGGATGGCATGAGGGTGAGTAAATGATGATTTCTTTTAAAGCAAGCCTCTATTACTATAGACAAACACACAACCCATAGCATTGTTGCGACAAAATTTGCACAAGCAAGCACTCCTCACATTTTCTGTAGGACATGTAAAATGATAGTCTTAATTGTATAACATTCTCCATCTTTGGAATACCATTGCCACATTTTATAAATCCTCAGTTTTTCCACCTTTTCTGCACTAATTGTTATTTGCTAAATCAACTGTTTTTAACCCAAACAGCTCTAATCCAAACAAAGTGTTGTTTGGTTCAGAGGAGATTGGAAATCCAAAGGGGTTCCTGGCTTACAGTGCAACAGGACGTAAAACGGTGAGCTATATATTTCTTCACCTTCCTCTGCTGGAAACACACTTTTTCGCTGGTCTTGTCGTTTAACTTGCATAACTTTTCAATTCAGTAGCTTAAAAGAGCACTTAAAGGGATAGTTCACCCAAAAATGTATATTCTGACAGCATTTACTCACCCACTGGTACCAAACCCATATTGTTCCAATTGAGTGAATCTTGACAAAATTTTCAATTTTGGGTGAACTGTCACTTTTAACATTGGTTGTCCCATTTCCAAACCTGATAATATAAAAATTCTCTCACAGGGAAGAGTGGTGTATGCCAACTATGGTTTGCCAGAGGATCTGAGGGACGTGAAGGACAGCGGAGTGAATCTGACTGGGTCTGTCATACTGCTGAGAGCTGGAAAAATCAGCATGGCTCAGAAGGTAGCTCATTGGGAGTAACTGATAGTAATTGATCTATAATTTTGTTACTAGTGTCAGTCTGAACGTATTCTCCGCTGTAGGTTGCAAATGCTGCTGAGAAGGGTGCCGTAGCAGCTCTGATCTACCCGGACCCAGCAGACTATGGAAAATTGCCTTCAGATACTGAACTCTATGGTCACGTAAGTTATGCCAAAGAATAAGGTTCCATGGTAAAAAATCATTCATAGTCAGCGCAATGTGCTGTCCTATTCAGAACCAATCACGTGATATATATATATATATATATATATATATATATATTATATCATATGTTATGTTGTATGACTGATTCAGTCCAAGATTGAGAACGATGACTCCTGGGATAGATCCAGTCTGATTTGATTGATTCATTTAAATTAAAATATATCTTTTGCCATGGTGCTGCAGATCAAGCTGTGAATAGCTCCTGAATATTGGTGCAGGAAACACTGGCTCTTTGTATTATTTTACTACTTTTGTTGATTTTTGTAGTTGTTATAATTTTGTTTTTTTTTTTCATTTATGAAGGTCCACTTGGGATCAGGTGATCCTTACACCCCAGGTTTCCCATCCTTCAATCACACCCAGTTTCCACCTGCCAAGTCATCTGGTCTTCCAAATATACTCGCTCAGACGATCACTGCAAACATGGCAAGCAAAATCTTGGAGTAAGTTTAAAGTTCAGTTTTAACTTGAGCAGTTTTTTAGTTCCTGTGGTGGAACATCAAGTTTAATTTGGTAATGTGAAATTTCCCACAGGAAAATGGGAGGAAGCGATGCCCGCTCAAGTTTCATGGGTCGCTTCTCCAGTTACAAATTGGGAAATGAGACTGACATGGTCACCGTAGAAGTTAACAACAATCTTGTCGACACCAAGATCCATAACGTGTTCGGAGTCATCAAAGGGTTTGTGGATGCAGGTGAGTTTCATCCAGAAGCCCCGTTCACACTCGCAGCAGTTTTATTGCTGGAGGTCTGCAGGTCACTGCACTGTTGTTCACAAGAGTGCGTTGATGGATGTCCCAACGTTATTGTTTGGCTGCGAACAAAGTGTAAAGTGTTACCTGTACATCAGTGTGGTTCCGGTTGCTCATGCCACCAGAAATCGCCATATCAAAATGAATGACTTACAGTTGCATTGTCATTGTGAATGCATTTTGATTGATTAAATGTCTGTACATCTGACCTTTTGTGGACTTGGGGGGGGGTCTCACTATGGTGTCATTAATTCACCAGATAAATATGTTGTGATTGGAGCGCAGAGGGACTCCCTCAGCTCAGGCTATGCCAAGTCTGCAGTCGGCACTACTCTTCTGATGGAGCTTGCAAGAGTTTTCACTGAAATGAAGAAAGGTATAGTTCAAGGCATAGGCATTGACCCAAAAATTTTACTCACCCTCATGTTAAACCCATTAAACCCATGTGATTTAGGCAGTATGTTAGACTTAGGTACCATTCACTTTCATTGTAACTTTTTTTTCCCCATACAATGAAAGTGAATGGTTACTGAGGCTGTCATTCTATCTCTTTTTGTCCTCCACTGAGTAAAGAAGGTAATATGGATTAAAAACAGCATAAGGGTAAATTGATAGAATTTTCATTTAGCATGTAGTGTTATGGCATGCACTTATTACTTGTTCACCACAGATGGTTTCAAACCCAGAAGAAGCATTGTGTTTGCCAGCTGGAGCGCAGGGGATTTCGGTAACGTCGGAGTTACTGAATGGCTTGAGGTTTGTATTGCGATTGTGATGTTACTTTGCTCGAATAACTACATATACAGGTGCATCTCAATGAATTAGAATGTCGTGGAAAAGTTAATTTATTTCAGTAATTCAACTCAAATTGTGAAACTCGTGTATTAAATAAATTCAATGCACACAGACTGAAGTAGTTTAAGTCTTTGGTTCTTTTAATTGTGATGATTTTGGCTCACATTTAACAAAAACCCACCAATTCACTATCTCAAAAAATTAGAATACATCATAAGACCAATAAAAAAAACATTTTTAGTGAATTGTTGGCCTTCTGGAAAGTATGTTCATTTACTGTATATGTACTCAATACTTGGTAGGGGCTCCTTTTGCTTTAATTACTGCCTCAATTCGGCATGGCATGGAGGTGATCAGTTTGTGGCACTGCTGAGGTGGTATGGAAGCCCAGGTTTCTTTGACAGTGGCCTTCAGCTCATCTGCATTTTTTGGTCTCTTGTTTCTCATTTTCCTCTTGACAATACCCCATAGATTCTCTATGGGGTTCAGGTCTGGTGAGTTTGCTGGCCAGTCAAGCACACCAACACCATGGTCATTTAATCAACTTTTGGTGCTTTTGGCAGTGTGGGCAGGTGCCAAATCCTGCTGGAAAATGAAATCAGCATCTTTAAAAAGCTGGTCAGCAGAAGGAAGCATGAAGTGCTCCAAAATTTCTTGGCAAACGGGTGCAGTGACTTTGGTTTTCAAAAAACACAATGGACCTACACCAGCAGATGACATTGCACCCCAAATCATCACAGACTGTGGAAACTTAACACTGGACTTCAAGCAACTTGGGCTATGAGCTTCTCCACCCTTCCTCCAGACTCTAGGACCTTGGTTTCCAAATGAAATACAAAACTTGCTCTCATCTGAAAAGAGGACTTTGGACCACTGGGCAACAGTCCAGTTCTTCTTCTCCTTAGCCCAGGTAAGACGGCTTTGATGTTGTCTGTGGTTCAGGAGTGGCTTAACAAGAGGAATACGACAACTGTAGCCAAATTCCTTGACATGTCTGTGTGTGGTGGCTCTTGATGCCTTGACCCCAGCCTCAGTCCATTCCTTGTGAAGTTCACCCAAATTCTTGAATCGATTTTGCTTGACAGTCGTAAGGCTGCGGTTCTCTCGATTGGTTGTGCATCTTTTTCTTCCACACTTTTTCCTTCCACTCAACTTTCTGTTAACATGCTTGGATACAGCACTCTGTGAACAGCCAGCTTCTTTGGCAATGAATGTTTGTGGCTTACCCTCCTTGTGAAGGGTGTCAATAATTGTCTTCTGGACAACTGTCAGATCAGCAGTCTTCCCCATGATTGTGTAGCCTAGTGAACCAAACTGAGAGACCATTTTGAAGGCTCAGGAAACCTTTACAGGTGTTTTGAGTTGATTAGCTGATTGGCATGTCACCATATTCTAATTTTTTGAGATAGTGAATTGGTGGGTTTTTGTTAAATGTGAGCTAAAATCATCACAATTAAAAGAACCAAAGACTTAAACTACTTCAGTCTGTGTGCATTGAATTTATTTAATACACGAGTTTCACAATTTGAGTTGAATTACTGAAATAAATGAACTTTTCCACGACATTCTAATTTATTGAGATGCACCTGTATGTTGTTTTGAAATACATTTGAGGTTTTGCAATGTGTTTGTGCTCTGCCTTTATCAGGGCTATTGGGCATCCTTGGACAAAAAAGCCTTTACCTACATCAGTTTGGATGGAGTTATAACTGGTGAGTTTACAAAGTCTACATTTGTCTCTGAGGAACGTCTAAAGTGTTAGTTCACCCAAAAATAATTTACTCACCTTCGTGTTGCTCTAAACCCATATGACTTTCTTCCATGGAACACAAAAGACATTAAAATGTTCATGCTGCTCTTTCCCAATACAACAAATGTATACAGTGACCATGGGCTGTCAACTCTGTGAAAAATAACTGTAACACTAACCCTGGTCACTGTATGCTTTCAGTGTATTGAAAAGAGCACCGTGAACATAATTCAACATTTCTCCTTTTGTGTTCCACGGAAGAAAGTAAGTCTTGCAGGTTTGGAGCGACATAAGGGTGAGTAAATAATGACAGAATTCTGAAAAACGACATAAGTTTGTCAAAATGGGGCTGAATGGCTACATTAAAAGGATAGTTCACACAAAACTGAAAATTCTCTCATTATTTACTCACCCTCATGATATCCCAGGTGTGTATGACTTTCTTTCTTCACCAGAACACATTTGAAGAAAACTAGAAAAATATCTTAGCTCAGTGGGTCCTTAAAATGCAAGTGAATGGAGATTTCTCTTTTGAAGCTCCAAAAATCACAGACAGTCAGCATAAACGTCATCCATACATCACCAGCTGTTAAATTAATGTCTTCTAAAGCGGCACGATCACTTTTGGTGCGAAAAAGATAAATATTTAAGTACTTTTTTTAACTCTAAATCATCGCTTCCAGTCAGCAGCGGTACGCACGTGTGATGTAATTGCATCGGAATTCGAAACACGGGATCTGACGCTCGTGCGTCACAGCCGGAAGAGCAGCGCTGTTTACAAGCGAGGAGGAGGAACACTGTACAGTAGCTTGGTTGATTTTGGTGTAGATCTGTATTCATCTGTTTCTTTACTCACAAAGGAGTGCTTGTGTGCTTATCCTGGATGATTTTTGGAGCTTCAAAAGAGAAATCTCCATTCACTTGCATTTAAGGACCTACTGAGCTAAGAGATTTTTCTTAATGTGTTCTGGTGAAGAAAGAAAGTCATTCACACCTGGGATCTCATGAGGATGAGTAAATAATGAATTTTAATTTTGGGGTGAACTATTAATTAAAAAAAAAAAAAAAAGCCAGTTTGCATTTTCCCCAAGCAAATCCTAGATGTTCTTGTCTTTGTTTGATCTGTAGGTGTGGGTTCCTTCAGAGCTTCTGCAAGCCCTTTGTTGCACACGCTTCTGCAGAAGACCATGGAGAAGGTACACCCAAACACATTGTTTTTTTTATTTATTTTTGATAAATGTACATATTAAAATCAGGGCTCAACGGTAAGCATGTTTTCTGGTGGCCCACCAAATGTTTTCTTTACATTTCTTTACAAAGGTTCTTAATTTGGAAGTAATAGTTGGAATTTTACAGCTATCAGTAGAGGGCATTAAAACATGTTTTCAAGAACAACATGTGTGTGTGTGTGTGTGTGTGTGTGTGTGTGTGTGTGTATTATTTAAATGATCTGTTTTACCTCTCTCTGTGAAAGGTAAAAAATCCAATCGGTTCAGGTCCAGTTAACTTCCGTCAAAGCCTTTTCCAGAGTTATGGCGGTAATCTTAGATCTCTGTGAGTAAATCTGCATTGATTGTTGTCATATTTGATAAAAATATCAACATAAGCATAATTGTTTGTGCTGATGTGTACATGCTCTTTAATGATTTCATCTTCTGTCATTGTCATTTGTGCTCAGTCTGAGGCCCATGATGATGGATGATAGTGCATATCCTTTCCTGGCTCTCTCTGGAATCCCCTCTGTGTCTTTCAGTTTTGTTCCTGCTGGGGTAAGAGTTGGTTCTTATCTCTCTTTTTTTGCACTGGGCCTATTTTACACTTGGCCACTTAATGCATCTTGATCGATTGGATTACTACTGTATGTCTGATTGGATGTGCACGTTTCATTTACACTTGGCGACGTAAATGTGTCTCTGCAAAACTTATTTAAATTTGTTTTACTATTCTGCTTCCGTGAGTTCACTTCCATGAAGTGCAGCAAAATTGTGCTGCACTTGATGTGGTTCATTAATATTTCAAATGGGAGGTGGCTAAAATTGCTTTGAGGATTGTGGTACAAAAGCAACAGCTGTTGTGTGCCACATTTTCTTTGTTGTCTTTGGTCTTCTGTAAGCTGATTTAGTTCTGTTTGGGAGGAGCAAAGCTTCCGCATGTGGCCTGAACAAGAGTTATTTACATTTGGCCAAATCACATTTGGTGTCTTGTATGCATCACAAACCACCTCCTGAGGGTTTCCTATCTGTCCTGAATTCATCTTAGAGGGCATTTACACTTGGTTTTTTCATGATTAGATAGCAATCCAATCAGTAAAAATGCATGAAGTGACCAAGTAAATACCTCTATGTTGCTTTGTATGTACACTTCATATGCAAAGACTGCAGATGGCATTCACCCGAGTGTGCATTCTGATTTGATCATTTTTATCCACCAGGCCTCTGCTGACTACGAATATTTTGGAACTGTTCTGGATAATAAAGAAGGTCTGGGCACTGTCACCGGTCAGAAAGTGGGTGAGATGTCTGTGGCTGCTGCCCAGGTTGCTGGTCAGATCGCCCTCCGGCTCGTTCACGACCACATCCTCAAACTGGATGTTGCCAAGTATGCAGAGATCATCTCAGACCATGTGAAAACCATCACGAATCGGGTTGAGGAACTCGGAAGTGCAAAGGTGATGTCTTTTGTCACGTGCGTTACATTTTGACAACAAGACATTAATGGAATACTTGCCCAAAATGAAACTTCTCATTTACTCGACTTCATAACGTTCCAAACCTGCACGACTGATTTTCATTTGTGAAACTCGAAAGGAGATATTTAGCAGAATGTCCAAGTTGCTCTTTTTCCATATAATGAAAGTGAATGGGGGCCATAGACAGCTGTGGTCACTATTCACTTTCTTGTATGGAAAAGAGCAGCTTGGGCATTCTGCTAAATATTTCTTTTTCTTCCAAGAAGCAAAAGGTCTTTTGGAATGATATGAAGGTGAGTAAATGATGACAGAATTTTTATTTTGGGGCGAACTATCCCATTTATGAAAAAAAAAAAAAACAAAAAAAGACATTCCTGATACCAGTTTGTATTTGCAAAATAACTTGCCCTTGTTTCTCAATATTCTTTCAACCCATTACAGGTCGATAAAAGTGAGTCTCTGTCAACAGTGTGGCTGAACAGGGCAAAAAGTTCTTTTGGTCGTGCTGCAAACACCTTAGATGTATACATCAGTAGAAGTGATCTAGAAGACCTAGAGATGTGCCGCATCATCAATAACCGCATAATGAAGGTGAAGTCATTCGCTTGGCATTTCTGTGCTTATTATGTAGAGCAGGGTTGGGAAACGTCCGGACCGCAAGGCCATTCGAGAAATCATTTGAAAAGCAAAAAAATGGCCTTGATTCCATTAAATGTATTAAAAATAAATAAATTAAAAAGATTAAAAATTATTTTAAATAGCGCAAAATATTGTATAATAGTCATTTTTTTACTTTTTCCCTTGGTGCGTGAGCATGTAACAGAATGCGTATGTCAATTTCAACCAACAATGAGAAATTGCAAGCAATTATGGCCTGCAAAAACAAATTAAATACTCGAATGGCCTTAAATAGGAAAAAGGTTCCCCATCACTGATATAGTTATCTTGAAACATGCCTTGTCAACATGAAATCTAAATTATTCTATAGAAAACAAATGTCTTCATAGCCTTTCATTGAAATGTAATAAACTGCTCTGCTTTTGTTGCTTTTACACAATTCAGTCTGTTCCTGATGAATAAAATTAAGTCCTATCCTACATTTTTACTTTTTTTTTTTTTTTTTTTTTTATATATCCTGTTTTTACTCTGAAGTGCATAATATTCCAGAATTAAATGATTTAAAATGCTGTTTAATGTCAATTTTAAAGACAATATAAAAGCTATTGTACAACTGATTTGATTTAGTATTTAATGGCACTGATAGATATAGGCCAAGTTCTCATGTTTTTTGTCATTTTCTTCCTCTTTTAAGGTGGAGCATAATTTTCTCTCTCCTTATGTCTCTATAAGAGATGCCCCGTTCCGACACATTTTCTTTGGTGATGGGTGGCAAACCACCACTGACCTGGAAAACTACCTGAAAAATGTGGCACAAAAAAAAGCAACCTTCGACATGAACCAAGTCCTTAACAAGTTTGCTCTGCTCACCTGGTCCATCCAGGGCTGTGCAAATGACCTGGCTGGAGATATCTGGTCCATGGACAATGAGATATAGGGTTTTTCAGGATTACATCAACAAACTTGGCCTCCATCAGTTTTGATTAAAAGTAAAACTCAAATATCAGAACAAACCATATATCCACCACTACATAGTAGATTGATTTGATTTCAAAATAGTGAAAAGCTCTAATGGAATCTGATCATGCATACCTACAGAATTAAGTATTTGACAGCTATAAAAAAAAAAAAATCATGACGAAAGCATGCGACTTCAACATACATGAATATACAGAGTAATGACTAAGGTCTTTAATCCTATTAGGAATTAATAATAAATGATATAGATGATACAGTTCTTATATTGTATTTTATATATATATATATATATATATATATATATATATATATATATATATATATACACTTTTCATTTATATAATATTATAATACTATACTGCTGTATTAAGGAAAATAAGTCAAACTTTGCATTTCAGATTCAGTTTGTCATCCCCAGTTATATCTTAAAGTTGGTGATATTCTGATTGATTAATCAGGTTAGCCGCTGATGCTTAAGTACATATGGAGAAAACCATGTCCTTGGCTGCTATGTGGGGATTAAAGTCCCTGTCGCACTTCATGTAAATCCAACATTTTTGCAGGAGATATGTCTGCCTTAGTACCCATTTAGCACTGACTGAGGACCATATTTATTTCTTATTTATTTATCAGTGACAGTGTTCACTATAAAAGAGTCCTATTTATTTTCTTTTTTTAATTATCGGAAGCAGTGCCTTCCATAATTGTGACTGTTATACTGTCATATGTTAAAAGCAGCATCTGCTTACAGAAATACATGTTACCTACAACTTTCAACAGAAATGACTATTGTTACAGGTGCTTGTTGAAAAAAAGTACAAAAGCAATTATTTTAATCCTTGTGAAGCAGTTCCTCTTTTCTAAAAAAAAATTCCCAAGAAAAAACAAAAACCCTAATTTGACAAAGCTGATACCAAAAGCTCAAGGCGTTTAATAGTTTAGGCTGTTGAGCTGAGATTTTCAATGATGTGTTTTCTAATATCCTCTTGTTCAAATATTAAATTGATAAGAAATGTTTCCATTTTGACTCAATGTAGGCCCAAGCATTTCTGTGGCAAAGCATTTCTTTGTAACATTTATATTTCTATTATAAAACCATTATCGGGAGCAGTGTCTTCCATAATGTGGAGTGTTTGAAGGTAGTTTTTGCCTACCAATGTGTATGTATCGAGGGCAGTGTCCCTCATATTTCACTATAGGGTGGATCAAATTATCGGGAACAGTGTTTCCCATAAATTATATATATATTTGTTTTTCATATGTCTTTGTGGCTTTGTTTTCCGCTTTTTCACTATTAATAACTATACTCTGGGCAACTACAGTTAGATGAAGAAAGTTGTGGGTTCTGTCAAGTTATGCCGGTGTTATTTAATTTTGGGGGGTTAGGTTACTTTCAGTGTTTCTCCAATCTGTGAGACTTGCCTTTTTTTACATTTCTGTACTAGCCTGGTTTATTTTGGTCTCTTTTTCAAGAAATCATGCATTCATTGTTTAGTTTACACAGTGGCACGTTTAGATATTTGATCTCGGTATGCTTTTCTGTGTCTGTTTCTATTCTGTTTTCCAAGGCAGGTGTTTGAAAAGAGGATGTGTTCATTTTGCATATCTACAGTACAATGTTATGAGTGATTTGCATACTGCTGATATTACAATAGTTTAATGTATGATGGCACTAATGACAAAGTTTGGTAGATGTGTTGCATACTGATCAGTTTCTGTCAGTATATCCAAATCTACGCCCTTGTCTATATCTTTGTCTTTTCTCCTACTTGTGCACTTAGGAAGTTACGAACTTGTTTGGTTTTTCATTGCATGTTAATATGTTCAAGAAATGGAGCTAAACATTGCAGTGTATTTAAAAATAAAAAAGCAAATGATCTTTATGCATCAGCTGTTTGATGGCAAAATATAGATTTGCATCAACTTGTAGGAGTTTCAGGCACACGATTGTTGTTAGATATAATTTTTGTGTCCAAAAACTGTCAAAATTACTGTGCTCTCTAATAAACTTAAAATGTACTGTGGCCTTGCAAGTGTTTTCATTGCAAAACTTTGCAAACTGCTTTGTAGATATTTCACAAGACTGAAAATGACTTAAAGGAATAGTTCACCCAAAAATTACAATTCTCTCAACATCATGCTATCCCAGATATGTATGATTTTCTTCTGTTGAATACAAACAGCTTTTTAGAAAGATATCTTAGCTCTGTAGGTCCAGACAATGCAGTTTAACAGGGTCCATTACTTTGAAGCACATAAAGGGAGCATAAAATAATCCATAAGACCATGGTGGTTAAATCCATGTCTTTTGAAGATATATGATAGGTGTAATGAGAAACAAATCAATATTTAAGTTCTTTTTTTATATATAAATTCTTAGTAGGTGGTGATATGCACGAAGAATGTAAATTGCCAAAAACAAAAGAACTCTTAGGAGAGAAGAGAGCACTTAGTAGGGCTGTTTGAAAGTGGAGATTTATAGTTTTTTAAAAGTACTTAAAGATAGATCTGTTTCTCACCCACACTTATATTGCTTCTGAAAACAATTTAACCACAGGTTACTTTTATGCTGCCTTTATGTGCTTGTTGGGGCTTCAAAGTTTTGTACCCTGTTGACTTGCATTGAATGGACCTACAGAGCAGATATATTCTTAGTTTGTGTTCAGGAGAAGAAAGAAAGTCACACATCTGGGATGGCATGAGGGTGAGTAAATTAAAGAGAGAATTTAATTTTTGGGTGAACTATTCATTGTCATTTTTATTTGTATAACGCTTTTCAAAACAGATAGTTTCAAAGCAGCTTTACAGAAAATTAAGCTGTAGGCTAAGTCATCATTGTGCAGTTGATAAATAAATAAAAAAAACATTTATTATTAAAGTCATAATTTACCAATGAAGAATATAATTCGTTTTTTGACCCCCAGTGATCAAGCCAAGGGCGACTGTGGCAAGGAACACAAAACGCCGTAAGATGATTGTTGTGTTGACAATTGTAATGAAGTACATCATAACTGTTTACATACAGTATAGGCCTAAAAGTGAATAGAAGTGTACACAAGTACGAGTGAATGTTTGTGTAAAGCCTACAATGAGGGGACCAACATCATATGAGGGGAAACTGGTAGCAACAACCAATAATGTCAAGATAATGTAAAATGAAATGTTACACATGTAAAATAGCGAAATGAGAGGGTAAGTTTACAGAAATAATATTTGCTTAATTCAAAGATTTAGCAGATATTAACACGGCCCCGTCATGACATAAACGTGCGTGTGCGTAAAATAAAGCGCTGTCGCTTTAAGAAATAGATCAATCCTACGCTGAGCCTGAACGGCTGCTGATCAGCTCATTCTGTTTGCTTAAAACAGCCATATAACGTCCAAGTGACTCATTTTAGAGTCTTGTTTGCTTTCAGATATATTTGACCTAAAACTACATGCCTGTGAGATCGGACCACTGCACTAGATGGTCGGAATCAATGCAGGTAACATCCGCGCTGCGCTATATTGTCCATCCTAAAGACTGCATCACTACACGACCTGTAATCACTATGGATAACGTAGGCCTTTAATTCCTATGTGCTTGAACTTAACCGCTTACTGTATTTTGATGTCGCTTGCTTGTTATTCAAGTTTGACTTTCTGTATCTGAATATTATGTAGTGGCTGTTCTCAAAACCTAGTGCGTTGCCTACCTAGACAGTATTTGTGGGCATGAGGTGACTCGGAACGCGTTTATGCGTTCTAGTTAGGCAGCTCACTTCGTTTTAAAACACATTCTGTTGGTATTTACCCCCTTTGAATCACTCCTGAGCGAAATATTTCGAAATCACTTTATATTATTTTTGCATATTTATTTTTTTTTTTCACGACACACTGAAACAATGTTATAAAAGCGCACACTCCCTTTGTGACATATCTCATCTTTGTTTATGTAGCCTAAATCTGTTTGTTGTTTGTTTATTAGACAGAAGGAGCCTTGATTTACCTCATATTTACCTGTCATGGAGCTGTCAAACCCTGGACTGGTGGACCATCCCTGACAGCTTGAATTCAGTGGGCAATTTCTGAAGACCTCAGGACTGACCCCAAAGCTTGGTAAGACTACTTCTGGGTATCACAACAACCTGTTACTAAACAGCTACACCATGAATCCTTGAATTAATACAGCAAATGCCTGGCTGGGTGGACTCTAGGATGACTAAACATAGGATGCGCTGAATTAAAAGGATCATGACATGAAGTCAAATTTTCCTTGATCTTTTGACATTTAAGAGGTCACTGTACTATGAAAACATACTGTAAGTTTCAGAACTCAAAACCTTCTTCCTCACTGCAAAAAGAGCATTTGTTGAAACTAAACTGCCAGAACTACTCGTTCTCTATACTCACTCCACATTGTGATGTCACACTGTGATAGACATTTGCATCTGACCACCTCAACAAAGACAACACATCAATGCCTACTTTACCTTATCACTTCTGTTAGCCTTTTTCACAAGAATCAGAAACTATGTCACCGCAAGGTAAAGCTACAGGGTTGTGGCTATTACTTTTGTACACATTTGTCATGAAAAACGTTTGGTCTGTTTATCATCTTTTCCCAATTGATTCGGCTACTCAGGCTGCAGTCTCTTTTGAGTTTAAATGTTCAAATGCAGTGCTGGGGTGATTTCTTCACCAGCTCACATCTCATTAGCAGGAACATTCATTCACCATTTCCCTCCTCGCATCACCGTATCATGAGAAATTAATTTTAAAAATATATATATACATCGATCAGCCACAAGCAAAATATTGTGTAGGTTCCCCACGTGCTGCCAAAAGAGCGCCAACCCGCATCTCAGAATAGCATTCTGAGATGCTGTTCTTCTCACGACAATTGTACAGAGCAGTTATCTGAGTTACCATAGACTTTGTCAGTTCGAACCTGTAATGACTTCCCAATAAAGCCAGAGGTGGCTTGGTAACAGGAGTGAGAACGTATTTAATGCGTACCAAGAGAGTACATGCATCCAGAGTATAACTTTAAAACATTGTCTTTCTTTATTATATTCCAAAGGGATAAAACATCATCTCAGTTCAATTTCCATATTTCCATACTCCAACATGTCGATGAAACAAAGTACACATACTGTCAACATGTTGCAGACATAGTAGACTCAAACATAATCAAGTGGTATAGTGCACATTGCACGTTCAAGTTCCCGTTATACACTCAGCTGCATGGTCAAAAACTGTATGCGTCCCTGAGTACCATCACACCTGATTATCATTACCCAAGTGCTCTATTTATCTACAATGCCACCCAGTGGACAACAAAAACATTACAATTGAAATATATCAGTAAAATGGCTCCTACACACCAGCCCCTTAATTGATTATGACCAGGGGTGGGTTTACGATTTCTGAGGCCCCAAGCAACTGACCAAGCTGGGGCCCCATTTTGAAAATTTCTGCTTAAATTACATAAAATTTATTTTAAATCATAATTTTAAATTCATCTTATCAACCATTGTAGCCAAGTACATGCAAAATGTTTAATGAAATAAAAATCTAGTTAAAGATAATTAATGCATGTTTTCCAGTTTTTCCACAATACAGTAATAAAAAAAAACAATATTTACCTACATAAATTTATACAAAACTAATTTTTTTGAACAGGGTGTGCAAAACCTACTACTTCACCCAGTAACATTTTGGAATTCAGTTGTTATTTATTAATTTTATAACCCAACAATTATTTATTGTTGTCCAGTTTGCCATTATAATATGATAAAAATATTGTATTACTTTGAGGATTTGTTGTATACAATAGTAATATATTCCTGTCTTATTTACTTTCACCTGGAGCTTATATTCTGACGCTATGGCTGTATTTTATGTAAGCATTGTAGGCAACGTTCGTTACTAACAATAAACATACAAACCACGGCAGCCCCTCAGTACACTAGAGCAGAAGGAAAAAAAAAACAAAAACAAAAAAAACGTCGCTGTTTATCAAGTGCTGAAGCTTTGCTTGTTGCAGAACAATCTGGAATAATTGTAACAGTCCCCTCTTTGCAACCTGAACTTGTTCAGAACATTAAATCTTTGTGACACCTATGCTAATAAAAACAATCTAGACACAGCTCAACGACTGATACAGAACGCAGGTGTCTCGGCATGCATTATTAACTTGACACATTGTGTTAAAATGTGCCAGTTCTCCGTGAGACACTGAAGAAACAGCGAGACGCGGTGCAGCAGGTATGGATGTTCGTCCAGCGCATGTTTACACAGGAAAACAATGGCAAAACAGAGCAGATTCAGGCAAAAACACGTTCGGTGTGATCAGCCCCTAACTCATCCGTTTTCGCTTATCTGTGAGTGAGAGCACATGCGCGAAACAATTTCGGATGCCCTATATATTTTTTCATGAATTACAAACCCGAACACTACTTAAAAAAACCTCAGCTGTCCCAACCCCAGCGGCTTCTAATGTGAAACGCTCCAAGAGCGCTGACAACAGCGTATTCACCCGTGTATCCAGAACAACATGTCACCCCTCAAGCATTTTTTGCAGAGCTTTCCTACCGGGGCCCCACGCAATTGTGTGGTTTGCGTGGTGGTTAAAACCGCTACTGATTATGACAGGATGACATAACAATTACAAAAAACATATACATAAAGGAGCCATGACAAATTGTGCTTATATTAAAACAACATTATGCATTTGGTCCCAAAATCCATAACCATTGTTACTGTTGCATTCTTAAAGGTTAGACAACAGTCCATATTATTCTGTGGCCTCTAACAAGAAACAAAGCTTTCCTACAGGCCATTTATACTGTACGTACCATGTCTTTATCATCTGGAAAAGTTTCCAGTACTCGACCAAGTAGCCATGAGCCACAAGGTGCAGTATGATCTAGTAAAAGTACAGTGTCCCCAGGAATAAATCTTTGTTGTTCTTTTATCCATTTTTGACCTTTTTGTAGAAGGGGTAGATACTCCCGCACCCACCTTTTCCAAAAGAGATCGGTAAGATATTGGACTTGCTTCCATCTCCTTTTCACATATAGATCTGTCTTTTTAAAAAGACCAGGTGGTAAAGCAGGCTTGCCTTTCATGAGAAGAAGATTATGAGGAGTAAGGGCCTCAAGATCATTGGGATCATTGGATAGCTTAGTAATGGGACGGTCATTTAAAATGGATTCCACTTCACACAGAATAGTATGGAATGATTCACCATCCAAAGTCTGTTGGCGAAGTACGGAACAAAGAATGTTTCTCACCATGCGAATGATGCTTTCCCATGCACCTCCATAATAGGAGCCTGCCAGTGGATTAAAAATCCACTGAACTCCTACCTGAAGTAACTCCTTTTCAATCTGGCTGTTATTACATGCAGAAAGAGCCTCTGTCAACTCCCTGTTGGCAGCAATGAAATTTGTTCCATTGTCTGATCTAATGTGAACTACTTGACCTCTTCAGGAAATTCTTCTTCTTCAAGCATTTATACATCCATCGTTGTCTAAGGAGTAAGCTACTTCCAAGTGCACCGCTCTACTTGCCATACAAGTCAAAATCACTCCATAGCTTTTAACTTCGATAGGACCGAAGTAATCCACTCCAAAATTTGCAAAAGGTGGATGATCAGGTGTAATCCTTTCCAGAGGAAGGTCTGACATCTTTTGCTTACCTGTCTTCCCTCTATAGCGTCTACAGACTACACATTTGGAAATTATTTTTCTTGCAGCAGCATTGGCATTTGTTATCCAGTATGTTTGTCAGAGTTTAGAAAGCATATGATTCCTGCCACAGTGACCCAACTGTTCGTGAATATGACAGAGTATGAGATGTGAAACATGCTGATCCTTGAACAATATAATGGGATGTTTGGTTTCAAAAGGCATTGCGGCCTTCCTGAGTCTTCCTCCCACCCGCAAGAGCTCATTATCCATTACAGGGTCCAGTCTGTATAGGCTGCTCTCCTTCTTAACTCCACAAGTACCATGCTTAAGTTCATCAATCTCATCTTGAAACAAACAATGACCTTCTCAGCATCAGAGAGGTCTTCTAAAGACAAATGTTGTCCACCCAGAGTTGCTTTGAACGACTTAATTTGTGTATCCGTGGTAGACTTGGTAAAGTTGCAATTCATTTCCAAAGCCAGTATCTCCTTCCTTTTATGACATAGCTTACTTAATAGCTTCTTCAACTTCAAAATCCAAGCAACTGCAATTTCAATCTTTTCCACTCAGAGAAATAAGTGATAAGCTGATCAGTGGCATTTTGTGTACTCTGCAAGATGACAGTATTTACCTTAAGATCTCTTTTGATCTATGGGTCATTATCTTGAATGGTGCTTTCCTCTATTGGTGCTAACCAATAGTCTTCTGTACTCCAGAGAAAGCTGGGACCTTCAATCCATCTTTTGTTGTGCATAAAGGTTTCGATCTGCATCCCATGAGAAACGTCATCTGCTGGATTTTCCTTTGTGGAAACATATCTCCATTGCTGAAGCAGTGTCATCTCTCTTATGTAGGACACCCTATTTGCAACAAACATTTGAAAGCATTTATCCTCATTCCTGTTGTACTTGAGCACAGTCATGCTGTCAGTCCAAAAAACTATATACTCCAACTGAAGTTGTAACTCCTTACTTAGCATTTGATCCACTTTAACAGCGAGAACAGCAGCTGGAAGCTCCAAACGAGGAATGGTTAAACGTTTAAGAGGTGTTACTCTGGCCTTACCAAGCAGAAATGTCACATGCACTTTGTTAGTACTGTTTAGCATCTTGAGATAGGTAACCGTGCCATACCCACTTTCACAGGCATCTGAAAAATGATGTAAACAGGCATACATGATTTGTCCAAAATCCTTGGATTTGAAACATCGGTCTACTTGGAATTCTGCCACCCTATCCAAATCAAAAATCCAGTGAGCCCATTGCCTTTGAAGTATTGGAGGTATGTCTTCATCCCAACCCAAGTTTCGTCTACACATCTCCTGTAACAGTAACTTAGCAGGCAACGTAAGAGGAGCCAGAAAACACATGGGATCATACACTGAACTAACTACAGACAAATTACCTCTTCTTGTGCATGGTTGGTTTTTCAACTGCATTTTGAGTTGAAATGTGTCAGCTTCTACACACCAATGAAAACCTAAAGTCCTTTCAACAGGCAATCTGTCTCCATCCAAATCCAGTTGTTGGATATCTTTGATCCTGCGTTCTTCTGGAACTGACTGCAGCACTTTGCGGCTATTACTGATCCATTTTTTCAGGCAGAAACCACCTTCTTGAAAAAGAGTAGTTAGATCTCTTACCATGGAGACAGCTGTCTGCTGAGAAGAGACACTCTTCAAACAATCATCCACATAAAAACAATCAGTGACTGTTTTAACTACTGGAGATGAAAAGAGTGATTGGTTGTCTTCAGCGGTTTGCCTTAAAGCATGACAAGCACAACTTGGAGAAGACACAGCTCCAAACAGATGAACATTCATCCTGTATGCAGTGACTTCCTGGTTCAAATTTCCATCAGACCACCACAGAAACCGAAGAAAATCCACATCTTCTTCCGCCACCTTGACCTGATGAAACATAGCTTGAATGTCAGCAATTAATGCTATTGGTTCTTGTCTGAATCGTATCAAAACTCCCAGAAGTGAATTGGTAAGATTGGGACCTTGCAACAACTGATTGTTAAGTGATGCATCCTTAAATGTTGCTCCGCAATCAAATACCACTCTTAATGTTCCTTTCCTTGGATGGAATACTCCATGATGAGGAATGTACCAGACCTTACCAGCAGCACGCATTAACTGATTTTGTGACACCTTTTCAGCATAACCTTTCTCTAGGACATCAGAAAGGAAGTGTATATTCTTTATGAAACCTTTTGTTCTTTTCCAATTTCTTCTTCAAACCATTGCACCATTGTTTGGCAACACACAAGTTGTTAAGCAGTGTGACATCATTAGCTCGAAATGGTAGCTTCAAACTGTAATGTCCATCCTGTAGTTTGGCTTAGTTGTTCATTACTTGCATAAACCAAAGCTCTTCTCTGGACATTTCTTCCTTATCGGTAGTGTTTTCACTGAAATCCTGATTGTACTGACTATGGAGAAATTTCTCTAGCTTTTCAACAGAGATCCTGTTAATGGCGACAGAGGGGCTACCAGCTTCAACCCTGCAGTTTCCTTCCAAGGGTCCATTAACAACCCACTCCAGTAGAGTTCTAATGGCATATGGTCCATTAACATAGCGGTTTATTATTTCCCAAGGTTCCATTACCTTAGGTGCTGTAGCTCCAATCAGCAAATCCACATTGGCTTCAATGCATGGAAGTTTCACACTGTCCAGATACAGCCATTTGGATAACTCCTCTTGTGTTTTTTCAGGCTCATTTTCAGCGACAAACTGTTGGCTTGTAGCAGCGGACTCATCCGCAGCCAAACACTGTTCATCCATATTACACACAGTACCCAATAACCATGAAGTGCATAGAAATAAAATGTCTTAGTCTTTTAGCAACCAATGCATTGGATTTACGCGTATGTTTCGTGTGCACAGAGACAATGGCCATTAAACGCACAGTTGTTGCAACAATGTACCTTTTAATCCAGTGAGGCCTCCTTCGATGTCCCTGCAGCGGCAAACAACAGATGATTAATCCAGTGTGAATCCAACACGAACAGCAAACAGAATCCACGATTTTGTAATCCTATATCCACAGAACGGAATCCAATGTCCTTGTGGCAAATCCGTGAATGTCCGATGAATCATATATTCCATGCGGTCCAACAGAAGCAAAGTTGTTTGACTTAATAGTAGTCCCACAGAAGCAAAGGTTTTGACTAAATGCATCCAACGGAAGTAAAGGTTTTGACTAAATGCATCAAATGGAAGCATAATTTTTGACTAAATGTAATGACTTCCCAATAAAGCCAGAGGTGGCTTGGTAACAGGAGTGAGCACGTATTTAACGCATGCTAAAAGAGTCCATGCATCCAGAGTATAACTTTAAAACAATGTCTTTATTATATTCCAAAGGGATAAAACATCATCTCAATTCAATTTCCTTATTTCCATATTCCAACATGTCGATGAAACATAACGTACACATACCATCAACATCTTGCAGACATAGTAGACTCGAACATAATCATATTGTATGGTGCACATTGCACGTTCAAGTTCCCGTTGCACACTCAAGCTGCACGGTCAAAAACTGAATGCTTCCCTGAGTACCAACACACCTGACTATCATTCTTCTTCTTCATTGGGGTTTTATGGCAGTTGGCATCCAGATTGTTGCATTACTGCCACCTTCTGTTCTACACTTACCTAGATTCCATTTATTTAAATTCGCTTGTCCAGTCTTTTTTAGAACATTAAATAGACACTGCCTCCCTTGTTTACTGTCTGCACATTCTAGCATACTTTTAATATTGTCCTCTATCCGTACTAATTCCCATAATTGTATCATCATACCCACATGAATGAGACATTTTTCCCCTGTCTAGTTTTTCTTGAATAGCTAAACAAGATTTCATAGAGAAGATCCTGATGGTTTCTGGTTGTGCCTGATTTGATGCTTACAAGAGCAGCTATAGAATCACTGCATACTAAAAATGTGTTACCCCTGGTTTGTTCAATCCACTCTACTGTCATCAATATGGCAAATAATTCAACAGCATAGACATTTAGATAGTCAGACGTTCTTTTATTAAGATCCACTTGGAAACTAGGCACATTAACTCCTGATCCTGTTGCATTTGTTTCTTAATCTTTTGATCCATCTGTGAAAATCTGAATATTGTCCTTGTATTTACGGTCCTATACCTATAGTACTCATCTATAATATCAGAAGTCTTGCTATTTTGTCTAATCTTCAGTAATTCCATATCTACGTATGGATACTCCAGCACCCATACTGGTTTAATGGGCTATATAACAGTTTCTCCAAATTCTTTATCATATATTCCCACATCTTTTGCTATTTGAACTCCTGTCCACCCAAAGCTTTCTCTATGCATCCTCTCCATCTCCCAACATGTTTGCAACACCTTTTTTGTTGGGTGGTAGTCTCTATGACCCCTCAGATTAATCCAGTAATTGGCTACCAGCTGATTTCGGTGTAACCCCAATGACATTTCTCCAGCTTCCACTTGTATTGTACACACTGGGGTAGTTCTTACTGCTCCTAGACAAACCCTTAAAGCTTGAGCTTGCACAATATCTAGATCTGCTAATGCAGACTTTGACGCTGAGCCATAAGCAATACTTCCATAATCTAATCTTGACCTTATTAAAGCTATATAAATATATTTCAAAGCTATAACATTCGCCCCCCATTTTATCCTGACTATCATTACCCAAGTGCTCTATTTATCTGCAATGCTACCCAGTGGACAACAAAAACATAACAATTGAAATATATCAGTAAAATGGCTCCTACAGAACCAGTCTGGCCATTCTCTGTTGAACTCTCTCATCAACAAGGTGTTTCGATTCCACAGAACTGCCTCTCACAGTTCTGTGGAATGTTTTTTGTTTTTGGAAAAATTTGTGTTTTTACTTCATTCGAAGTAAATTAGCAGTTACAGAAATACTCAAACCAGCCCATCTGGCACAAACAATCATGTCACGGTCCAAATCACTGAAATGAAAATTTTTTCCCATTCTGATGGTTGATATGAACATTAATTGAAGCTCCTGGCCCCTATCTGCATGATTTTATGCACTGCACTGCTACCACACAATTGGCTGATTAGATAATTGCATGGATGATTGTCGGTGCCAGATGGGCTGGTTTGAGTATTTCTGTAACTGCTGATCTCCTGGGAGTTTTACACACAACAGTCTCTAGAGTTTACTCAGAATTGTGGCAAAAACAAAAAACATCCAGTGAGTGGCAGTTCTGTGGATGGAAACGGCATGTTGATGAGAGAGGTCAACAGAGAATGGTCAGACTGGTTCGAACTGACAAAGTCTACAGTAACTCAGATAACTGCTCTGTACAGTTGTGGTGAAAAGAACAGCATCTCAGAATGCTTTTTTGAGATGAGGGTTGGCCCTGTTTTTGCGGCACGAGGGGGACCTACACAATATTAGACAGGTAGTTTTAATGATGTGGCTGATCGGTGTATGTTATTTTTCGGTTTTATCTTACATGATTAATATCAGTCTTGTTGCATTTCTTGCCTGTAGAGATTTTTAAGTTTCAAAGTTTACATATTTTTCACCCACCCTGCTTTCTTCAGCCACAGTCTGTGCTTAAGAAAATCTATGATGTAATGAGATGCCATGTGGCATTCTGTCTGCTTCTCTTAGTCATGCTCCAGTTGCCAAGGGTAACTGCATCATTGTCATGGCTACACTATGCTGCCATATCAAACTCAGGCAAGGAGTTTCTGTTGATTTGAGTGTATTTAAAGTGTCTGCGGAAAAACTGTTTTTATTCAGGGTGTCTGGAATACTTACATAAGCACATTCTCTCCGCACCACTTTCTCTCTCTCTCTCTCTCTCTCTCTCTCTCTCTCTCTCTCTCTCCCCCTCCCTCTCCCTCTGCAGCTCTCCGTTTCTGTCTTACTCACATGGGAGGCTGCATAATTCATTAGTAACGAATGGGTCAGCATGTGCTTATTTAGAGCTGTGTGTGTGTGTGTGTGTGTGAGAGAGAACATACATTTCTTAAAAATAATCAATGGCGTTTTTACACTATAAATGTAAATTGTTGCCCATACTTTATGGTTTCCTGAGGGATGTCTATCTGTCTGTCTGTCTGTCTGTCCATCCTTCCACAGTGGGATGTTGAGTGCTTAGTGCAGATTCAGTTTTCACACCTACTGTTGTAACAGTGGATTTCAGGTAGATCCTGAATGAGAGAGAGGACTGCCACACTCGTACTGCAGCTCACAATGACTTAGCAAGAGAAGCAAACCACTGAAGACTTAAGGAGATGAAGACAGAGGATGTATGTAGACATACTTTGTCTGAAAGACAGTAGAGGACTGCAGTTAACTGGATTTTAAGGCACAGTCTGTATACAGATTCATTCATACAAAAGGGTGGGAATAATGTTTCACATTAATTCTCTGATGGCTGGGCAGAGATTTAAAAACAGAAGACACACAGTTTCACATGAGACTGCTACTTTTGTGTGGCCGGGGAATTCAATTACACACTTTCTTCTCTCTGTAACTTTAGCTTACAAAAGAGTGTTTCTTCTAGCTGCTGATGGGAGGAAAAACCAAAGCAAAATATCTCACATATTAGAGGAGAGACTCGACAGTTTACTGTGAAAACAGGACACTCCCCAAGGGAGTGCGGTACACACGCTTACTGAAAGCATCGCTTTTCATGTTGAAATGGCGGGTGTCTCAGACTACCAGCGGCACTATAATGTGAAAGATGAGGTAAAAGGCAAGGTTTTCTTTTTTTTCTTTTTTTTTTCTAGAGCTTTGATTGCCTTATACTACAGTGTATTTTATGTGTAGTCTATTTTTGCTGTAGTGAGTTTTATGTGTGTGTGTGTGTGTGTTTGTGTGTGCGCAGCCAGACGGAGGAGAAATGCAGTCTGATGAGGGTACGGAGTGGCTTGTGGAGCTGCTGACAGACGTGCAGCTCCAGCATTACTTTCTGCGTATTCGTGACGACCTCAATGTCACTCGCCTCTCACACTTTGACTACGTCAAAAATGAGGACCTTGAGAAAATCGGAATGGGCCGTCCAGGTGAGTCTGGTGTGTTTTAGGTGTTAACAAAGGGATGTTTGAGAGGATTTTTGAGTTTTTAAGGAGAGTTTGAGGGTTGTTTTAGGATTGTGTTAAGGGTTTGCATGGGTGATTTAATAGAAATGTCAAAGGTGAGTCACCCTGACATAGACAGTTCTTCCACTAGCTCAACATATTCACAGAGTCAGATGGAATAATCTTAGAAATAATGCACCAGAAAGATTTCTAGCCACTTGTTTAATTTTTTTTATTATTAAAATTTTTTATTGATTCAATTCAACAAATTAAATAAACATAACAGAAAATGTGGAATCAAATTATATAAAATTAAACCCTACCCCCCCCCCCCCACAACACAAACACTCACCCCAGTGGTCATAAATATTTAGAAACACATATAAAAACCCCCACAAAACACACATAAACAAACAAGACAAAACAAAAAAACCTTCCAGAAAGGCCAGATTTGTGCCCCATTTCCTATCAAAAAAACCCTGATTGCCCAGCCTTCTATACAACCCTTCTTCAAAGGCCGCCACCCTCCCCATCTCCGAGCACCAATCATGAAATGAGGGCTCTCCAGCTGACCTCCAACCCCTTAAAATAACCTGTCAGGCGATCATGACACTAGTTAGGACCCAACTCTTTATGTGCCTATTCTCAACGTCGATGACTGCCTCATCGCCCAAAATACAGAGTCTGGGGCAAAATGAAAGCCGAGTGCCCAGTACATCACATACAAGACTCTGAACTTTCAACCAGAACTCCTGGATCTTAACATACCCCCAAAAGACATGGGTTATGTCTCCATCCTCTGACTGGCATTGCCAGCAGGTGGGTGTGTCTTGAAGACCAGGCCCATACAGACTAGAGGGGGTCCAATAAAATCGATGTAAAATCTTGAATTGCATAAGGCACACCCTTGCATCTCTAGATGCAGACCTGATGTTTTTTAGAATCCTAGCCCACTCTCCCTCCTCCAATACCAAGTTTAAATCTTTCTCCCATAATCTCTTGATAGAAGTTAAAGCACCATCCCCCAGGAGTCATGTGATGCCATGCAAGGAGCGGACATGTGAACGATGAGCTCTGAGCAGTTTGCTAGTTTTTGATTATTTTTATGTTATAATCCGGTGAAATTCGATACACCCTGCTACATATCTGTTCTTTGAAGTCAACATGGCAAAGAAGTCAAAATCCTCGTGCTCTGGAGATATTAAAAGACACTTACAAGCTGAAGCCTCTGATGGGCCTGCGGACCAGGGACTCGGTTTGGATGGTGCGGCGGGAGAAATCCAGCGTCAACTGTCCAACATGTCTGTGAAGCTGACGAAAGTTGTTGCTGACTTGGAAGATCTCGCAGTAATGCGTTGATCGATTACGGCAATGGAAACAAAATTCTCTTGAGTTGGTTACAAGGTTGTCGGACGTCGAGAAATAGATCTTGAGAATAGGAGCCGCAGGAATAACATCCGAATTGGAATTCCTGAGCATGAAGAAGGCAGAGATATGGTGAAATTCCTAGACAAGCTCTTCCCGAGTCTGCTCAACATAACAGGCCATAAGCTGGAAATCGAGCAAGCTCACAGAGTCCCGGCTCGGAAATCGGCTGAGGAAGACAGGCCCCGATCAATTCTGGCCAAATTTATGAGATCATCCGATAAAGATCTTGTGTTGCGTGAGGCGAGGAGCAAAGGAAAGCTTTCTTGGAAAAACCACAGCATCTTCTTGTTCCCAGATTTTGCGAATTCGATAAGAGAGAAACGTGATCGATTCAAGGAATGCAAGAAACTCTTACATCAGTGGAAGGTCGCTTTTGCACTGATGTTTCCGGTCAAACTGAGAATAGATACTAAGGATGGCCGCAAAATATTTACATGTCCACAACAAGCATAGTCTTTCATAGAAACAATGGGTGAGTAAGCCATTTGGTGTTTCTCATGTGGCCCCAGAGTGGATTAACTCGCTATACTTACTATTGACTGCCTGAGGAAGCTCGGCGCCATTTTTGTTTCTTTTTGTGTTGGTTCCGCCTAGCGGCTGGAGTATGTTTTGTGGAATAACACTTCAAGAAACATTTTGCATCGATGAAGGGAATATTTTGCACTGAAGTTCCTGGCCAGGTTGAGAATGGATACTAAGGATGGCTGCAAAACATTTACATGCCCACAACAAGCATTGTCTTTAATGAGACCAGTGGACTGAGGAAGTCATTGTATGTTTCTCAGGTGCCTCCAGATGGACTGACTCACTGAACATGCCTCTGGCCATCCGAGGAAGCTGGGCGCCTTTTTTGTTTCTTTTTGTGATGATTCCACCTAGTGGCTGGAGTTTGTTTTGTGGAAGAACACTCCTTTGGGACAGTTATGGATGAATCTGCTCATTCTTTGTGCTTATGCCTCCTATTGGATGGAGTGTGTTTCATGGAATTTTTTTTGCTGGACATTGGAATGATTGTCAATTGCTGCACGTATGAAACAGCTTGTTTGACTGAACGAGGAAACTAAACAGCTTTATTATTTTATAAAAAAATAAAAATAAAAAAAATGTATGCTGGTTCTGCTACAGGCTGGAGTTTGTTTTGTGAAGGATCGCACCTTCGAGACAGTTTTGTGTATGAATCTACACGTTTTTTTGTGTTTATTCTGCCTATTGGCTGGTGTTTGTTTTATAGATTATCTTTTGTTATGTAATTCTGTTTCACAAAATTTTTATAGAATCACCGGACTTGAGCAATCTGACGGCAAAGTTGTCGTGGGGACTCTCGCAGGCATACATAGACTCTTTGAGTTTGGAGGGATGGACACCAATTGGCGCAGTCATGCACGGGGTTAATGCACACGTTTGACTTTTTTCTGTTTGTTTGGTTCGGGGGGAAGTTCGGGGTTTGATTGTTGCACTAATGGGGAATGTGGTCTTTATAATTTTATTTTTGACACACAATCGATTTTTTCTAATATGTCAAAATGTCAAAGGTTAATATGAGTGGATTGTCTCTCTCCACACGGAATGTGAATGGGTTGGGGCACCCCATAAAAAGATGGAAGGTTATTTCTTTTCTTAAACGTAAGAAATATGATATTGTGTTTCTTCAAGAAATGCATATTTCCCTGCAGGAAGCTGAAAAATTGGGGAAGATATGGGGTGGACATGTTTTCTTTAGTGCTGGCTCATGTAAGAGCAGGGGAGTCATTACATTGATAAGTAAACATTTACAATTCAAATGTCTCAAACAGGTTAAAGATAAATTAGGAAGAGTCATTATTGTTTTAGCTGAAAATCACTTTGGGTAATATTTACGCACCTTACGTTGATGATCAGGGCTTTTTTTATAGATCTTGAATGGATGTTGCAAGCCACTGGCACCCCTCATGATATAATATTGGGAGGAGACTTTAAACAATTGTTGGACTCAGTCCTTGATCATAGTGAAGCAGAAGTGTGCAAGACCCCTAGAGCAACATTGATGCTTCACAGGATGTGTAAAAATATTGGTCTTACAGATATTTGGAGACTTTTGAACCCATCTGGTAGGGATTATACATTTTTTTCATCAGTCCATAAGATTTATTCTAGAATAGATATATATATATATATATATATATATATATATATATATATATATATATATATATATTTTCAAGTCCCTCATTTCATCTATTGTTGATTGCTCAATTGGAAACATTTTAGTCTCAGATCATACCCTGGTGAGTTTAGAGATGTTGCCACATAATGAGAAAAATAAATCATATAGTTGGCGCTTTAAAGTATCCCTTTTGCAAAATCCTGGTTTCCAACAAATGTTAAAGGCTGAAATCAGTGTTTATATGGAGACCAACTGGTCCTCAGTATCCTCTGTGGGCGTGGCTTGGGAGGCACTTAAGGCAGTTCTTAGGGGTCAGATCATACAGTATGCCTCATTCATCAAAAAATCCATAGCACGAGAACTCGTGGAGTTGGAAGAGAATATTAAAAGTACCGAGGCAGAGCTGAAGCGCCGAATGTCGTCCAATGGCCTCAGAGAACTGACCTGATTGAAATACAGATATAATACTATTTTGTCGTGGAAGGTGGAGTTTTGGCTATTCAGGGCAAGACAGTCATACTTTGAGTCAGGGGACAAAACAGGGAAGCTTTTGGCAGCAATCACCACTCCCAGAGTATCTGCCGCGTTAGGGGGGTGTATGCTACTCCCAAAAATATTACATAGTAGGTGGCGCAACTGTAAATACCTAAAAAACTGAGATCTGGGAATCCCAAAATGTTGAACCAAATTATCAAAGGATCTCAACACTCCACTCTCATATAGATCACCGAGTGTAGTAGCCCCCCTCACAATCCACTCTGACAAGCAGAAGGGGAACTTATCAATACATAATTTTGGGTTTAGCCATAAGCTCGTGGCCGCCGCTACCGGGTGTCTATAAAGTAACTTAATCCATTCAATAAAAGTATTTCCGAACCCATATATTTCCAATATCTTAAAAAGATAATCCCATTCTACCATATCAAATGCTTTTCGGCGTCAAGTGAGATGGCAGCGACCGGAGTCTGATCATTCGCCACTGACCACATGATATTGATGAAACACCTAATGTTATCAGAAGAGCTTTGACCCCAAATGAACTCCACTTGATCTATATGTATAAGAGATGTCATAACTTTACTTAATCGATTAGCTCGAATTTTTGACAAAATTTTAATGTCTAGCTGAATCAGGGAAATTGGACGGTAACTCTTACACTCACTTGGATCTTTGTCCTTTCTTAAGTATCAGACTAACCTGGGCTTGTGTCATGGTTGAAGATTTCCACTCTTTAATGATTCTGTATAAACTTCTAACAAAAGTGGAGCCAGTTCTGTAGCATAAGATCTCAGTTGTCAGTTTAGGGAGATCTAATGGTTCCACAATGTTTATAATATTCACAAAGAATGAGCGGTTTCATCCACAACTGTCGAGAAGGAGTGTTATTCCACAAAACAAACTCCAGCCGCTAGGTGGAACCAGCACAAAAAGAAACAAAACAGGCGCCCAGTTTCCTCGGACGGTCGAGTGTATATTCAGTGAGACAAGCTACTTGGGGGCAACATGAGAAACACACTATGACTTCCTCAGTCCATCGATTTTATGAAAAACTATCGCTTGTTGTGGGCATGTAAATATTTTGCGGCCATCCTTAGTATCTATCCTCAATTTGGCCGGAAACATCAGTGCAAAAGTGATCCTCCATCAATGCAAGAGTTTCTTGAAGGAGTGTTACTACACAAAACAAACTAGTCGGAACCAACACAAAAAGAAACAAAATGGCACCCAGCTTCCTCAGACAGTCGAGTGTATGTACAGCGAGTCAATCCACTCGGGGGCCACATGAGAAACACCAAATGGCTAACTCACCCCATTGACTCTATGAAGGACAGTGCTTGCTGCGGGCATGTAAATACTTTGCGGCCATCCTTAGTATCTATTCTCAGTTTGGCCGGAAACATCAGTGCAAAAGCGATCTTCCATTGAGGTAAGAGTTTCTTGCATTCCTTGAATTGATCACGTTTCTCTCTTGTTGAATTCACAAAGTCTGGGAACAAGAAAATGCTGTGATTTTTTCCAAGAAAGCTTTCCTATGCTCCTCGCCTCGTGCAACACAAGATCTTTATCGGATGATCTCAGGAATTTGGCCAGAATTGATCGGGGCCTGTCTCCCTCAGCGGATCTCCGAGTCAGGACTCTGTGAGCTTGCTCGATTTCCAGCTTATGGCCTGTTATGTCGAGCAGACTCGGGAAGAGCTCGTCTAGGAATTTCACCATGTCTCGACCTTCTTCATGCTCAGGAATTCCAACAATTCAGACGTTGTTTCACCGGCTATGATTCTCCAAATCCTCCAGTTTTTCCAAAACGCGTTGCACGTCTATCTTGGTCGCTAGCAGATTAGCAGCTAATTCCCTTTCCGACGACTCCAGATAATCGATCAGTCTCTCGATGTCCCTGATTCTTGTAACCAACACAGATAATTTCATTTCCATCCCCGTAATCGATCGACGCATTACAGCAAGATCCACTAAGTCGGCAACAACTTTCGTCAGCACCACTGACGTGCTCACCAGTTGCTGCTGGATTTCTCCTGCCGTACCGTCCAAACCGAGTCCCTGGTCTGCAGGCCTGTCAGAGGTTTCAGCTTGAGCACGTAAGTGACTTTTAAAATCTCCAGAGCCCTTCTTTGCCATGTTAATTTCAAAGAACAGATATGTAGCAAGGTGTATCGAATCTCACCGGTTTATGACACAAAGTGCAGAGAGCTTGCCGTTTACACATCTGCACCTCGCATGGCGTCACGTGGAAACCCCTAGCCACTTGTTTTACATTTATTTGTTCGACAGATCTGATGATCTCATCCCTTTCTGATTTTGCAGGACAGAGGCGGCTGTGGGAGGCAGTGAAAAGGAGAAGGGCCATGTGTAAACGCAAGTCATGGATGAGCAAGGTATGATGTGGATCCTGCAGGTCTACCAAGAGCAGAGGTTTTATTGCTCAAAGGTTGCTCATTCATACCACATGAGACTGTGATGGAGTTGTCTGTTATGTTTCAAACAAGTTTCTCAATGTTTCTCCTAAAATTCCTTTGGAAAAATAAAAATAGACACAACAGTTGGCATTAAAGGGTTAGTTCACCCAAAAATTAAAATTCTCTCATCATTTACTGACACTCATACCACCCCAGATGTATGACTTTCTTTCTTCTGCAAAACTCAAACGAAGATTTTCAAAAGAATATTTAAGCTCTGTTGGTCTTGACAATGCAAGTGAATGGTTTCCAAAACTTTGAAGGCCCAAAAGGAAGTATAAAAGTAATCCCTATGACTCCAGTGGTTAAATCCATGTCTCCTGAAGTGATATGATAGGAGTGGGTGAGAAACAGATTGTAAGGGGGTTCAGTGGAAAGGAGGAGGCGAGAACCGGCTTGACAACTTAAATAATAATTTAATAAACAACTTAAACACACAACCAAAAACACACAGCACAGCTGCCTGCAATTCTCTCTCTCTCTCTCGAACTGTCGTCCCCGGCCACCTTTATCCCTCGCACGCCCCATCAGGCTGATTGGGGACCGGGTGTGTCTCATTCCAGCCCAGCCTCGCCCTCCTCGGCTCTACACTCCTCCCGGCGTTGCCTCAGGCCGGGGAGCCCCCGGCATGACGTACATCCCCCACCCTTCCTCTCCGGGGGGGGGGTGCCTTACGCCTGGGAGGAGACGGGAGGGGAAAAACAACAAAACAAAATGGCGAGGGAAAGGCCAACACGGAGTGACAGAGAGAGAGAGAGAGAGAGAGAAAAAGAAACTCACCGGTTCTCTGATGCGCCGTCGCGTGGTCCTCGATCACTACTCTACCCTCTCAGGCGGACTGCAGCCGCTCCTTCCCGGGCGGACCGGAGTCAGACCTCTGACCCCCAGCGGACAGAACGCCCCTCCGCGTTCCCGGCGTCCCGTGGGGACACTCCTCCGCCCCTGGCAGCGGCCCTACCACTCCAGGCGGTCGGGGAGTCGCTTCCCTCCTCCCCCCCGCGGACGGCGGTCTTCTCTCGACCCCTCCGTGTTCCCAGGGGACGGCAGGGCACTCCTCTGCCCCTGGCAGTGGCTCCTTCGCTCCAGGCGGTCGGGGAGTCCCGTCCCCACTTGCCTCACGGACGGCGGCCGTTCCCCGCGTCCGGGTGGTCGGGCTACTCTGTCCCCCATCGGACGGCAGCGGTGCTCCCCTGGGTGGACGGCAGTGTCGAGGACCCTCCTCCTTCCCGGGTTTCGGCACCAGTGTAAGGGGGTTCAGTGGAAAGGAGGAGGCGAGAACCGGCTTGACAACTTAAATAATAATTTAATAAACAACTTAAACACACAACCAAAAACACACAGCACAGCTGCCTGCAATTCTCTCTCTCTCGAACTGTCGTCCCCGGCCGCCTTTATCCCTCGCGCGCCCCATCAGGCTGATTGGGGACCGGGTGTGTCTCATTCCAGCCCGGCCCCGCCCTCCTCGGCTCTACACAGATCAATAATTAAGTCCTTTTTTAACTGTAAATCTACACTTTCACATTCTGATATTAAAATAACTTTCACATTCAGCCACCTACTTGGGGCTGGTCAAAGGTGGAGATTTATAGTAAAAGGGACTTAAATATTTATCTGTTTCCCACCCACACCTATCATTTAGCTTCAGAAGATTTGGATTTAAAAACTGGAGTCATATGGATTACTTTTATGCCAACTTTATTTAATTTTTGGACCTTCTGTGTTCTGGTCACCATTCACTTGCATTGTATGGACCAACAGGGCCAAGATATTCTTCTAAAAATCTTCATTTGTGTTCTGATGAAGAAAGAAAGTCAAGCATATCTGGGATGGCATGAGGGTGAGTAAATGATCAGAGAATTTTCATTTTTGGGTGAACTATAAGTAAGAAAATAAAGCTATGATATTGATGTTGTTTGCATAGCTTAGATAATTTGATTATGTTTGAGTGCATATTGAAATTTCTGACTTTTGATTGCAGACTTGAGATCTCTTCTGAAACTAGATGATTACAGAGGTCTTTTTCTCTGGAGAAAATCTGAAGATGAGACTTTAGAAAAAGCCATTTAACCATATTGCTGTGTAGGAGAAACAACTGAGATATTTAAGAGATCATTTATTATTTGGTTCTTTTCTTATGGGTGTCAGTTTACTTCTACCATGTTAATAACATTAATTCAAGTTTGACTATTTTGAAAATTAATACTTACTGTCTGTTTTTGAATAATGGCATTGATGCATTTAGGTTACATACTGTGTAGTATTTTACAGATGTCTGCCAGGTATATGGATGACATACTGTATGATTAGCTATTGTATGTTTAAGGCAGAGGCAGGTGAAATCACCCTCAGCTGTAGTCTTTGTGCTTGGGCCAGCAGGTGTTTACCGGGAAGCGACCTGACTCAGATTCCCAGACCCCAGTGGCGTTCCGCAGTGCATCCCCCTCATCGACCCAGCCAGACGGCCAGCCGGCAGATCTCACTTGCCTTATCAGCGACAGAGACCTCACCCTGTTCGAGAAACTGGGAGATGGCTCCTTCGGAGTGGTGAAACGTGGAGAATGGCAGGCTCCCTCAGGAAGAGTGGTAAGGGGGTTAATAGAAATTGACCAGAAATTATGATGGCTATCTATTCACAAGAGTTTTTCTTCCTTTGCTGTAGCTCAGTGTGGCCGTGAAGTGCCTGAAGACAGATCTGTTGGAGCAGGGTGAAGGTCTGGATGACTTCATAAGGGAAGTTAACGCCATGCATTCCCTGGACCACCAGAATCTCATTCGTCTGTATGGTGTGGTCCTCACACACCCCATGAAGATGGTGAGAAAGGAGAATTGAATTACTGAAAATGGCACTCTGTGGCTGCAAACATTTTTTTTAACATAACTTTATTCTCATATACCTCTAGTGAAACTGAAGTAAGCTGAACCAAACCCTTACCAAACTAAACAAAAATACTCTAAGTGTACCATAACGGTTTTCCCACAAGAGAATCTATGAGGACTTATAAGGGGTGTTTAATCACACTAACAGTGATTAAATTGCAGAAGGTTGTCAAGTCACTGTACTGCAAGTTACTAGCAGGCTTTCCTTTTCGACTGTGATATCCAACTGTTTCAGAAATGTGGATCACATGAGCTCCATTTTCTGCACTCCAATTGTTAGTCACTGCATTGCATCACTGCTCATTTGCATAGAGCTGAACACAGCTCAGTATTGTTGCATGTAGCTCATTAAGCCTCAGATCGCCCACTCTCATTGAAATTTAATGACTTCCGGTCACTTTGACAGTGTGAACTCAATGTGTAAAGACTGTTACAGCTCTTTGTACATAGTTTGTTTTTCTTGATTTGTATTTCAGGTGACAGAGCTTGCCCCATTGGGTGCTCTGTTGGACCGTCTGAGGAAGCGGCAGGGTCATATTTTGATATCAGTGCTGTGCCACTACGCGGTTCAGATCGCCTGTGGCATGGCTTACCTCGAATCTAGACGATTCATCCACAGAGATCTGGCGGCACGCAACATCCTTTTAGCCTCCAATGACCTTATCAAGATTGGTGACTTTGGCCTTATGAGGGCCCTGCCTAAGAACGATGATCATTACGTAATGCAGGAGCACCACAAAGTCCCTTTTGCCTGGTGAGGAACTGGATTTTCATTACTCCTTTTTGCTTCTTTCCCTCCACCAGGCAATGTTGATATGCTTAATGTTTTGCAGGTGCGCTCCTGAGAGCTTGAAGACCCGTACCTTCTCTCATGCCAGTGATACTTGGATGTTTGGAGTAACATTGTGGGAAATGTTCACTCACGGGCAGGAACCATGGGTTGGGCTCAATGGCAGCCAGGTATACCCACACACCTGACCCTAAACACTTTATATAGCTACATGAGGAAAGATGCCATAACATTTTTGTGTGTTTACTTCTATATAGATTCTCCATAAGATCGATAGGGAGGGAGAGAGGCTTATCAAACCAGAGGACTGTCCGCAGGACATTTATAATGTCGTGCTGCAGTGCTGGTCACCTAAACCTGAGGACAGACCAACATTTGTGTCCCTCAGGGACTTCCTAGTGGAGGTAAGGTCTTAGATGACAACAGTAGAGGGGTAATCATTATATTAGTACAGTTTTAAAATACATTGTTCTTGTATAAAAGTCTTTGGATTACAGTAATGCACATACACCAGAGAGGTCAATATAATAACAGGTTGTTTTAATTAATGAGGGTGTTATAAAATTGCTTGTAGACAATGCCCACAGACATGAGGGCACTGCAGGACTTTGACGAGCCAGACAAACTTAAAATTCATGCTAATGACATCATCACCATCATAGAGGGCAGGTAAGAATTTAATCAAACTAACACTTTGCATTTTTGTCATCAACCACTCACAACACCCTTGCAACCATAAAGCAATGCCCTTACAACCACCCCACAACACCCTAGCATCATGGCAATGAGTTTTGCATGGGTAAGCACCACTCACAATGTTTCTGAAAAATGTAAAAATGTAGTAAGTAACAAATCAAATACATTTTGTTACTCTGTATATTTATTCTGATTTTTTAAGTCTGTTCATATTAAAGAATTTTCTCTGTGCTGCAGAGCGGAGAACTACTGGTGGAGGGGTCAGAACAAACAGACTCTGAAGGTGGGACAGTTCCCTAGGAATGTGGTGACCTCTGTAGCTGGCTTGTCTGCTCACGACATCAGCCGACCCCTTAAACACAGTTTCATCCACACAGGCCATGGGGACACAGACCCACACCGTAGCTGGGGCACCCCTGACAAGATCGATGAGTAAGATACTATGACTGTGCAAGGCTGGTCTTTTGTTAATAGAATCTATGGATTTTTTCTTATTGATCACAATAAGACAGCTTTACTTCTGTTCACCACTAGAGAGCAGAAAAGTATTATTTTATGAGACCTTATTTGAAAAACATACAGTATATAGAGGTGGGCTAACTTATTTACAACAGCCCATGTGTTCTGTGTTCAGTCTGTACCTTGGAAATCCCATGGATCCCCCAGATGTTCTTGGGCTGGACTCAAGTGCTGCCAAGCCCACTAAATTACCAAACCGGGCAAAAAGTAAGTGACAACTTGATCATATTGACCTGGACTCCTGTTGTCACCAAGGACTGCGTTTACCTGCACACGAAAATTCAAATTAATATTCTGATATTAATTCTGTGTCATGTAAAAACCTAATTCGGAATATCCATTATAACAGAATTTTAATTTAAATTTCAGCATGTCCATGTGCCTGGGCGACCGCGATGCCTTTCTGAGAATACTTTTCTGACCCCAATACTTTTCTGACTAATCGCACAGCCGAGGACTGTGTGTGCGAGTCAAGAAAATCTAGGTCGGCACGCGGTGAATTTGCGTCACACATACTGTGCGCTGAGCAATCCGCAGCTCGTACACCTGGAGTATACTTTGGCCTTAAGAGTCTCATGACCTACAATTTGCCATTTATTGTACCCCTGTGTGATATTGTTAAGGATATATTTTATAATTCATGATCAATTACTATGCAGAATTATTATATATGAAAGGAAATAAATGGCAATAATGACCATATCCAGTATTTACACAAGAGAATAGAAAGAAAAGAATGTGCATGTCTTGGATATTTGGAATATGTTGATCACCATGTGTATTATAAACAAATATTACAAAAGCATGTAAACCTTTTGTCTTTTTTTTTTAATAAAGGCTTAACTAGAATATAGACCTTAATCTGAAACTTTTGTGCATCTAAACATGGTCACTGCTATGCTCTCCTTTAAATTTCTCATATTCTCTTTTGCTCTCCATTTTTTTCTTTGTTTCTTATTTGTTTAAACTGTGGTGTTAGAACAACCTCCTCCTAGGCCTCCTAAGCCAGCAGTTCTTCTTAAAAGTAAGCACCATTTCTTTTCTTCTCAGTGTCACTGCACAGACTGACACTGGTACTGCATTTTTCCTAAAGTCTTGCCAATTTGGCCTGATTGCTTTTTATTTTCGTTCCCAGAACCATTCTATGACTCTGTGCTTGACGATGATCTAATAGTCACAGGTGTGAAGATGTTCTCTCTTAAGACACCTACATACCTGGGTTTGCGCCTCCGCCCTTGGGAAAGCACCAGCCCGAGCGACCGCCTTAGCGAAGTCTCCCTCATTGACTTTGGAGACGACAGTTTCAGCTCTGCTTCACCATCCCCCATTACAGAGACACCCAACCCCAGCACGCCGAAACTGCCCTTGTCCTCCACCACATCCCTCCTGGACATGGTGCCACCGCAGAGCCCCAACCGTGCTCTGCCCAACCCCATGCACCCTACTCCAGTACTGGATTGGGACATGCGGCCCCTGCCTCCTCTTCCGGCTTACGATGAGGTGGCTGTTGAATGTGTGGAGCAGGAGGACATAGAGGTGAGCTCCATTAATGCATCTACGGCGCAGGAAGACACTGCATCTGAACAAACACAGCCATCAGAAGAAGAAACCAAAACCGATGGTAAGCACAGCATAGAGGACAATCTCTTTCTACCATCCAAACAAACTGAGGAGAGCCATTCGTTTTCACAATCTGCAGACATCTTCAAAGAGCTACAGAGGGAGGTGATGGTGAAGCTTCGGGTCCCCCCAACAGGACGTTCCCTCCCCTCTTCACCCATTCCTTCAGCCCTTGCCCCACACCGCCAGATCATCCTGCCCTCCTCCTATGAGGACAAGCCTCAGATACCCCCCAGAATCCCCATTCCACCCATGCGGCCCTCAAGGCATGCAGGAATATACGGCAGCAGACTGTCGGTCTCCCTTGGAGACAGTGAAGATGACAGCTGTTGTCCACCTCAGATACCCCCAAGGGATCACGCGTTATCTCAGCCCAGTTCCCGGGCCCCAAGCCCCATGGTACCGCAGGGAGGCTCCCCTCAACAAAGATCTAGTCTCTGCTGCGTTGGGTCTTTGGGCTCCTGCCTCTCGCCATCATCATATTCTTCTGCACCATCCAGCTCCTCCACGACCTCCTCCACATCCACATCCACCACCACCAGTTTGACGAGTGGTTCTCAGTATGGCTCTACTGAAGTGGGGCAGACCCGGTCCAAGAGTCCCTGCATCTTGCCTATCGTGTATGGTGGTGTGAAGGCCAGCAGTACTCATTATTACCTGCTACCAGAGAAACCAGCCTACTTGGACAGATACGACAGGTTCTTGAAAGACAAGGAGGGAAGTGATGAGAAAAGATTTACAAATATGGCCACTGTGAGGCCTATGGTTCAACAGCAAGTCAACAAGCCCAGCGTTTCCCCCGGGCAGACCAGTAACAGTGGGAACTCCTATAGTCCGGCTTGGCCGAACAGCACCTTGCTGGCTGGGACAGCTACGCAATCCAGTGCGTACAACCGAGAAACAGTACAACAAGTGAGTTTACAGCAACGTTGTTTGGAAGATAATTAAACAACATAACCATTGGCTGCTCTATGATGTCGTGGTATTTCAAGATGGCTGATTGGTTGGATTCTGTCTCTGTAGGTGCAGGAGGCAGTACATGGAGTGACTGTAGAGGAGTGTCAAACAGCCCTTCAGACTCACAGCTGGAATGTTCAGGAGGCTGTAAAATACCTAAAGGTACTAGAGTCTGGGTGCTTTATTTGAGTTCTGTCACAAGAGGCATATGCAAAATTTATGAAGTATTTTTAACATGTATTTAAAATTAAACATTTACATATTTTACACAATATTTACTCAACATTGCTTTAAAAAATTTAGAAAATGTTAGACAATTCTGTTGGTAGAGTTGAAATTGACGTGGAGAACTACCAAATCTGTTAATCGGCCAGCCGTGCAAAATCAGTCTATCAGTAGTAGATTACTCTATGTTACTTATTACTTATGTAGGTGGAGCAGTTGTTCCGACTGGGTCTGAAGGCTCGGCCCGAATGTCTTGAAGTTCTGGAGAGATGTGGCTGGAATCTGGAGCAGGCCAGTACCCAAATGCTAGACTCTTATGGTCCATCTAGACCTAGGTAAAATTAAAATTGTTTAATAAATTATTAGTAGATTTTTTTTTTTATATTCCTGGCTGACCAAGTGCAGATCACACTGATTTCTCTCTGTTTTGCATCAGGTTCTAACAGCTGGAGGAGTGAACCAAGATGTTCTCCATTCCATCGCAGCCAATAAGATTTTAATGTCAACTGCAGCCCACTGAGTCTGAACCAGTCATAGATATTTTCAGGTCATTTGAATTTTCATTGCTTTACTGTTTATAATCAATGCAAGACAAATCATGCAAAATTCACCTATACTTGAATTTCAATAGTGCAATGTAAACACAGAAAACAAAGTAACAGTGTACATCAGATTTTGTTTTATATGTCCTGCTGATATTAAGTTTTTTCATTTATTAATTAGATAAATGTCTGTTTTTATTGAGTGCATTTAATATTGAATGACTTTACACTCTAGTTTGAATTTACATTCAGTCTGTGAAATGTTTAAGAATGTTTTATTCAGGAGCATAGGAATGATCTCAAGTGTTGTGGAGATACAATATAAAACTTGTCTGCTTTGCTCATGAAGATTATGTTATATGATGTTTGCCCAGTAGTCCTAACTGCTTTGCTGAAAGGTAGACATTGGCAAGTAGGTACTAGTCATTGTAGGATATGCCAAACCCTAACCCTGGCATGAGAAATGGTAAGGCATCCCCCAGGAGGGTCTTAAAAATCTTAAAGTGGGGGTATATGTCCCTCCAGTGTTATGATGGTTGCTACGCCCCTGACTGTACTGGCACAAGAAACATTTGATTTGATGAATTTTATAGACCCTTATTCTCCAATCCTCCCATTAACTTGTTGCATGCAACTCACAGGCTTTGTTGTCGCTAATTTAACAATAGCTAGATTTTATTTATCCTTAGTGGTCTTTTGAGTGGTGTTAGAATAATTTTTTTTGTAATGTGCCATGATGACTGCTGCTTAAACAATTGTGCACGTACAGTATTTAATAGGCAACAATTAATTTAATTGTTAGTTTTATTGGTCCTCTTCATTCTCATGTGTTTGATCAAAGGACCACCAAAGACATCAGTCACGTTACGTAATTAGATTTGTTTGGTGGTTGTTGTTTACACTGTTGCTGCTTAGGCTTCCATTTTGAATGAAGAACATAGGTTTTACGTAATAAGTGAAGACTGGGGGGCCTGGGGAGCTCAGTGGTAAAGACGCTGGCTACCACCCCTGGAGTTTGCGAGTTCGAATCTCAGGGCGTGCGGAGTAACCCCAGCCAGGTCTCCAGGCAACCAAATTGGCCCGGTTGCTAGGGAGGGTAGTGTCACACGGGGTAACCTCCTCGTGATCGCTATAATGTGGTTTGCTCTCGGTGGGGCGTGTGGTGAGTTGTGCGTAGATGCCGCAGTGGATGGCGTGGGCCTCCACACGTGCTATGTCTCCGTGGTAACATGCTCAACAAGCCACATGATAAGATGCACGGGTAGACGGTCTCGGATGCGGAGGCAGCTGAAATTCATCCTTCGCCACCCGGATTGAGGTGAGTCACTATGCCACCACAAGGACTTAGAGCAAATTGGACATTCCAAATTGGGAGAAAAAGGGGAGAAAATAAAAAATAAAATAAATACATAAAGTGAAGACTGGACTCACTGAATACTCCCTTACGCACTTCGCGGTTTGCTCAGGTTCATATCAAAGAAAATGCAATTAGTGTTTGTGTGAAAAGTAGATAGTTTAGTACATAAATTTGATACATGACTGGTACTGAATTACAGCTTTTTTTGTTCTTCAGTCTTCTATAAGTTCAAGGTTTGCTACTCTTTGTCAGTTATAGTTCTCTAATATACTGTACATCACAAACTTTGAATCAATCACATACAGACATCTGGCTCAGCACTTTAAGACTTCTCCTCTGTGTTTGTGTGCTTAGTCATTTTTATGTGCTTCTTTGTTTAGCTGCTCAGTATTACAGTTGTTTTTTCTGGTTTTGTGTATATTTATGCAAATTTAGTTGCAATACAGTTTTTGAAATATAGCCTGTGTCAGTGCTCACCTCATGTAGATTGCATTCCACTCTTTCTGAAGTGGTTGGCAGAATAATAATAATAATTATTATTATTATTATTATTGAACAAGCTTTATGAATGTGTATTTTATAATTATTTATCTGTATTTTTGTAATGAAGAAAATCTTAAAACTGGTGTGATGGAGGTTTAATTATTTTATAACACGCTATATTTGCTTTTCTCAGACACATAAGTTTGATACTTCATTTAGCACAACTGGGATGACCTGCAGCAATATTTGTCCCCGGAGGTTTATTTTCATAGGCATTTGTTACCTTTATGAAGGCATACTTTTCCTAACGTGTAATATAACATAACATAATAATATAACATGTCTTCAATCTTTATCAAACAATTCAATTTAATTCATGGAAATAAATGAGTCTGAGCAATTATTAATTTAATTATGATTAAATCAACAGCAAATACAAAAGTAACTAAAGTAACACAACATACTGTACATTACTTGATATGTTTTAAATGGCCAGTACTCACTGAGCCCAGAGGCAGAGCTGCACCATGGAGCCCACTGAGCCTGGAAGTGGAGCTGCACAAGGAGAAGCTGCACCATGGGGCCAGTTGAGTGAACTGTGAAGCTGCATCATAAGGCCCACTATTCTTGTTGTAATAGAATTGTTGCCATGCTTTCTTAACAACTTGTGTTTTCGGAATTATTAGGATTTTGTTTTATTATGTGCTATGCAGAGAGCAACACTCACCTCAGAGATTTAAAAATATAGCATAAATTAATCTGACAGCTACAGGTCACTCATACTAATCACAGCTAGATAGGCCTACAATATAATATATTTAGAAAAAGAAATCTGTCAATGTAATGCAGCAGGAATACATAAGAAATATCAGAAATTAACATGTATGCAGCATTCCCGACAAAAGAAGCAAACAAATGTGTTGTTGGAAACATTCTTAACCAGAAGTTGATTTTGGATGCTGATACCATTTTACTGTACATTTCTACAAAGAAAACCTTTCTCTCCTCTAATCCACCATTAGCTGTCAGTGCGTTACTAAAGAATGAAAGATTATATAGATTTTAAAATTGCTACATCATTGTCATATTCCCAGACTTTCATATTTGTGTTCCTATGTTCCCATCATTAAACTAATAAAGCATTTCTAGGGCAGACTGTTGACAAATAACCACAGTATTTATAGTAAGTGTGGGAAATCATTGGTCATGGCAAAGTCCAGAACAGCATTGTGTAGATTAAAACATTTTAGATTTTATAATTTCCCTATAATTTGCCATCTACAGTCTGAAAGTGATAGTTCACCCAAAAACTATCAATTCTCCTCCCTGCCCAGTAGGTTGCGATATGCACGAAAAATGTAAAAGTGGAGATTTATAGTACAAAAGGACTTAAATATTGATCTGTTTCTCACCTACACCTATCATATCGCTTCTGAAGTAATGGATTTAACCACTGGATACGACTTTGATTACTGGATTATATTAATGCTGCCTTTATGTGCTTTTGGAGCTTCAAAGTTCTGGTCACCATTCACTTGATTTGTATGGACCAACAGGGCTGAAATATTCTTCTGAAAATCTTTGTGTTCTGCAGAAAAATGAAAGTCATACACACCTGAGATGGCATGAGGGTGAGTAAATAATGAGAGATTTCTCATCTTTTGGGTGAACTATCCCTTTAATGCATTCACTTCGGTCACAAACCTCACTTGCTATCATGTTTATTGTTCGCTCAGTGATATTATATTTTGTTGCAAAATGACATTTTCTTCAGCAATAAGTGATGTTCTACACAGCATGTTTTCTTAAAAAAAAAAAAAAGAATTTACTAAAAATTACTTTTCTGATAATAAGGCGATGACTATGACTTCAAACTATGATGCAACAATGTAGCTAGTTCAATAGACAGGGATGTAAACTACTCACCTTACAGCTACTGTATGGTCACCTTTCCTGCAGCTAATTATCCCTTACATTTTCTACATTTTCCCAATTAAAATAACTTGAAAGAGTTCCTTAAAGATTAGACACTTAAGCTTTCAATACAACAAGAAAGCTTACAATACAACAAACAAATTAACTGAAAATATACATCTGGGGCACCTGCTATGACTTTCTCGGTCGTGCCTAGAAGGGATCCCTCTTTCAATCTCGCGAGATTCTACAACTCTACAGAACATCGCACAGCAACGATGAACGCTAGTAAAAGATTCTTTTCAACAGTCTGTTTTGATAAATAGCCATTCTTGATTATCAATTAAAGCTCTAAAATAAATATTTCACATATTACATTTGATAACTTCATCTCTATGTGTGCTACTGTCAGTCATGAGATATTGTAAGTCAGTGGAGAAGTACATCAGTCAGCACCAGTGTCATGGATCAACTGGGGATCATGTTAACTGAGGATGTACGCGTGCACGTGAATAATTTTACTTGCCTTTTCAGTAAAAAGGCAAGTATTCGTTAAATGTGACTTGTCAAGGAGCAAAGAAAAGACGTTTTGCACATTATAAAAAAATGTTAGTATCATTATTAAACCGTTTTTTTTTTTCATCAATGTATGTTCTAATGAATTTGACAGTTTAAGAGCGACTTTAACCATTTCACAGGGCAACATGGTTGCCCAAGTTAATGTGGGACATTGGTTTGAATGGGAACTGGCGATTACACTTGTCAGAGTAGTAAATCGCATGGGTCTTTTATTTGCAACACTAAAGCATTATATGCTGATATGTGTCAATAACATATTTTCAATTGCTTTTATTTCTTTGTAATGAATAATGGCTTGATGAACTTTCTCTGACCATTAAGTATAACCAGTAGCGGATTTAGGCATGGGCGACATGTGCAGTGTGTGTGTGTGTGTGTGTGTGTGTGTGTGTGTGTGTGTGTGAAAATGAGTGAGAATGTGAGACTGTGATGTCACGTGTCACAGCTAGCCTTGCGATTTCTCACACTTGTGCATATGCCATTTAGTTTCTTAATTAGAGACTGCAGCTAACTCCTTCACAGTCCTGGAAGTGTTGGTGTGAGTAAGACTGAATGTGTGTGTGGGTCAGTGCCTTCAATATAGGATGTTTCATCATCCAACCATCAACTGCTAAAATATGGGACAATAGGTGGCCCGTATGGAATGTCTACATTTCGGCCAAAATGCGGGACGTCCTGGTGTTCTGGCAATCTGACCCAGGATGTCCTACCAATAGTTCAAGCTGTCAAATCAATCTAACGAAATGTCAGGCTCAAAATACCTGTCAGAAAGCACTAGGCTACCACCTTAATAAAAGTTGTAAAAACAGGGAAGGCACATCTTGTCAGCTTGAGGTACCGATCAGAATGCACTGACTACCACATCTATAAATGGAGTTCTTAAATTAAGGTTGGGGAGGAGCTTGCTCATCTAATCTGCCAATTAACCTGCAGGCTGCAGAGCATATAAGCCGCCACTTACCTCACTCTAGTGACAGTCTTTCCAGCATCCCTCCACCTCCCCATCTCCATCCTCAATCTTTTAAGAGTTCCTGCCTTATAGCTTCTTCCATATATTAATTAGTCCATTAGGGGGGTAAATTAGAGCTCGAGTCGGGCTTCATCCTCGAGCCCCTCCTTTTGCGGACAGCAATCCACATACAGTATGTTTACCCTTTATCACTCAAAGATTATAGGGGCAAGCGAACTCATGAAAGGATGTAATAAAAAACATGGGATACTTTAGCAAAATCAAGTCAAGCTCTTTATTTTTATTTTCCAACAAGTTTTTTTTGATAAATGAATTAGCTTTGATATCAAAAGTATCCATGTAAAACCCATTTAAACTTTAATTTGTTACTTATCAATCAAATCAGAAAAAAATACATTAAAAAATCCATCTGGAGCAGGAATCGCACTGCGCCTAAAATTGGAGATATGGAACTAAACATTACATGCTAACAGTACATCAAGTGCAAAGCTGAAGTTGCTTTTGTGAAAATGCTATATTTGTACAATTTACCAGATTTAACATTGTGAAGATGTCACTCTCAATTTTGAGATCAAGGTACCACGTGGCAGGCTGTGCAGAAGGCATCTACTTCACCTTGTTAAAAAAAAGATTGTATATTTCACTTGATCTGATTAATTACAACAGCCGCATCCCCAAAATGCATAATTATAATAATAGAGTAGCTAGAGTAGATTCCCATACATTTGTTGCACAATACAATTTTGATGTTCATGCCTGGAGCGATATCAATCAAAAATGGTGTGGGAATGGCAGTGGATCATTGAGAACCATCTCAGACAAAAGGGTACCAGGCCTTAAAAATCATAGAGGCCCTAACTTGCTGGACTCCTCATTAACATCAGGTTACAAAGTTTAATTAATATTTTGGCCGGCAAACTAATGCAAACCGCATATAAGGTTTGTGTTTTAGAATGTTTAGTGTTCAGTCTGACTCTGAATTCCAATTGCTTCACACATTTTGTAACTGCTGTATTGCGGCAAAGACCTCAGCATTTTCATATTAAGAACGAGCAACATCCTTTTTATTATTATTAATTTATTTTTTTGCTTACACAAGTCACTTGATTATGGAACTCTGGCAGCATTAAAAGCATTTTGGTTTCATGGTAGAAGGGATGTCAAAATAAAAGGGACTGCTGAAGACCTACACTACACTAATATTCTTTTGGTGCAAAAATTAATTAAAAGGGAAAGGTGGACAAATGATAAAATCTTACCAGCATGTGGGATTAGTGTGCAGGAGTTCTTGCACTCTTATCGGATTTCACATCAGTCTGCACTTCTAAAATTCAGCTGTAAGGTATTCTTAAACTAAAAAATGTTTTTAAATCTTCAGGTTTAGTGAACACTACCCAACATACAGATTCAATATGGGACGCATCATTTCATATTTAAATACGGGACGATTAAGTATTTTACGGGACGGGTGACAATCCTACCTGGAGGTCTAATACATTCTCATGAGCAAAGTGTGAGGAAAATCATGTGTATCGGGAGAAATTGTAAATTGGGAGTACAGTGGGAGGAGAGATGAAAAAACACAGGGATGAGTGTTGGGAGGTAGTTGTAACAAAGCTAGTCATTCTTTCAAAACCTCCTAACATGCTTTCATCAGGGTTGTACATGTTTTCTTTCATATAATCACTGTTTCAGAACACAAGATTATTGTAACGTGTAATGAGAACATTTGGTTTAATCAACCAAACAGAATGATCTTCTTTCAATTTAGTAATTTTATCAATCTGTTCATCTTTAGCAAACAATGCAAGAGACATGTTTCAAATTAACTTTAAAAGATGTTAAATAATTGTTTTTACAGTACTGTAAACTCACATTAGGAAATACACTTATATTGCCTGACCAAATTGACATTACTGTATATTCATAATGCCTACAACATCAACCCAATGTGTAATCAAAAGATGTGATCAGTGAAGATACAGTATGATGCTGGACTGACACTCTCTGTAAATTCTGACATTACAGTATGTTGTCAATACATGATACAGTAAGAATTGTGTAACAAATACAGTAATGTACACTGTAATGTCATTTACTGGACCATACTGTACCGTACTTTAACAGTACAGTATGAATTAACTGACAGTTTACCTATTCAGACTGGGGTGAGTAATTACATTTACTTTATCATTTAGCAGACGCTTTAATGGTAACCAAAGTGACTTACAAATGAGAGAGACTCCCAAATTTGTCACAGACCTGTAACTTGCATTATAGTAGTTAGGACTTTGTTTACTGTAACACATGGTGGACATTGATGGCCCAGATGTCATTGGACTCACCAGTTCCCTGATTCCTAACTCCTCTGTGACCTCTCTGACCGGCCTCCAGTATACAGATTCATTGTTTGGTTCCTCTTCCTTGCAGTCTATCCTGCTCTATGTTGATACATTGCAAATGCTCATACACACTCTGAATGCATGTGGTACAGTACATACTGTAAACAAGAATGGTTACGTATGATGCAAATTGGAAATTGTAATGGAGGCGGAAGCCGAGGAAGAATCCATATGCGGATGTTTATTCAAACAGTCCATCAAAATCCAAACACAGTGTCAGAAAAACAGGCAGTGAGGTCAAAAACACAGTAAAGCAGTCCAACCAGGCAAACAGGCAAAAGGGGAGATCCAAAAGAGAAGTCAAAACAAACAGGTCAAAAACACTAGGCAATAAGGCAAAGATATAAACGCTTTGTAAGGCAGATGATCTGGCAATACTTCGCAATATGGGAATGAGCATGCATGGCTTATATACTAGGCAAACAGGAAATGACATTACAGGAACTGATGTGGCAGGAAACAGGAAGTGACAGTTCAGAATTCAGGTGAGGGCTCCCTCTGGTGGGCAGGAGACCGCTCAGATGTTACAGAACCCCCCTCCTCTAGGAGCGACTCCTGGCGCTCGGCGTGGATGTCCCCGTGGTCGTGGCGCTGGGCGGTCTGGCCTGGCTCGATGAAATTCCTCTATGAGTGAGGGGTCCAGAATATCAGAAGCAGGTATCCATGATCTCTCCTCAGGCCCGTATCCCTCCCAGTCCACCAGGTATTGGAGCCGACCCCCTCTACGCCTCGAGTCCAGCAGCATGTTCAGCCTATAAGCTGGCGATCCGTCAATGTCCAGCGGAGGCGGTGGTTCTTGAGACTCAGCGTTGGGATCAGCATTCAGGTGGACCGGTTTGAGGAGTGAGACATGAAATGGAGAGATGCGGTAGTTAGCAGGAAGCTCAAGCTGATATGTAACCTCATTTATCAGTTTTACGATTTTGAATGGGCCAACATACCTTGGGCTGAGCTTCCTGCTCTGCAGACGTAAATTGATATCCCTCGTAGAGAGCCAGACCCTCTGTTCCGGTTGGTAGCGAGGATGTGGGCGCCGTCTCCGGTTAGCCTGGAGTTCTTGCCTTCGTACGGCTCTTTGAAGATGGACATGAGTGCTGTCCCATACCCTCTCGCTACGACGTATCCAGTCGTTGACCGCAGGAACAGAGGAAGGTTCGCCAGACCACGGAAACAAAGGAGGTTGATATCCTAGCACGCATTGGAATGGGGTTAGTCCTGTAGAGGCATGGGTTAATAAATTCTGTGCATATTCTGTCCATGGCAAGAACTCTGCCCACCGATTCTGTTCCCGGCTACAGTATGTTCTCAGATATCTACTAATTTCTTGATTCAGTCTCTCGACTTACCCGTTTGACTGGGGGTGATATCCTGACGTCAGACTCACATTGATGTCTAATTGTCGGCAGAAGGCTTTCCACACCTGAGATGTGAATAGAGTCCCCCGGTAAACCATAGATGCGGAAAACCTGGTGAAACAGGGCTTGAGCCGTTTCCATGGCGGTTGGCAGACCCTTGAGGGGAATAAGACGGCAAGACTTGGAGAATCTATCAATGATGACAAGAATTGTTGTGAAATTTTCGGATGGAGGGAGATCAGTAACAAAGTCTATTGACAGGTGAGACCATGGACGTTGCGGGATGGGTAGTGGTTGCAGAAGACCAGATGGCAGTTCCTTGGGGGTCTTCGATTGTGCACAAACCTGGCAGGCTTTCCCATAATCAGTTACATCTCTGTTCATCGTTAACCACCAGAAAGCGTTGTGGATTAATTTGATTGTGCGTGAGATACCTGGATGACCTGAGGTGATGGAGGTATGAACCCATTGCATGACCCGTTGTTGTAGTTCCTGGGGAACATATTGTTTGTTCGGGGGGCACATAGCAGGCGGAGGATTTTGCTGCGTGGCTCTTTGGATCTCCTCCATGATGTCCCAATTCACAGGAGCAATAATTACAGAAGAAGGGAGAATGGGTTCAGGAGAATGAACTTGGAGAGGAGGGTCATGGCATCTGGAGAGGGCGTCTGCCTTGCCATTCTTACTTCCTGGGCGATATGTCACAGTAAATTGGAATCTTGAAAAGAACAGTGACCATCTGGCCTGATGTGAGTTTAGTCTCTTGGCACTCTTTACATACTCATTTTTGTGATCGATGATAACCTGGAACGGGTGAATGGCTCCCTCCAACCAGTGTCTCCACTCCTCTATCGCAGCTTTCATGGACAGCAACTCCTTATTTCCAACATCATAGTTTCTTTCGGCAGAAGTGAGTTTTCTTGGGGAAAAAAAAAAGCACACGGGTACAACTTAGCTGGTTGACCCTGACGCTGTGACAGTACTGCTCCAATTCCACAGTCAGATGCATCTACCTCCACTACAAATGGGAGGTTAGGGTCAGGGTGTTTCAGGATAGGTGCCGAAGTAAAACTTGACTTGAGTTTTGTGAAGGCGATGGTGGCTTTGTTTGTCCACTTTAACTTGGATGGTTTCCCTCTCATAAGAGACGTCAAAGGAGAGGCGATCATGCTGTAATTCCTGATGAAACGCTGGTAGAAGTTGGCAAAACCTAGAAATCTTTGAAGTTCCTTGATTGTGGATGGTTGGGGCCATTCTGTGACTGCCTGGATCTTGGTAGTGTCCATCTCCACTCCCTGATGACTTATGTGATATCCCAAGAACGTTGTTTTCTGAACATGGAACTCACATTTCTCAACTTTTACATAGAGTTGATGCTTAAGACAAGAGAGGATGTTTTGGACATGTTCAATGTGTTCAGCTTCCGACTTGGAGTAAATCAGGATATCGTCAATGTAGGCAATAACATATTGGTTCAAGATGTCTCTGAAGATATCGTTAATGAATGACTGAAAACACAGCTGGCACGTTGGCTAGCCCAAATGGCATCACCAAGTACCCATAGTGACCTCTGGTGGTGAGAAATGCAGTCTTCAACTCATCACCTTCCTTAATCCGGATGAGATAAGTGCTTCTTAAGTCTAACTTGGTGTATATCTTAGCTTCACAAAGTTGTTCCAGGGCAGCAGGAACAAGAGGGAGCGGATAGCGGAATTTTACCATCACGTTGTTAAGTCCACGATAATCAATGCATGGTCGTAGACCTCCGTCGTCCTTCTCAACGAAGAAGAAACCTGCTGCTGCTGGTGAGGTTGAAGGTCGAATGAATCCAGAGTTAATAGCCTCTTTGATGTAATCTTCCATGGCTTGAGATTCTTAACACGATAGTGGGTAGACTTTACTCTTAGGTGGCATGGCATTGGGCAGAAGGTCGATGGTGCAATCCCAGGGGCAGTGTGGTGGTAGCTGTGTAGCTTTGGATTTGCTGAATACCTCTACGTATTCATGATAGCAGGCAGGAATTTTGGGACTGGGGGCAGTGAACGGACTCTCAACACTCGTGGCGAGACATGGTCTTGGCATATTGATGTTCATGCAATGGGTTAGGCAGAATTTGGACCAGTGAGACAGTTCTCCATGATAGTACAGGATCGTGAACAGATAACCATGGATGTCCAAGGATGATTTCATACCTGGGTGAGTCAATGATGTAGAGTGATACGTTTTCACTATGGAACAGACCAATCTGTAGCGGCGCAGGTGCAGTTTGTCGGGTGATACCTCCCTCAATGGGTTTGTTGACATTAGTGATGCAAATTGTGGGAACACAAGGTAACGTAGGTAGACTGTATTTCTTGACAATATCTTTGTTGATCAAATTCAGAGCAGCACCAGAGTCAATCAACGCAGTCATGGTAATGGGACCATTTTTTGTAGTCAGCTGAACAGGAATCAACAACGATTTTGAAATCTGAAGAGAGCATTGATTAACACTCCCCCGTCTGGTAGTAGTGGTGGCTCTCCTGACTTTGTGTGGGCACTCAACGTTACGGTGGCCTGCTTCACCGCAGTAAAAACACAGATCATGTTGGCGGCATCAAGTTCTCTCTTTATCAGATAGATGTGCATAGCCTATTTGCATGGGTTCTTGGTTGACGGTTGGTGTAGTGAGGAAGTGTGTGTGAGGCAGATGAGCAGATTTCCTCTTAGGATTGTTTCTCAACAGGTTATCTATCTTGATGGCCATAGTAACAAACTCAGAGAACGTTAAATCCTAACCCTCGCATGCCAGTTCCGTCTGAAGCTCAAGGTTTAAACTCTGTTTGAAAACAGCCCTTAGAGACACATCATTCCATCCACTTTGAGCGGCAAGGGTTCTAAATTCAATAGCGAAATCTGGAGTGGTACGGTTGCCTTGAGACATGTGTAACAATTGTGTGGAAATATCCTTTCCCCCCTCGGGATATTCAAACACATCTCTGAGTAGTTGTAAGAAGTATGCAAAGGAGGAACGAAACTGAATCCGTCTCCCAAACCGCTGCAGCCCAATCAATCGCTTTACCAGATAACAATGACATCAGAAAAGTGCATTTACTTGCTTCACTTTGAAACTGATCTCTCTGGCTTTCAACATAAATGCGTGCTTGTCTGATAAAACCACGACATTGTCCTGCAGAGCCATCAAACTTGTCTGGCAACGCCAGTCTTACCGTTGGTGGTGTAGCCGAAGGAAGCGATCGAATATAGTGGGTCAAATGATCGTTTGCCGACTGCAGTTTGTTGAGCTGCTCTTGGTAGTTCTTCAGCATTTTGCTCTGATAATCGACCGCCGCTTGAAGCTGAGGAGCTTCTGCTGGATTCATAGTAGGCGAAGTATTCTGTAATGAGGCGGAAGCCGAGGAAGAATCCATATGCGGATGTTTATTCAAACAGTCCATCAAAATCCAAACACAGTGTCAGAAAAACAGGCAGTGAGGTCAAAAACACAGTAAAGCAGTCCAACCAGGCAAACAGGCAAAAGGGGAGATCCAAAAGAGAAGTCAAAACAAACAGGTCAAAAACACTAGGCAATAAGGCAAAGATATAAACGCTTTGTAAGGCAGATGATCTGGCAATACTTCGCAATATGGGAATGAGCATGCATGGCTTATATACTAGGCAAACAGGAAATGACATTACAGGAACTGATGTGGCAGGAAACAGGAAGTGACAGTTCAGAATTCAGGTGAGGGCTCCCTCTGGTGGGCAGGAGACCGCTCAGATGTTACAGAAATATTGTTACAAATTCATTATGTTTGCTTATCCAGTTCTGAACATGTAATTTATTGTAGATGTTGATATTTTACAAACATAACATAGTGAAACCAGTTGAAAGTCCATAGATATACCAAATGATTCACTGATAAACCATTAAGATCAGTTGGATGAAATGATACTCAATGTATTCAAACGAATGGCAAAAAATACAAATGAAAAGTTTGACGTTAATAATATTATGAAAGGCAGTCACTTTTAATGAAAGGTATATATAGATGAAACACTTATTTGGTGTGGTGAAAGCATTACTTTATGATTTTGTGTTTTGTACTTAGTCAATTGAAAATATGCTGAAATTATTGAAAAAAAAAAAAAATGCATTTTTGATGATCTGTTGTGATTGTACTAACAGTTTTGAAAATGTTCCACTTATTTGTGAAAACTACCAAAGCAAATAAGAAAAAATGTAAATGTACATAGTCTTTTAATCACACTATTTTAACTGCATATAAAATGCATGCCTTTACTGTGAGAGTGCCTCCCTACTTAAGTCTCAAAGGCCCAGAAGAGAAAAATAAGGGACATTCTATGAGAAATCAAACAACATGGAACAAGGCACAAACGACCCAAATGTGTACTGTAGAGGATGATGGCATTCCAAAGCAAGTGTTTATTTATTACAGTGTGATCAGATTTTTGTGGGATAAAATGCCTGTTGTCCTCAGATAAGACTATGACAACTGCCAGACATGTCAGGCTTGAAGCTCAGTCAGTCAGTAGGTAGGTCAAATACAGTTTCAATAAACTCTTATCGAAAAAGCCCCACCCCATTCATATAATCACCGATGACTCATGTTCCTGCTAGGATTAGAAATTAGAATTGATGTCACAGGTCAAATCTGTGTCTGTTTACTTTAGCCACTGTCCAGATTCTGCAGACCGCTATCACAGAAACATCATAGAAAGCTGTCAGATCGATAACACTCCTGTTGTAAACTATGCTGCTGTGCTTCCCATGGTCCAGCTAGTTTCCCTGGAATCTCACGGCAGCTGGCACTACTTCAAGTCTTTATATACAGGCATTTTCATCATCCGCTGAATCTCTGGAGGAAAATGACACAGTTGGGTAAACTAAAAGGTTTACCTCTGTAATAAGTGTGTGGTTATTACCTAGAGAGGAGAAAGTGCTGTCTGCAATTGGGTGGGAGGAATTATTCCCAATTCTATTGCCTCCTGTGTGCTGGAGCATTAAAGATCTGTGTCAGAGGCTTAAAAGTTCCATGACTCATTCCCGAACCTGAGCATATCGATCCCCATCACATTCAGGTGATTAACCCAAGTCAAAGGTGTTAAACCCAAGTGACACACGGGTTTGTGGGCTACAAGTGACCAATTTCTCTAAAGAAATATTGTGAGTTAAATATATTTCAGTCATGACAAATCTCTGAAATATTTAGCATGTTAATGTGTGTGTGACATATCCACAAATACACATTCATAGAGAGTTAGCATGTGGACATGCTGCTGCTGCTGCACGGTTGTACAAAACATGCTGCATCGATCATTTATGACATGCTACTGCACAAAGAAACATTACAAACTATCCCCCAACAAAGCAGGAAAGCTGCAAAAAACTCATAACACATAAACACAAAACACAACCTCCCCAACCAAGCACATCTATCACCAAGACTTGTGTACTGCTGCTGCTTCGAAGAGCCACGTGCACCGTGTGTATGCTAGCTAGTGTGCCTTGGCCACAGGTCAAATTGCATAATGCTAATTAACTAAATTTCTATGTGTAACTGGGTCTGTTTGGCCTGACTCATAATGTGTACCTGAGCCAAGAAAGCCCAGAGATTAGTGACTTAGACTAGCTATGTGTGTTTTTATTTATTCTAATGATCAAAGATAGCAATTGTGCCAGCTAGATTTGGCTAAGGCTTACCTTATTAATGATGCGCTTCTATGTGTCATGTCCAAAAGCAGACCTTACTGTGCAAGCTATAGAGGGAATGCCCCAGCAAACCACCTGAGCAAAAAGTATTTTCAGTGAAAAACTAGCTTATCTGTAAAACTGAGCCATTTAAATGTTAGACAAAGAGAGAGCCGCAAAGTTGATTGGCTACACCATTACAAGTAAAAGGACCAATCAGCTTACACCATGCAGGCTGACTGGCTTAATATATCACATGTGAGCCAGCCGATTGGCTACAGTTAACAAGTTAAAAACTTATGAGCTTGTGCCACAGAGTTTCAAAATAAACGGAAAGAGGATACAATCATCACCCGTCTTAGAATAGAACACACTGGTCTAAATAAATTTTTTATTTGTAATATGGAAGCGTGAAACTGGACAATGGATACATTGCAGCCAAGTAGAGACAGTGGAACATGTGCTTCACTACATGGCATATGAAAATTATCTGAACTTAAGGAAAAACTACAAACTATAGGTGTAGTCAACATCTCAATGCAAAGTTTGCTTATAAGTGGTCCAGGACAAGAAATAACATATACTACATAATTAAATTATCTCAGCGTAACAAGCCTATATAATAGAATCAAACTTTTTTTTTTTCACTTCCTTTCATCACTCCACACTCCTCCCAGTTGGTGGCAGTAATGCACCTAAAGCTGGTTTGCCAGCTGTCAACAATACTCAGAAGAAGAAGAAGCCATGGAGGTGGCTGAACTTTGGTCATAAGTTAAACTCTATCAATAGCATTTGTAGGGTGTTGTTGTTAACAACAGAAAATAAATGTTGTTACGTATTTAGGATCACGTAGAGATTAAAGATATATTCCATGTCAAATAAGTTAAATTCACTTATTCCTCAGTTGGTAAAAACATGCAAACAAATGTATTGAGATTTTTGCACTTACAATGGAAATCTTTCCTAACAATCTGCTTTATTTTGGTATTCCATGGAAGAAAGAAAGTCATACGGGTTGGAAACAACATGAGGTTGAGTAAATGATGACAGAATTTTCACGTTATGTGAAATATACCTTTAACCCAAAAATAAGAATCCAAATGGAAGACTACTTACTACCTTGGCTTTGAAAGATATCCAAAAAGAATAAAAAAAAAAGGAGAGGTGCTCATCATCATCAAATTTAAGTAGCAAAAGAGCAAGGCACTCAGTCTCAAATATACAAAATTATTTTATTGGGCAGCAAACAGTAAAAAGCCAGTGTATATTGGCAGACTGGTTGAAAATATGCATTGGCTTTTTAATGTTTTTTCAATGAATACTTTTGGAGATTGAGTGTCTTGATCATTTTCTATGTAAATTATGCCTTTAACCCATTAAGATCAATTGAACGTAAAAAGAAGTGGATGCCTGAATAGCATACAAGCATATGTCTTATAAAGTCATAAAATCGAACCACTTCATGGATTTAATAGTCTTCTAAAATATGAAAATATTTTAATAAACACTTTTTTTAAGTTCTTAAAGGTCTGAGGGGTAGAGAGAGAGAGAGGGCGCTGAGTGACATTTCCTTGAACTTTAATGTTGGTCAGACATTAGCGTGTGCGGGGGTTTGCGAGGACAAATCTGAGGGTACAGGTGGCTCGTTTTAAGATAAGACTGAGGCTGTAGCCATTCATTTTCACAGCGACAGATATCTGCTGTTCACCAAATGCACTCCCCACCATCATGACACCTCTGTGCCCCCCTCCCACCTTGGTGAGAAGCACACAGGAAATTAATTAACGCCTTGATGACTAATCGATACAAAAATGCCCATCAAAGAGCCTTAGTTACCTGTTAGGTAGAAAAATACATTAGGTGAACTTCTGAAATATGTGATGAACATGTTTATCATTCTCAGTCTTTGTTGTTTACTTTTTCACCTCTCATTAAGCACAACTCTTCGGCCTGAGCTGAGACTGGGGTTGAACATGTTTGTTTTCTTCGTTGTACACTTTGTTGTGTGGTGTGAAATTTTCAGTACTTCCCTTTTGACCTCTGTTCATCCTTTTCCACAGGACTTTTCAAAATTCATGTCATAATAATAATGTGTTCTTGTAAGTGTGATTCTGTGTATCACAAGTGTGAAAAGGGTCTTATGCTGTCCTGATGTATGAATCTGAGAGTTGAGAAAAAGCATGCTCCTGTGTATGTTCCAGTCGTCCTTTGATAAAAATTGACAAAACCTCACCATATAAGCTACATTTTCCATTATAAATGAGTGGTGGTGGTGTAGTGGACTAAAGCACTGAACTGATAAGCAGAAGGTTGATGGTTCAATTCCCACAGCCACCACCATTGTGTCCTTGGGCAAGGTACTTAACTCCAGGTTGCTCCAGGGGGATTGTCCCTGTAATAAAAGCACTGTAATTCACTTTGGATAAAAGTGTCTGCCAAGTGCATAAATGTAAATAAATGATCAACAGGTGTATACACAAGCCACTGTGCTAAATCTAACAAAACCTCCCTTTTGGGACATTTAGGGCATCTCTGAATGGAAAAATTACTCATAAATAAGAACAATACTATTTTTCAATATTCTAAAAATGGTACTAAAATAATTTAGGAGTACTAGGCATCCTTCCGTCTTCGGGAGATGATGGTGTAGCTTCCAGTTGGGTGATGTTCTATCTGCACCTTTGCAAGTGGCTGAATAGTCTGACTCTTGAATGACAGTCTCTGCTGCATCTGCTGCATATGAATGATGGCAACGCCTGCTGAGGCTGCTGTTGTTTTTCCTTCCTCCTTGCTCTCTTTGCAGCAAGGTTTTTTCTTCTGGCCTCCGCAGCTTTCTGTATGCCCTGTCTGACAGTAAGGTGCCAAGCGGTGCGCTACTCTGCGCTACTTTCTCACGTGTTGATGTTGATGTTGGACAGCTTCGTGTCTTTCTTGCAGATGTCTTTGTAGTGCAGAAGTGGGCGTCCAGTCGGTCTTGAGCCCTCTACTGGCTCGCCGTATTGTAGGTCCTTGGGTATGCTGCCTTGTTCCATTCTCCTGATGAAGCCAAGCCATCGAGGGTGCCTTTCGCTGAGAGTGGTGAACAAGCTGTTCATGCTGGCGCATTCCAGAACTTCTGAGTTGGGTACTTTGTCCTACCACTGAATGCGCAGAATGTGCAAGGGTGGAAGAGGCCTGGTAGATGAGCAGTTTGTCTTTTGCGTGAGATTTGGGTTGTTCCAGACTCTATGTTTCAGTCTGGCCATGGCTGCTGCTGCCTTGGCGATCCTGCCATTCACCTCTGTATCGATGGAGAGTGAACTGGAGATGGTGGACCCAAGGCAGGTAAAGTTCTCAAGAACTTCCAGGTTGTACTCATCAATGACGATGGTGGGGGGGGGGGGGTGTCTGCATCCTGGGCCATGACGTTAGTCTTCTTCAGACTGATGGTTAGTCCAAACTCCTTGCAGGCATGGGAGAGGCGGTTGACAAGCTGCTGCAGACTATCTTCTGTGTGTGACGTCAAGGTAGCATCGTCGGTGAAAAGCATCTCACGGATGAGTACCTCTGTGAATTTAGTCTTAGTGCAGAGACGGGAGATGTTGAACAGCTTGCCATCATCCTTGGTGTGAATGTAGACTCCCTCGCTGCAGTCCTTGAAGGCGTATTGGAGAAGCATGGAGAAGAAGTCCTCTCCTGTTGACCAGATCAAACGCCTTCGTCAGATCAATGAAGGCAATGTAGAGGGGCAACTGCTGCTCTCGACAATTTTCCTGCAGCTGGCATAGTGAAAAGATCATGTCTAAAGTTGACCAGCTGGCTCTGAAGCCACACTGGGACTCTGGGTATACTCAGGAGGCTAGGGTCTGCAGGCACGCCAGAGCGACATGGGCAAATGCCTTCCCGACGATGCTGAGGAGGGAGATGTCCCAGTAATTATTGCAGTCACTGCAGTCTCGTTTGTTCTTCTACAAAGTTATGATGTTGCTGTCTCACATGTCCTGGTGGGTGTGGCCCTGTTCCCAGCAGAGGCAGAAGAGTTTGTGCAGTGGCTGAAGCAGCATAAGTTTCCTGCTCTTCAGGACTTCTTGGGGATGCCATCTCTCCCAGGGGCCTTCCCACAAGTGAGGCAGTCAATGGCTTTGCTAAGCTCTTCCAGAGTGGGTGGGTGTCTAGCTCCTCCATGACTGGCAGATCTGTGATGGCATCCAGGGCGGTGTGTGTGATGACATTTTGGGTTGATTACAGCTCAGGGTAGTGCTCAACCCAGCGCTGCAGCTTTTTCCACTGGCCTGTGATGACTTTGCCTGATTTTGACTTGAGGGGTGGTCTTGGTGGTTGAGGGGCCTGTCGCCTTCTTGATGCCCTCGTACATCCCTCTTACATCTCCGGTGTCAGCAGCTGCCTGGATAGTACTGCAGATGTTGGTGGGTGTAGGTGTTGGTGCAGTGGCAGGCCTCAAGTGCACTTTGGCTAGGCAATGCCTTGTAAGCCAGGAGGGCTTTCCTCTTCACTTCAGTTCACTTCAGTCTATTTCCTCCCAGTGGGCCTCATACAAATCAGCATTTTTAACCTCCTTCTTCCCATAGGCAGTGATAGCTGAGTTGTACACAGCGAATTGGAGGTGGGACCACCTGGAGTCAATGGTGTTTTCATCTGGTGTTTCCTCGGTGAGAGCCTCCTGCAAGTTGCTGATGTATTGCTGCGTGTTCTCTGGATTGCTTGTGCAGCAAATGTTAATGTGTGTGAGGCCCTTCTCCTTGGAGTGGTGTAGCTTTTTTGGTGCTACTCACACCTTGCTGGCCATGAGGGATTGGTCCGTGTTGCAGTTGGTAACTGAGGAGGATACTGGCAAGTTCCGCCCATCTGCTGATGACGAGGTCTAGCTGGTGCCAGTGGCGGGAGTGCAGGTGTCTCCATGACTCCTGGTGGATCTCCTTGCATTTGAAGAAGGTGTTTGACATGCATAGATGCGGAAGTAGCACATCTCGAGCAGATGTTGACCATTTTCATTGATCTTGCCCCTTCCATGAGGGCCAAGGCAGGTGGGCCAGGCCTTGTGGTCAGCACCCACTCTAGCATTGAAGTTTCTGAGAAGGTAAAGTCCTTCTGTGCTAGGGATTTTGGATATTGCTTAATCCAGAGCCTCATAGAATTGGTCTTTCTCCTCTGGGGTGGAACAGAGGGTTGAGGCGTACACGCTGATGATGTTGGCTGTGCCAGAGGATGTTAACAGGTGGAGGGCAAGGATCCTCTTGGTGCCTGATGAGGGAAGCTCGATGAAGGCGACAAGCGCGTTCTTCACACCGAAGCCGACGCCATGCTGCCTTGTTTCACCCGAGGACTTCCCCTGCCAATAGAAGGTTTAGCTAGCTTGTTTAGCTTTCTGAAGGTGCCACTGTCAGCCAGTCGGGTCTCCTGTAGGCAGGCAATGTCGACTTTCAGTCTGGAGAGTTCCCTGTCGATGACGGCAGTCTTGCATGTGTCGCCGATCTGCTGCGGGTCAGCAGTAAGTCCAGGACACGTGGTCTTGATGTTACAGCTTGCAAATCGAAGAGCTGGAGTCTTCTTTCTTTTTTAAGTCTTGCCTGGTGCGATGTTTTTGGCCTACTTGTCGAGTTGGTTCTCCAAGCTCCACGCACCTAATGAAGCAGGCAGGCCATGGCAGGATGGCACCTTACTGGCTGGAGGCTGCCCAGCTTGGGCGGCCGGTAGCTGTCCAATGAGATGCAATGACCTCTCCCATCGTCGGAAGTGACCCCTGGCACTCATTTCCTACACCAATCAGATGAGTTTATCACCAGATACTGCCACTTCCCGTGTTGTGCCAACACCTTGTGGCATCGCTGGAGTGTCCTCTCCAGTGGAGCTATGAAGCCTGGGCAGAGTACTATGGAGAATCAGCTGTTGCCCATGTAGCAAACCCCCCTCTCCATGCAGCTGGTGGATCCAAGGGAACGACGGATGCCGATACAACTTGGCACCAATGGCGTCGCAGGAGTTGCCAGAAGAACAGTGGTACATTGGAGTTTACATTCTCCTAGATGAGCGACCATCCAAGGTTAATGAGCCCCATCTGCCCGAAGCAACTGGTTTTAAGGCGTCAGTGACCTGCCTTCACCCCTTCTCCTGTTTGTTGAAAACGTGGTTTGCCGGGCTTAGAAGATCAGCCACTTGTGAAGGCCAGGAGCTGGATTTTGGTTGACAGAGGCATTCAGAGGCGCACACCATATGGAATATTTTTGGAGAAATGGGAGCTTATCCCCACTTCCTCCCAGGCTGTATCAACCTTGGACCATTAAAAATGGTACTAAAAGAAATTAGGAGTAGGGTTATTAATTATAATTAGCTTAAATATAAAAGCAGTTAATTTGGGTTTTTGCCTACATTGTGGGATCCAACTGTCCCCTCGAGGAAAACAGCATAATTCCAAATGAAATAATGAAAATCTATAAATGCAGAAATATTTTGTAAAGGTAAGGTTTAGGGCTAGGTGTTGGGTTTGGGATTAGAAAATATTATTAGCTAACTATAAAAACAGTGTAAGTCAATGGGGACCACAATGAGAATGGCTTAATAAATACACTTACTGATGCCTTATGTAAAAATGCAAAAAGTTTTGAATTTTGAATAGGTTTAGGAGAGAAAACTTTACTATATCTCTATAAAAATAATCAGAGGTAAAATCAGTCTGTGCTTACAGGACCAAAATTTGAACCACTGCCCCCAGTGGCCGAAGAGCTAAGTGTTTTTGAATGCATGGGCACTTGTGAACTCCAGTTTCTGGGCGCAATGTCCAAAGAGAAGTGCCAATCCGCTTAAGGAGAATAAGAGCAAACCAAATTAATAAACATACTAAATAATGTATTAAGCCCAAAGGATACTTCTGTTTTGCAAAGCATCTATGTACAGTTGAATGCTAGCCTTTTTTAAAGTGTACTTCATTTGACTGTGCACGCAAACTTGCGTGTCTTGTTCTTTCTGTGTGGGGATTTTCTCTCCTCCCGGTCTTTAATGGAGACAGATGCCTGTAATGGGCTGTGGAAATAAACACAGATGCATCACTAAACAAAGTTTATGGTCCTAGAAAAGCATGCACAGAGGGGGCTCCTTTAAACATGAAAAATGACTACTGAGTCGACCCAGTCTACGTTTCACACTCTTTCTCTCTCTGACCTCCACTTTCTGTATTACCACTAAGGACAGTCTTAATACAGAAAGTTCATCCTGTTCCCTGCCTCCCTAATAAGTCATTATTAGGCATTAGTGTTCTTGAGGGGGTGACTAAGCAGGCATGCAATTGGGTCTTTGCGGTAAGGGTGGGATGTGTGTTCAGCATGGGGGTCCTCTGCCTGAGGCCGAATTAATGATTAATTTTACAACTGCCCAAACTGGCCCCGCCAGGCCGAAATGCTATTTTACTGATTTTACCGTAATATCGCACACCCTGCTCTGGTTTCACTCTGCTCAGCTGTACATGAACACTACTGTTCAAAAGCTCTTGATTCCCATCAAGGGAGTTGCAAAGGATGCACGTTAAGTAAATATGTTCATATATGCTCAAATATATGAACTACATTTTGGATATATGTTCATTTATGGTCATATATCAGATTTCTGTATGGGAAAGATGTGTTATTTGAGCTGTGAAGTTGTCTGAATCTTCCTGTTAGCCCTTGGACTACTGTTTTAGCTTTACATGACTTTACATGGTCATGACATGAGTTGAAAGATTGGAAATAACCTTGCACAGACAGGGTTAGTAAGCAGTTTTATCACAAGACAAGTCTTGTTGATATACATTTAAAACTTTGTATTTTAATGTCTGTTCCAGTGGGATGCCTTGCTCCCTGGACTTCCATTGTAAGTGCATTACTGTAAACATGCTTTTTATTTGTGTAGAAACTGAGAGATGAGGCAAAATTATTTTGTTTGGTAACTGATAGCATGTAACTGATGTTATCAATAGAGCTTAACTTGTATTAACTTGCAACATTCCTTGAAGCATGTTCAGTTCTGCTTAATGGAGATGATTTCCACCACACCTTCCATCACAGAGGAGAGTGTCGCAAAGGTTTGGAGCAAAACAGAACTTGTTGATGTATTGTAGCTCATATTTTGGTGATTCTGTGTCACTTCACCTTGCAATCCTCTCTCTCTCGCCTCTACTCATAATAGTGATTTATGTATGTACTTTCTCTTTTCTCCTACAGTAATTGACAACGTGATGAATGGCTTTGGAAAAGAAGGCAAGGCATTCCAGCAGAACAGTAGTTTGTTCTTCTTGACTAGCAAAAAGACTCCAATGTCCTTTAAAAAGTGAGATTTGCATTCAATTGCAGGTACCTGTGTGGAATGGACAATTGCTTGGCTGACATTAAGCCAGATTGCTCTTTAGTAACATCAGATATGAAAGGCAGGCAACTTTAAGCTAACTGATGTTAGAGTTTATCTGTTGGAGTACACAGTCCATAAACTAATGATTTCAAACACGTAATTAAATGGAAAGGAATTGTTTGTTGAGACAATGAAGGCCAGAGTCAGGCACATACTCTACCCAAGTACACAAATGCTAGGCCAGCATTCTTTTTTTTTTTTTTTTTTTTTTTTAGCACAAGAACATGTTCAGACCGAACAGCCCCTAAAATTGCCTTTTCACCATCCCCGACATTTGTATATTACTGTCACATTTCGCCCCCTATTGGCAGTCATCATGAATGGTTAGTTTGCTTGCTATGTATTGTGTTTGTTGCAAGGGAGAAGGCTCGAATCAAGATGTTTTTGGATGCTCAGAAATAAATTATACATGTTCACATTTAATCACACATTTAATTCCTTTGTGAAATATTTTCAACGTAAATGATCATTTCTAACTTCTACATTCATAACTGAAAATTCTGCATCTGCAGATGGCCAGAAACCTTATGCAACCTCCCTAAAACTCTCTATTGGAAATTAATGACTTCCGGTCTGTCATCTGTCGTTTGTCAGTTTCAGTGAAAAGGCGGTCAAAGTCAACTCACTGAAAAACTGATGAGCAGTACATCAATTATAGACTGGACAATCAGTATGACAGCTCCACTCTCGATGCAAATTAGATATTAATTTAGTGAACTGTGTACTTAAGCTTTTTTTTTTTTTTCAGAGAAAAAATTGATGCTTTTGAATGTTGCTCCTTTATTTCTATGACCTGCAAGTGTGAAGGATATCTCAGCACCATCATATTTGAGTATTATTGAATTTTCTCCTTGGCTACCAGGCATTTTCACATGCATACATTCAGTACATGTAAGTATATTCACAATTAAGAATACATGACACGTTGAATCTACAACACTTTACAAGACGCCCACACTTTATGAAAAGAGACAGGATGTAAAACAGTGGCTAAAGTGGAGGTGTCAGCCATTGTGCTATTGGTTCCCTATGGCTTTGGAGTAGAGTGGCACTACCACAGTAGTTGTATTTGCTCCATAACTCAGAGGAGCATGATTAATGGTGAATGGTGAAACTGCAGCCTCTTGACCTCCCAGGCTGCTCTTTACCATTATTCCTCCAATCACAGCTCCTCCTGTCCAGGCCTATATTCCCAGGAGAACACCAGGGAAAGTGGGAACTGACAACTCCCTCAGTCTCCTGCATGTGCTGTTAAAGGTTTGTGCCTGAAAGTTATTTCCTGTGTCTGGATGGAAGAGATAAGTATGTTTTTTATCAACACTATGGCTTTAAGCTTAGAATAAAGGTTCTCAACTGGTTTTGCTTCAGGACAAAGATTTTACATTGGACATCAAATGGTGACCCAACACAGTAACAAAAGTGTTTGGTTTCTTAATGTCTCTTGAATTTTAATGGTTTCATGCTCCCAGCAGCCAATAATTCACTGCACAGAACACTTTGTGGTCAGCACAAACCATTTTTATTCTTTGTTGCAAATGAACTTAGATATAATGTAGTCTGGGTCATAGTATTTTCTTTTACTTTGTTTTGTTCACGGTGTTTGATGATAAAGGCATATCATGCAACCTGCTCATGTTAGCATGTTAGCATGTTAGCATGTTGTGCTTAATTTGGCTAGCTTGATCAATTTGCACCACAATTCTGAAGAGTTTGGATGCTTGGACTTTGACATCATCTAATATTTTTTTTTTGCCATTTATTTTGCTGCCTTAACTATGCACAATCATATGATTAGTTGCATTTTATAATTTTCATTTAGCATGGTTTTTTCTGTGCTGTCTACAACTCTATCAGAACAGACCATTTTTTGGGTCATGACCCACCAGTTAAGAACAACTATCTTGGGGAAAGTCACTCTCACTATGAAAAATCAAATCATAAACTCGAAGACATGAGATCTGCCTTTTTTCACACTGAAAAATATTTCTGATTCCCATTTAGTACCACAGATCTGAAGAAGCAAAATTCTGTAATGTAATTTTTTCAGTTTTTTCTTTATCCAGACAACATTATTTTGTGGTTCATGTTGTCTCACCTTCATTGGTTCTCAACTAGTTTTGCTTCAGGACCAAGACTTCACATCAGACATCAAGTGGCGTCCTAACATAGTTTAGAGTAATGGCTTCTAATCTTCGAAAATACAAATACAGCGGATCCTCGAACTCCAGGCCCAACACCTCCTCGACGCAGAGTTCAAATGTTGATCGGGCTCGCACACCGACTCCTCCCAACACGGACTCAGGTGAAACGGATATGGAAGATTTAAAATCCCAGATCCTATAGGCCTTAAAAGCAGACATCTCCTCTGTTATAAGGACAGAACTTAAGAATTCCCTCACCGAAGATTTTAACTACCTGAAAAGTGAGCTCCAGGCAGTCAGAACAGAGCTAGCCAATAATGCGGCGCTAATGCGGATTGATATTGATCAAATGAAGGCTACAATTAAGGACATGGAGAGCGGCATGTCAACATGGACGGACGAAGTAGCAGAACTACAAACTACCGTGACCACCTTGAAGGTTGAGCTAAAGGAGCTACGAGATAAATGTGAGAACATGGAAGGGAGGATGTGGAGATGCAACATTCGGATTGTGGGGGTCGCAGAGGGGCCTGGATCCGCCTCCATTGAGACGATTTCTAGGCTGCTGTCAGAGGTGCTTAAACTGGATAAAGACATTATTGTGGACCGCTCGCATCGCAGCCTAAGGCCAAGGACCCCTGGCAGTAAACCACGTGTAATTGTAGCAAAGCTGCACTACTATCAAGACTATATTGAGGTTCCGCTCAGGTTCAAGGGGGATCCCATCGCCATCTTCCCAGACTATAGTGCCAGCGTCGCCAAGGTACGAGCCGCATTCACGGACGTCAGGAAATTACTGCGAGAGCAACGAGGTGTCAGTTACGCATTACTGTTTCCTGCTCGACTGCGTATTACTCACAATGGCACAGACAAAGAATTCCTGGGCCCGGACAAAGCCATGGCTTACGTTAAGAAGCACATCGTCACGGCAGTAGAAAATGGGGCATAATTGAGGACGTCAACATTCTGTTCATCTCCAATACAAATCCGGTGGGATGATCACAATTACCTATGAAGATGGTGTTATGTTATATTCATTACTCTAGTTAACTGCATTTGTTTTCATCTTAAAGGTTATCCCGATCCAATGTAATGTTTATTTTAGACCTTTAAAAGGAAAGATAGGAAGCTATTCTCTCACTCCCATCTTAAGTATAGACTTTGTATAAAACAGTGTATTTAATACATCAGTGGGTGAATACTCAGATTTATTTTATGTTTAGATAGCAAAGACATAAAACTAACTATATTTAAGCGGACAGAAGATTTCTAAGTTAGCAATAAAACTTAAGTAAATATTTTAAGTCTCAAATTAATCTGTGATTTGAAACTGCAAGTGAATCTAGGTTACCTATCAGTCAATAGAAGCATGAGGGCAAAATATACTGGATTTAAAAATGTTTACTTGCTTTTGCTGCCTAAACTAATGAGGCTACTAATTCTTAGTCTTTAAGTTTATGAAAAATTGGGGATATTGTTATTTATCACTGTCTCAGTTAAGACAAATTGGGCGGGAGCTCAACTAGAAGTTACCCAAATAAGCACATAATGTGTGGATACATCTATAAGGGGTTCCTGGTTCATCATGTTCATGTTGATGACAAGGGTAGGGGAAATGCCAGACAAGTTGTTTTGTTGTTGTTGTTGTTGTTGTTGTTTTATATCCATGTGTACTAATATCAAACTCCGTGTACATCAGATGACGACTGTTCTCAGCTCCACATGGTCAATGTTAATACTTAATTTCAGGCAAATGGTTGCTCAGTTAAATTGGTGAGTTGGAATGTTAAATCTCCCAATCATCCTGTAAAACACAAAAAGATATTTACTCACTTGAAACGCCTTAGGACTGACATTGCATTCCTTCAGGAGACCCATCTGCGTATTTCTGATCACAATCGACTTAGGGGAGGATGGGTTGGCCAGGCTTACCATTCTAAATTTCAATCAAAGGCTAGAGGAGTGGCTATAATAATTAATAAGAATACACAGTTTGTCGCAACAAGCATTGAGTCTGACCCTGCGAGGTGCTTTTTAATTGTGGTTGGACAGTTGTATTGACTCCCTGTCATCCTTGCTAATGTTTATGCCCCCAATTGGGACGACCACCGGTTTTTTAGTAATTTCTTCTCAAAACTACCAAACGTGGTAACACATCACCTTATCCTTGATGGTGATTTCAACTGTGTCCTTTCTCCTGTCTTAGACCATAGCTCACCCAGGATGGTTCCTGCCTCCAAATCGTGCTTCAGCATTTCCTCAAAGCATACGGAATGGCTGATGTATGGCGATTTCGTAATCCTACTGCCCGAGGCTATTCTTTTTTCTCCCTGGTACATAACTCATATTCACGAATAGATTACATCTTTATGGACATAAGCCTCCTTTCATCAGTTATAGAATGTGATTACGAAGCTATAGTCATATCAGATCATAACCCACTGACCGTAATGATACATATCCCCTCCAAACAGCCGAGCTATCGTCCTTGGAGGCTTAATCCAACTCTTCTCTCAGACGTGTTTGTGAACTATGTAGCATCTGAGATAGAATCCTTTCTTAGCATCAGTCAAACTCCAGAGATGTCTTCATCAACTGTATGGGAGGCACTGAAAGCATACTTAAGAGGTCAAATCATCTCGTTCTGTGCAAACCAGAGAAAAGCTAGGAGTGAGCGACTCAAGCAGTTGACGGATCAGATATTGGAGCTTGATTCTTTATATAGTAACTCACCATCACCAGCAATACTTAAACAGTGTCTGTTGTTACAAACTGAATACAACCTGTGGACAACTAAACAAGCAGATTATCTTATCTCCAAATTGCAGTGTAATGTTTATGAGCATGGAGAAAAAGATGGAAAACTCTTAGCTCATCAACTGCGTCACAAAACAGCTCATCAGGTTATATCTGAGATATGTGATGCCCAAGCCTTAAAGCATACAGACAATGCAGAGATGAATTTGTGTTTTCATAGATTTTATCAATCGTTATATTCCTCAGGCCCGCCTTCTAGTTTATCATCTCTAGATGTTTTAAAAAAAAATTATATGTTCCATCCATAGACCCAGAAATATGTCCAGGCCCAGATGGATACCCCTCCGAATTCTTAAAAAAATTCTATACTCAACTTTCCCCATTATTACTATCCGTTTTTGAAGAATCTCTTCTATCTCACTCTTTATCTAACACTATGCGTCAAGCAGTCATCTCTTTAATTTTAAAAAAGGACAAAGATCCTCTTGAATGTAGCTCATATCGCCCAATCTCACTTTTGAATACTGATGCTAAAATCCTAACAAAAGTCCTAGCTCGGCGAATGGAGGGAATCCTCCCAATGGTCATCTCGCCTGACCAAACAGGTTTTATTAAGAACTGGTACTCTTTCTTTAATATTAGATGTCTTGCAAATGTCCTTTATGGCTCTTCTGTGTCCAGTACCTCAGAAGTGATCCTATCGCTAGATGCTGAAAAACCATTTGATCGGGTGAAATGGAATTTTCTTTTCTACACTCTTAAAAAGTTTTGTTTTGGTCCTAAATTTGTATCATGGATTGAAATCCTTTACTCATCTCCAGTGGCTGCTGTGCATACCAACAATAACATATCACCCTTCTTTGAATTACAGCGAGGCACAAGACAGTGGTGTCCTTTATCCCCACTTCTTTTTGCTGTAGAAATTGAACCACTTGCCATAGCCTTGAGGACATCCACCAATATCAAGGGTGTGTGGAGGGGAAATTTAGAGCATAAAGTATCACTATATGCAGACGATATGTTGCTGTATATTTCTGACCCATCCTCAAGTCTTCCAAACTTAATTGATCTACTCAGTGAATTTGGCCAGCTATCCGGCTATAAAGTAAATTACCAAAAAAGTGAATTAATGTCAGTTGGGACCGCAATTCCAAATATTTTCCTCTCCCCAATCCCTTTCAAGATCACTACCAAAAAATTCAAATATTTGGGGGTTTGGATTACACACAATTACAAAGATCTTTACAAAGCTAACTACCAGCCTCTTCTATCTCATATAAAACATGAATTTGAACAATGGGACTCCTTGTGTCTCTTCCTAGGCAGCAGGATTAACACAATTAAGATGACTGTTCTGCCCAAATTTTTATATTGTTTCCAGTGTCTTCCAGTCTTTCTCACAAAGTATTTTTTTAACAATCTAAATGCTCAGATTACAGCTTTTGTCTGGAATAAAAGCGCCCCATGGTAACAGACAGAATATTAAAAAGACCTCGCAAATTTGGGGGTATGGCACTTCCAAATATTTTATGGTCAGCAAATATTAGAGCAATACTACACTGGGTAAAAGAAGAGATTACAGCCAGTTGAGCAATAATGGAAAGAACATCCATTCAGTTCAACCCCTTATCAGTATTATGTACTAAGCTGCCATTAGCACATTCTTGTGTTGCAATCTATTAAGTTCTGGTACCAATTCAGGCGTCATTTTGCGCTTTACAACCTTCCATTTGCCACACCAGTAATGAAAAACAATATGTTCACTCCATCCATAATAGATGCAGCATTTGATATGGTCTAAAAATGGCATTACATCACTATATGATCTCTATATGGATGGAACATTTGCCTCTTTTGAACAGTTGGTTCAGAAATTCGCTATCGCTAAGACACACTTCGATAGATATTTACAACTTCGAAGTTTTGTGATCTCCCATTCCAGTTGTTTCCCCTCTTGCCCTCCCCGATCTCTCATAGACTCTGTTCTTGAGCATAAAAGTGAGGTAAAACAGTCTATAAGTAAAATTTATGAACTACTTAATATACATAACCTCGCAGCTTTAGACTCTTTAAAACAAATTTGGGAAAAAGATATGGAAGAGCAAATATCAGATGATACATGGCACAAAGCAATCCAAAGAATATATTCATCCTCTATCAGTCTTAGGCATACGGTTATTCAGTTCAAAATTATACATCGCCTCCATTGGTCTAAGGCTAGATTGGCTAAGATCAGGAGCGATCTTGATCCTACATGTGACCGATGCAAACAATCAGCAGCCACTTTATATCATATGTTCTGGTCATGTCCGAAGCTATTAAACTACTGGGGTTTGATCTTTGAGACTTTTTCTAAAATGTTTGGTCAGTTGATTGCTCCAACATTATTTGGAGTAATTAGTCAGGATGCTAACTTAAGCAGATCCCAGTCTAATGTTATCACTTTTTGTTCACTTCTTGCCAGAAGGTTAATTTTATGTAAATGGAAAGACTCTTCCCCTCCAACATATGGACACTGGATTAAGGACGTTATGTATCATGTACAGTTGGAGAAAATCTGATATTCCATGAAAGGATCAACTTGAAGATTTTTTACCACTTGGCAACCATTTTAAATTTTTGTGGAAAATATGGATGCTGTAGAACTGGACTGAATGTATGCTATGTACATATGAATGTATGTAAGCTTGACTTTTTTTATTTCTATTGACATATTGTGCATGTTTATCTATGTAGGATTCTTTTGACTGGTCTGGCTGTTGTTGGTTCTTGTTGGGGGGGGGGGGGGGGGGGGTGTTGTTAAGTATAAGGGTTATGATACATCATGATACTTACATTTTTCTTGTTTTATCAATAAAAAGACCTTGATAAAAAAAAAATCAAACTTTGAATCCTTGCTGCAAGCCAGGTTGTAATTTTTTATTTTTTTTATTTTTTACACTGCAAATTTCTGATTCATGGTTTTCGAGAACGAGGACATGCAACACAACCTGTCCATGTTGACACCTGTCTAATTGGACAAATTTTAAGCCTCTTTATTTTGCTATCTTAACCATGCATGTGTATGGTGTATATAGCTGCAATAAGCATTGTTTTTTTCTCTGCTGTCCGCGACCATATCAGAACCAACCTGCAAACCATTTTTGTGTCATGACCCACCAGTTGAGAGCCACTGCTCTAGAATATTGGACGTCGTTTATGATAGCCGCAGACTCATGACTAAATCACTGTGTCAGCCACGACTTTTGATCTTTCAATTTCTTCAAGAAATTCAAGGAAGCCTATGTTTATATGTGAGAGTGAATACAAAGCAAGGATCACCTGTGAAGCTCATGTGTCATGTGTGCATGTGTTTGGGGTGTGTGTGACTAATGAGAGAGAAGAAGCTATTCAAGACTATATGAAACAAATCCCTCTCTGATCCTGAGGCCTCTTCACCTCACTCATGTCCACCATATGATCTAATCAGACTTCATTATTATGACCTTGGGCAGCATGCTGCACTCAGAGGAAATTCAATATACTGCAGACTCCCAGCTGATAGCACACTGGAGGGATGGATTTCATATCACGTTGAATGGAACAGTCCCAGCGTGATGAGAAAGCAGAAGAGCGGAAGAAGAAAACCAGAGAGCGTGAGGAGGACAAATAAGGTGGTACATAAAAATGTTCCTCTGTTCTTATTTTTATTAAACAGCCTAAGCTGGTTTGTTGATCTCACAGCCTGGTCAGGGTTCTCAGTTTGTTGGTTTAAAAGGTTTTGGGCATTTTTGCAACCAGTTTTCATAGAATCACATTACTATACCTACATCTTAGCTCAATTATTTTACATGGATTGTTGTACGTATCTTGGCAGTTTCCTAGTGAATTAAACACCATAGAGGCGCTACAACAACAGTTGCTTTTATTCCTTTTCACACAAATCATAAGTAACCCTGCTGAAAAGACCAGGGCTGAATTTCCCAAAAGCATCATGAGCCTAAGTTGATCATAGAAACCACTGGCGCCAATGGTCTCTACGATCAACTTAAACTTGCAATGTTTCTGGGAAACGCAGCCCTGCACAGCTGTTTTGTGTGTTGGGTGCTGGTTCCCCAGTAAGGCATTCTGCTGTGCTAGTGCCCCTACCAGGGCTTTTAAACTAGCTTAACCAGCTTTAAAAGAAAGACCTGGTCAACATGTTTCACCAGCTAGTTTTTGATAGTGAAAATCATGGCTATGCTGGTCCACCAGCTAGACCAGCACCAAACTAGCCTAGAACAGCATATGAATTGCATGGTCCAATTAAGCTGGTCTTTGTAGCAGGGAAAATGGCAGATTATCAGTTCATAAACACTGTTCCTCAAACAATGCTGTTTTACGACATCTAAACATGTCAGAACAATGTCTGATGATAAGTTTTGAACGTTTGCATTACATAACCAACTGCATTTACAGGCTTGTTCATATGCAGTCAAATTGCACAGTAGCTCAACAGATAGTGTTGCTCTTGCGATGCAAAGGACTTTGGTATAAGTCCTGAAGAGAACGTGAGTCAACACGTGAGGCAAAAATGTCATAGAAGCACCACAAAATGATATGGTTGCATCAGCAATTGTGTTTTTCATCTTACATGTTTGGCGCCATGCTCTACCATTTGAGCTACATACAGGGCATTCAACAACATCAACAAAAAAACTTTAGGGTGATATTTGATTTTAGATATTTGGAATTGATTTGATTATGAAAAATTGTCTAAATATGTCAGGTGGTGAAAAATAAGAGAGATTGGTAACATCAGCCTCTGCTTCAGACAAAAAAAGAAAAGAAACATTTTTGGAATAACATGCACTAATGAATCATTCACAAAGAGATCAGAAAAGTATATTTAGAATGTAAAAACTTGACATGGCATCTAAAAAAAACGCAGTGCTCCTGTGAGAGATGCTAAAAACAGCAAAATGTGGCGTAGTCATCAAAGACATCCATCTAGTGCATGTTAACACAGGAAAACAATAGAAATACAGCACAGGTGGATGCAAAAATGTGTTAGGTGTGAACGCTCATTCACATGACATGACACAACACTAGTTGAAATAGCTCAAAGTTACCTCTCAAAAACATAGCCTTTTATTTTAATTGATTTTAGGAAATTCACTTCATCTAGTGCTCTGTTTGTTCTCTCTAATTTAGTGAATATGTGGTACGAACGAATCGGACTAAATCGCAAATCGATTCAGACAATTTTGCAAACCTATTTGACTAATTCACTGGAGAGAAAACAGACGCCTCAAAAGAATGATTCATTTGCGAATCAGGCATCGCTAGTTGCGATTTCTGTCGGTTGATTTTAAACAACCGACAGAAATATGCAATACACGCAATAATTACTGAAATATTCTCAATAAAAAAAAAAATTTTTTGTCAGGTCAGTCGCTCATGTTATGCACAGTGCATACAGATGTATAGCTGCAGGTGCCACTGCTCAAGCCTTCCCAATCAAACAAAGGCATTGCATCTCTTGATATCAGTGTGTTTTAAAGAGCTGTACTTTGTAGATGCTAGTCATAGCAGGTAGATTGGTGTCTATACACACAGCCCATACACAGGTAACCCCTACACTCTACAGTGGGCCTATATAGTCTACAACTGTTTCAAAACAGTGTTCAGTTGTTTGTTTACAGCAAGGGTGTAGATTTGGTTTGAAAATTGGTAGAGACAAATTGCAAGAAGTACATTATTCAAAATGTTGATTGTAACAATGCAAGAAAGTGTAGTCTATAGGCACAATATATCCTCATTTAACAAGTCTCATTTTCTATTCCTCTGCCCCACCACACTAAATATTAGATTTAAGAACTATTTTGATCATGAAGGTCTAATTTTATTTTTTGTATTTTATAGATAAAACATGCTTTTCCAATCTATCACGATTTTCTTCTCCAATGTGCAAAATAAAACATCTCATGGCTAAATGTATGCTATACATTGTGTGCAGAAAATATGAAATAGTAGTTAAAAATGCAAACGTCCTTGCGCTGACATAGACAAACTCATTTTGACAAGCTGCTTGCTCAACTCTCTCACACATGCCTATGTTGTCATAGAAACACACACATACTAGACGCATGCCTAATATTTTCTGCTCCCTGTCTCTTTCATCCCTACCTAAATCTACACCTATGGTTTACAGGGCTTGATTGCCTTCACTGTCTTCACTTCAGCTTTATTGCTTTTTGGCTGCTGTATAACCATGAATTAGCCACTGGTGTTGTCAAACAACACTGTTGGTGTTGAATAATTTTTTTGCTTGATATCTAGTCAAAACCCTTAGCCAATTATAATAAGTCCCATCTACTCCTGTTTTATTCCTTACAGATAATCTGCTCATCTGATATCCATCTTCCATTTCTCAGTGATGTGCCTTGAAAGGTGCTTTGCCTTAGGGTACAGCATTTTTCGGCCCTATTATTCTGAATCCAGGCATGCAAGGGGACATTTTTAGTGTACTTCATAACCATGTCACGATTCTCCGTGGGACTATGGGATAAGACCATCTTGAGAAATAAGGCAGCGTTGATGGAAATGTGTTGCGACAGTCACTATTCACACATACAATGCACTGAAAGATGGGAGATGCAGTTTGTCACAAAAGCCCATGGGATGTGGGAGCATGCTGAAACATACTTGATAAAGAGGGGACGTTTAGTCTATGACACTGACCTTTGGCAGCAATGACCTTAGTCTTCACAAGGTTGGTGAAAAGCTGGATTGTCAAGTTCCTTTCCTTCAACATCTCTCAAAGATTGTAGATTGAAGAGGGAAGATTGGATCAAGGCTGCTGAAAATGTAGGCAGTGGACAAGAACTGACTTTCCTTTAAATACTGGGACTTTGGGCTGGCAAAATCAAGTGTTCTACATTTGGGGTGTTGAAATAAAATGTATGTACTTAACATGAGAAAACTAGATGCTATAGAGGGAAATCATCCATTGAGGTTTGTGATGGGCAAGTATATGTCCTGTTTTGACAGGTTTTTAGACTCAGTCCAACCTGATCACACAGGAAGTCGGCATGGTGTTTCCAAGAGCTCCTGTACCCTAGGGTTGGCCACATAATGCCAACTCAAGCGCCATCTCCCACCAGACATATTTGCATCGGCTCCAGTGTGTTTACCTTCCCCTGTGGTGTGATCAGAAGTGCATTGCATCAGCAATGTGGAAGATCTGGGTTCAGATCCCATGTTGAAACCAGGAAGTAACTGTGTTCGCATAATCTGTGATAAGTGTGATTCTGAGGTTGCATTTACTGTATACCTCTTACTACTCTAATATGTTTACTCCACAGATGGTTAGGTTTAGGTCTGGGTTAGGGGGTATAGTTTATAAAATATGCATTCCTTCTAACTGGGGTTTCAGATTCCAGTGGGTATGGGGGGAGGTAACTCCCCAATAATCAAAACAAGCAAGTACAACTGTGAGTGTGTGAGTGTGTGTGTGTGTGTGTGTGTGTGTGTGTGTGTGTGTGTGTGTGTGTGTGAATTGATGTATATGCATGTGTGCGGTTAATGAGAGAGAGCTGAAGATATTCAAGACTATATAAAACAGATCCCTGTCTGATCGTGAGGCCTTTTCACTGTGCTCATGTCCAGCCATATGAACTAATCAGGCTTCATAATTATGACCTTGAGCAGTGTGCTGAACTTCAATAGACTGCGCAGACTCCCAGCTGATAGCAAGCTTGAGGGATGGATTTCTTGTCATGATAGCCCTGTTCCAGCATTATGAGAAAGAGAAATATTTTGGCTAGGAGATTTTTGTCTGGAACAAGTTACCCATCACACAAATACACACTTACACATGTTCCCAAAATAATGGTATTACATGTACCTTCAACCAATCACTTGCCAGAAATCGACAGCGTGTTTCCATGTTTTTATTCTGTTATCTTGTATTGTAAAACATGAATTAAATGTGAAGTGTGTAATGGTGCTTTTCGCCCCTTATTTGGAGCTCAACAGCATCTGTCCACATTTACTTTCACTGTGTGTCAAAAGAGTAGCTTGAAGATTTTGAGTAAATTGTCTAATTTTTATTTCGAGGTAAACCAGACTTTTAAATGTTGTTGAAAAGGTGATGCAACAAACTGTGAGTATTATTTCTGCCTTTCAAAGATGACAGGCAAAGATGAAAAACAAAAAAAGAAACAGTCAGTTAACGCAATGAAAAATGTTATGTACCGCACTTACTTTTCACCCCTACCTTGTCAATTGTTCAATTAAATTGACTTTGTCCCACTGATGAGCAATTTTTTTTTTTTTTTTTTAGCAATGGCATCTTAGATCTTTAACACATTGTTATTGCTCATTGTTTGCAGCTGCATTGGTGTATAGAAGCTTGAAAATTCTCTCATTATTTACTCACCCTCATGATATCCCAGGGTGACTTTCTTTCTTCACCATTACACATTTGAAGAAAAATAGAAAAATATCTCAGCTCAGTAGATCTTTAAAATGCAAGTGGATGGTGATCAGACTTTTGAAGCTCCAAAAATCACAGACAATAAGCATAAATGTCATCCATACGACTCCAGCGGTTAAATTAATGTCTTATAAAGTGATATGATTGCTTTTGGTGTGAAAAAAGATAAATATTTAAATACTTTTTAACTATAAACCATCGCTTCCGATAAGCTTCACCAGAGGATGGAGTTCACACGGTCTCTAGTGTGATGGATTTTCGATGTCATGTTACGGATGTAATCTCACATTCTCCTTTTGTTGAGACAACCAGGATAAGCATACAAATGCACCATTGTGAGTAAAAACAGATACAAGTACAGATCTAAACCAAAACCAATGAAGCTTCTGTACAGAGTTCCTCCTACTCAACAGTGCTGCTCTTCTATGTGTGTCGCACGTGCCTCGGTTCTCATGTGTCTCACATGCCAACTTGATTACGTCACACAAGCATACCGCTGCTGACCAGAAGTGATGGTTTAGAGTTAAAAAAGTACTTAAATATTGATCTTTTTTGCACAAAAAGCAATCGTGTTGCTTTAGATGATATTAATTTAACAGCTGAAGTCGTATGGATGAAAGTTATGCTGACTGTCTGTTCTTTTTGGAGCTTCAAATGTCAGATCACCATCCACTTGCATTTTGAGCAAAGATATTTTTCTATTTTTCTTCAATTGTGTTCTGGTGAAGAAAGAAAGACATGCACACCTGGGATACCATGAGGGTGAGTAAATGATGAATGAAATATGACAGCTAAACAGCTAAAATATATTTTAGCTGTTTGGGAGACTAAAATATATTTTTCCTATTGACACACTAAAGCTGAAGATATAAATAACCATCTTAAGAGAAATGTTTTCATCTTAAGTGCCTAAAACTTTTGCACAGTACTGTATATATATATATATATATATATATATATATATATATATATATATATATATATAGCAAGGATAATATTAAAATGTTGTTATTAAGAAAATGCGAGAAAGTCAGTCTGGTAATATAGGCAAAATAACATTATTACTACAAGTCTCATTACTTATTTCTCTGCCCCACCATATTAAATATTAACCTGTTTTTTAAGAATTTTGAAAGAATTATCAAATTGAGATCTGATGACTAGGGCTGCACGGTTAGGAGGAAAAATGTGATATGCGATAAACAAGATTATTGGGTCAAAATCAAATGTAATTTTTTTCAAGAAGATTTACCTCGAGAAAGTTATATATATATGAGTCCCACTTCATATCCAAGGGACATGAAGTGACTGTAATGGGGTTCAAGGATGGGCAAGGAGGAGGCAGGAACCGGCAGGACAGTCAACATAACTTTAATGACATAAGTCAACTTAAACAAACAGCGGCCGCATGTGTCTCTCTCTCTCTCTCTCTCTCGAACTGGTGCCTTCGGTTGTCTTTATCCCCCTCCCGGCTGATTAGGACAATTCAGTGCTGGGCGTGCATGCTCCCGGCCCGGCCACACCCTCCTCCTCGTCACACTCCTCGTCCCGATTCAGGCCGGGGAAACCTCCAGCTTGACGTACTCCCTTCCCGTCCTTCTGCCGGCAGGTCTTCCCTGCCTCTCTGGAGCCCTGGGAGAGATGAGGGGAGGGAGAGGGGAGAGGGAAAGAGCAAGGGGGAGAGACAGAGAGAGAAAGAGAGAGAGAAAGAGGAGAGAGAGAGAAAAACTCACTCGCCGGTCCCCAGACATGCAGTCGCCTGGTCCTCAGCCACGCCTCCACCCTCTGGCTGATGACAGGCGCTCCTCCCCTGGCAGACGTCAGTGAGTCATCCGACCCCTGGTGGACAGTAATGGCTCCTCTGCTTCCTGGCGGACGGCAGTGGATCCTCCGGCTCCCGGCAGCGACTCCTCCGTCCCCTGGCAGATGGCAGCAGCTCCTCTACTTCCCGGTGGACAGCAGCGCCGAGGACTCCATGACACCGCATCCCTCAGAACATTCAACATAACTTTAATGACAGAAGTCAAGCGGCCACGTGTGTGTCTCTCTCTCTCTTGATCATCTTTATCTCCCTCCCGTCTGATTAGGACAATTCAGCTCTGGGCGTGCGTCCTCACGGCCTAGCCATGCCCTCCTCCTCGTCACAGTGACATTCTGTAAAATATATTATCCAGCATTAAACAAATGGAAATCTAAAAAAAGGGTACAGTAAATTAACAATTTACAACCGATTTCCTACATTGATGTGCAAGCTTCATGTCTCTCATATCACTCCATGGTTTCTATCGTCTCGCATAGTGGAGGTTTGCTTTGGGGTCCTGATCATCCTGAGTTTATGACTGGATGACTTTATATTATACCTTACATTTTTGACAAATGTCAAAAGTTTTTAGTATATGATATAAAAAAATTATATTTGAAATTTAGAGGCCAATAAATGTCACACAACAACCCCATAACTATAAAAAAAAATAAAAATAAAAAATAAATTAAAACAAAATGCACAGTAAAAATCCATTAACAGGATCAAAGTTAAACCAGCTCTGGTTTTAGACTGTGGGAGGCTCACAGTAATGTATAAATGTGATTTTGGGCTGAATGAAAATCAAACTTTTTGCAGATCAGCACTCCTAGATGTACACCAAAAATTATTCTTCCCACAGGAAACTCTAAAAACTGAAACGAGGACCCCTCTGTGCAGCGCAAGGACCATTTTGTCCAGGGAACATTTAGCTTAATTACACATCCTTTTATTTTCCACCAGAGCTAAAGATCTGGAATTTTATGATGGTAACAAATCTGTCTTTCCTTAAATCCTGATTTGGGATTCTATATAGATCTTCTAGGCTTAAAGATGCATCAGCCGCCATTAATTTTAACAGGATACGGAGGATGTTTCAAAAAATTTAGGTAGCCTACATTTTTTTGAGCATAGTTTACTTATAGGGTTTCCTCCTGCTGCTTTTCTTGAAAACATCCCTCATGAATTTGGACCTCAAAATTTGTACAGGACACAATGAAATCCTACATCAATACAGTTATTTATGAAGTAATTCTCTGATGCCCCTTGTGGATAGAGGAAAATTGTTTTCACTCCCTGTGCAAGAGTTAAATATACTTACAAAGAAAATTATTGATCAGGCAACCAAAAAGCAGATCACTATGTTACAAACCCCGCAATGTGTATTTATGGACAGGCTACAAGTAAAATGTGAACTGGTAGATTTCAAGAAAAGTATGTTTTATGTTTTTTGGAAACACTGAAATAATATTGACCACAAAATCTATTACCTAATCCACACTGATTGAATTATATTGTGGTCTCATATGTTTATTTTACAGGTGTTTATTTTTCACAGATGTCAATGTTCAGTAATGACGAAATAGATCATTGGAAATCAGATTTGTAGCCTGTATATATTTATATTAATGGAACATAGGAACAACAACTACATAATGATGATAATGAATATTGTCAAAAAAATATCAACATAAAAGTTAAGTCACACTTAAAGACCAGTGATGGTATCTTCTTAGATGAGTGATGGTAGGCTTCTTAGAAGAACTTCTGCTAAACAAATACTCAATTCTGTAATTGTCAATCCTGTCACCTTTGTCAGTTATGTGTATTGGTTGGTGATGGGATCTTGACATCCATGTTCTGTGTTTGTGTTTAGCACATGGTTCAGGGTATATTTCATGTCCATGTGCTCTGTCTGTTTTTTGTTTGTATTCCTGTGAGAGCACACGGCTTGGGGTTGTATTTCCTTGCCGTGCGCTCTTCTGTCCATTTTATGTTTCACGTTCAGAGCATGGTGTCTGGATCCTGACTAATGTCTATTTCGGTTTCGGTTCTGGTGTCGGGATCCGGACACTAATGCTCCATGTTTTGTCTTTGTGAGCGCATGACTACAGATTTGGTTCTGTTGCCATGTGCTTTTCTGTCCTTTGTGCTGTGTTTTTTGTTTGAGCACATGGCTTATGATTGTGTTCATTCGCCATTTGCTCTTCTGTTTTGTCAGTTGTGTTTTGTTTGAGCGGATGGCTTCTGTCAGGATTTTGTTGCTATGTGCTCTCCTGTCTCACATCTAGGCCCTGCCCCCTTGTTATTATTTCATTAGCCTCCCCTGCCTTTCCTCGTTACCCTCCTTAGTTCCTTCCTTATATATAGCTCCTCTCGTGTTCAGTCCTGTGCCAGATTGTTTTGTTGATTTGTGTGTCTTCCCAGTCAGTTGGTGCTAGTCTGTCACTTTGGTCGGTTACATTGTTGTTTTGATTTGTAGAGTTTTTAGTTTATCATTCTGTTTTCCCCCTCGTGGGTGTCTTGGTTTGTATTTTTGTTCTTTTTTTCAATGAAGCCCTTTAAACTTGCCTCTGTGTTTGGGTCCTGCCTCAACAAACTGTGGCCGTAATCCTATAATTGTCCAAAAGTCAACTGTAAACCTTTTTCTGCCTTAGTGAATACAATTGTGGAAGATTATCACATTTCTTATTTTATAAACAACATAATTTTCAGGCATCTCCTTATAGCCTACCCTGAGTTTACCCAGAGCACTTTCAGAGTTTATTTTTGAGTAAACTCCTTTTGACCACATGCTATAATTATGATATAATTAATATAATTATGATTTAATAATGCTATACTACAATTTAAATGGAAGTGATACAATACTGCAAAAAAGGGGGCTATAAAAGTTTATTGGCAGCTCAAAGTTACAGATGCAGGTTATTGTTAAATTTCATTTTTAAATAATGATGAATAATGTTAATTTATTGAGACTGTCGGTGTGTTGGCATCCTCGTTTAGCTACATAAAAGACATTTGAACAACAGATCATATATAATTTGTAAGGAAATGACAGCTAAACAAAACTGCTATGGGAGAGAAATCAGTATGTTCTCAGTGGAGATATTAAAATAAATTAAAGTCTGAACACAGACACACACAAAAACTAACAAACTGCTGCAGAATTTTTGCTCTTTCAGAAAATTCAGTCAATTATTAATATTTACAGATCTGAACTTATTCCAAGTTAATTTTGTCTCCTGTTAGGATTACAGTTTAAGTAAGAAGTGTACAAACACCTTAGCCAAGTACATTTAAACTCAGTTTTTCACAATTCCTGACATTTAATCATAGAAAGCATTCACTGTCTTATGTCAGTTAGGATCACTACTTTATTTTAAGAATGTGAAATGTCAGAATAATAGTAGAGAGAATTATTTGTTTCAGCTTTTATTTCTTTCATCACATTCCCAGTGGGTCAGAAGTTTACATACGCTTTGTTAGTATTTGGTAGCATTGCCTTTAGATTGTTTAATTTGGGTCAAACATTTTGGGTAGCCTTCCACAAGCTTCTCACAATAAGTTGCTGGAATTTTTGCCAATTCCTCCAGACAGAACTGGTGTAAAGGAGTCAGGTTTTTAGGCCTCCTTGCTTGTACACGCTTTTTCAGTTCTGCCCACAAATTTTTAAGCAGATTGAGGTCAGGGTTTAGGGATGGCCACTACAATACCTTGACTTTGTTGTCCTTAAGCCATTTTGCCACAACTTTGGAGGTATGCTTGGGGTCATTGTCCATTTGGAAGACCCATTTGCAACCAAGCATTAACTTCCTAGCTGATGTCTTGAGATGTTGCTTCAATATATCCTCATCATTTTCCTTCTTCATGATGCCATCTATTTTGTGAAGTTCACCAGTCCTTCCTGCAGCAAAGCACCCCCACAACATGATGCTGCATCCCCCATACGGTTGGGATGGTGTTCTTCAGCTTGCAAGCCTCAACCTTTTTCCTCCAAACAATAACGATGGCCATTATGGCCAAACAGTTCAATTTTTGTTTCAATAGACCAGAGGACATTTCTCCAAAAAGTACGATCTTTGTCCCCATGTGCACTTGCAAACTGTAGTCTGGCATTTTTATGGAGATTTTGTAGCAGTGATTTCTTCCTTGCTGAGCAGCCTTTCAGGTTATGTCGATATAGGGCTAGTTTTACTGTGGATATAGATAATTGTCTACCTGTTTCCTCCAGCATTTTCACAAGGTCCTTTGCTGTTGTTCTGGGATTGATTTGCACTTTTCGCACCAAACTACGTTCATCTCTAGGAGACAGAATGCGTCTCCTTCCTGAGCAGTATGATGGCTGCGTGGTCCCATGTTTATACTTGCGTACTATTTTTTGTATAGATGAATGTGGTACCTTCAGGCATTTGGAAATTACTCCCAAGGATGAACCAGACTTGTGGAGGTCCACATTTTTTTTTTTTTTTTCTGAGGTCTTGGCTGATTTCTTTTCACTTTCCCATGATGTCAAGCAAAGAGGCACTGAGTTTGAAGGTAGGCCTTAAAATGCATCCACAGGTACACCTCCAATTCAGTGCACCTCCTATCAGAAGTTAACTGGCTAATTGTCTAAAGGTTGACATCATTTTCTGGAGTTTTCCAAGCTGCTTAAAGGCACAGTTAACTTAGTGTATGTAAACTTCTGACCCACTGGAATTGTGATATAGTCAATTAAAAGTGAAACAATCTGTCTGTAAACAATTGTTGGAAAAATTACTTGTGTCATGCACAAAGTAGATGTCCTAAACAACTTGCCAAAACTATAGTTTGCTAATATTATATCTGTGGAGTGGTTAAAAATGAGTTTTAATGACTTCAAACTAAATGTATTTAAACTTCTGACTTCAAATGTAGATAAGGTTTAAACATCAAGCTCATTTTTAGGTTACCCGACAAATCATTGTTAGAGTGTATGACTGCATGACACACTTGAGAAAGCGATCTTAATGTCCCGTCTACTGTTGAAATAAAAGTTGAAAATGACATGAATATTAAAATGAAAATCCATAAAGCCACAGGAATGTGCAGATTATGAATCCAGTGGTTGCTGTGCTTTAGATATGAAACTCATAGTGTGAGCAGTCACCATTCTTAGCCTTTGACCTCACATTATCTGTTCATTAGTTCAACTGCTGCTGTCTAATATTGTATAAAATTAGCTACTTTATTTCCATGGTGTAGTAGAATCCAGAATTTGCCCAGACGTATACGGATTTTAACTCTTATCATGGCCATAATTAGCTCAGTATGACAATAAATATCATTTTGTGAATAAAAGGAATCCTGGGGAAGGTTACCAATTAAAGAGATCTTAAAGAGTGCAATTTCAAGTGGCATATGAAGGTATTCGCTCCTGGCTTGAGACGCAGACGTCAACTAGGCGGGGGGTATTAAAAACACCCATTCATCCCGAGGAGGGGCATAATTGGCTTGACCACATCTTGAAACCACTATCTAGCATATATGGGGCAATAAACTCACTTATTCATTCAGCATCTGGTGAACTTCAGGCGTTAAAATTCCAGTTTAATGCGCAGCACTTTCCAACTGACATAATGGGTTAGAAAACTCTCCTAACTTGATGTATTACAACACATCCACACAGACTTTGCAAAGCACAGACTGTTGTTTTTAAATCACAAGAAAGTGAGTAAATCCATTACAGAAGCTATAATTAATGGCGCAATGATCGAATCCAACGTGAGTCGGAGTTGCGCATGGTGCGCCGGAGGAGGTGACGGAACCAGCGAGCACTTGGATCTGAATCATTCAGCGCACACTCTGAGTCCAACGGGACACTTGGTGGTCGCGGTGTGCCTCGGATTCATCGGAACTTTCGGGTTTCTCAATAACACCCTGGTCCTGATCCTGTTCTTTCGCTACAAAGTGCTGCGCTCGCCCATAAACTGTCTTCTGGTGAGCATCTCGGTGAGTGATCTGCTGGTGTGCATCGTCGGCACTCCTTTCAGCTTCGCTGCCAGCACACAGGGACGCTGGCTCATCGGACGCGCGGGATGCGTATGGTATGGTTTCGTCAATTCATGCCTGGGTGAGTTTGGATGTTAAAACGGTTGTCAGTAAACTTGTAAAGCAGATTTCGCATGCATCTGACTTAGTTTGGTACTTTTTAATCATACGGGAGCGCTAGGATGACCGAGGATATTTCACTGCATTGTGGTTTGAATTGAATGGCAACTAATCTATTATGGCATTTATTCATAACACTATTCAGATTATTCAGTTACCCTCTGTAATAACAGAAGTAGGTATCTCCCCATTACGCAGAGGAATGTAATGCATTGCACTTGCAAGGTATTTGAAACCTTAAGCCTCAGAAATCATTGAATCCAACCTGCATGTTTACACATAACAGAAACTCTCCCCTGTCCATAGATTGTAATCAGTTTAAAATGGATGTTCCCTTATTGACAGATTAAACTAATTGCAGTTATTTTAACACTTCCAATTTATGTTCCATGTATTATGTGTGTTCCAATTTATGGAACTAAAAAAAAAGTATCATGGTATTAGCATGTCTTTCAAACTTGTCCTATGGAAATATTATATTCTTTGTAGTACAGTACCTTGGAGTGCCATGTAAATACCATGGTACATGAATATTGTAATCACTCAGTAGTATGATATTTATCAAAATACCACAGTTTTACTATCTGATACAATGTACGATGATACAGCACTTTTCTGTAAGGGTTTTAACAAGGAAATTTTACAATTACTAATAAAAAGAATGCTCAAAGGACATCAGCATGGAAAGAAATTGCTTTCTGAAAAGACCCAGAAGTCTATCTAACCTTGAAGACATTAAATAACACAAGGGCAGAGGGGTATTGTTCCCTTGATTGCAGTTTCACACTCAACCTGTTAGAAAGCGAGGAGAATAGTTTTTGGGGAAATAAGATGCATGTTGTCCTGTACTTGACCCGTAGCACAGACCGTGCAATAGAGACCGTGTAAAAGGTGGGTGTAGGATTTCCACTGAGTAGAAAAGCTGTGTTGTTGTTAATTAACGTTCTCAATTTTAGCAGCCCTTATAACAAAAGAGTTTAACGTCATTGCATTTCAATGAACTCTTGAGTCTAGTTACAGTCTAGTTGGTTATCAAGGAATGTAAATTACACATAAACGCACAGAATAAGTTGTTGATGCACTGAAATTTTCAAAACCTCAATGACCTGGCATAGACTGTGAATGAATCACCACTGGTTCAATACAACTATGGTTTAACTCAGAACTTCCTAACTAACTGTGCATTTATGGAGAAAAGCTCTGTAATTGGTTCCACTCATTTGAAGCATGAAGGCAGATGCCTCTCATTGCTTTGAAGAGGCTCATTACTCACTTTCTTGATTAGTAGTGATCAGGAACCAGCATGCATAATCAGCATATATAATATACTTTTTCTCTTATTCACAATGTCTAAGGTAATGTCTAATTGCTCCAAGTGCTAAGATACTTGTAAAACAACATAAAGCTACTAGACATAAAGACATGACAAAAAGAGCTTTTACTGTACTGTAATATTTTATTTAATTATATTTTTATATTATTTCATAATATTTTAAATGGTATTATATATTTTATGAAATATTTATGCTTATAATAGGTCTCTCAGAACCATATACATTTTAAGTGAAAGTCTTAAGCAGCTTTTTTTATGATTAATTTGGCTATTTGGGGGGATCTTTTTTTTGAGTGTTTTTTGAGTGTTGTGGGCTTAGGTTCAGGTTGGGGAAAATTGCCACCAAGAGGGATAAAAATGGCCCCAAAATTCAAAATGTGGATGAAAAAATGCCCCTAGAATGAGTTAATATTTGTAACGTGAATTATTATTATGGAGTTTTACATATTATCACATAAAATAGGCATATGTTATCAGAGTTGATGCTGATTCAGTTTTGATTTATTAAACATGAGTCATTCACGACCGAAACAATGGAAGTGAATGAGAGCGATTCATTCATTTAAATGATTCGTTCATAAGCACTGATTTATTCTTGAACAGTGTTGTAGTAGGCATATACTTACATGTGAAGCAAAAAGATTGGATGAAATATATGATGAACAGTACATAAAATATGGATTCATGTGCCTCAAAATAACTAACGAACCACAGTCACAGTGTGTCGTACTATGTACCGAGTTGCTTGCAAATGACAGTTTAAAACTTGTTAAACTATTAAAACACTTCCAAACCTACCACTCGACATTAAAAGATAAGCCGGTTGACTTTTTCTGCCAAGAGTCAAGATTGACAAACCAAAAACAAACAATGATGAGTTAAACCACTGAGAGAAGCCACATTTTCCATACCCACTTACTCGTATTAAAAGCAAGTATCGCTCACGTATTAACAGTGGGGATGATATAACTCGCTGTGTATGGCATTGAACCATGGATTGACATGATGTCCTCTTAGAAACGGGCTGATCAATCACACTGAATACGGGCTAAGCGAAGGTCTATATATTTTCTGTATCGGTATGCATATAGCATGCATAATTTCAGTTATATTATTTAAACAGTGTGTCAAGAGTGTTTGGTAACATCCTAATTGCTCATATGATTGAATTATTCATATATAAAATGATGACACAGGGTGTTTTTACATGGTTAGAATGCCCTCAAGAAAAAAAATGCCCATGAAAATCAGCTCTAAAGTGAGAGCAGAAAAAAGTGGGGACACATATTAATAAGAAGTGTGTGTGAGCGTTTTAGTTATTATTTACTCTTTAGTGGACCATGTGGTGTAGTTCATCCATGCTTTCCACCAAAATCACAACCAGTGTACCTCTCATACAACACATTCATCTCTCTCAACAGCAAGACAACACATTTCTACTTGCTGTAATTAAGTAGAATAAACTCAATAACACAATGGTACTATTTCACTTTAGACCTTACCCAAACACACCTTTGGGGCTCTATATCATTACAAAATACATTGTTTGGCCTCGTCGCATTATATATGGCCCACTGTGCCTAATCAAATAAGAACAACTTGCAGTCAGACACATCTCACATGAGTCCGTACACCTGCACTTCACAGTATTCAATGAAGTTACAGCTGCTATAAATTTCAGGTATTTTTAGTTTCCTCTGAGTTTATCTGGCACAACTGACAGTGCAACATAGAATGATTGAGTGGAAAAGCACAATGAAACAGTGATGTCCCACACCAGATACAGAATTAGTTACCTGTCGTAGCTTGATGTATGTCTGCAATCCACACAAAAACACTGTAACCAGACATGGCCCTGGTGCTCCTCTTTGTAAACAAACCCTCGATGGCAATGAGGGCCTGTAAGCAGTTCAGGACTGCACTGCAGCTTTTACACATAACACTTAGAGTTACAGTCTTGTATTGTCTGTTTCTCTTTCTTCTGTTTGTACAGGCATCGTGTCTCTTATCTCCCTGGCAGTGCTCTCCTACGAGCGCTACTGCACTATGATGGGGGCCACGCAGGCCGACTCTACCAATTACAGAAAGGTGGCCATGGGTATTGCCTTCTCCTGGATGTATTCCATGGTTTGGACTCTTCCTCCACTGTTTGGATGGAGCCGCTATGGTCCTGAGGGTCCCGGCACCACCTGCAGTGTCAACTGGGCTGCCAAGACGGTCAACAACATGTCTTACATCGTCTGTCTCTTTTTCTTCTGCCTTATTCTTCCCTTCATTGTGATTGTCTACAGTTATGGCAAGCTCCTTCAGGCTATCACACAGGTAGGTGTCAAGCTATTTTATAGTTATTGATTTATTAAGCTAATATTAGGCTAATATTAAGATCATAATGCCTCATTTATGAGTTTAGCTACTCATACTGATTTAGCTTATATGTATCTTTAATTGCAGGTTGTAAATGATGCATGGTAAATTTAGCCAGGCAGCTAGTTGGCGTTAAGGGATTAATTCAGTAATTAATTAAATATTTTTCTGCTCTTGCAGTAAACACATGCAGTTAGCAAATTCATTGACTGAAACGTAATCTGCGGCTATATTATTTGTTCTATTTTTTGAGGAGAAATGTGTATTTTTCCAATGTTTAAATACTTTTTTTTCCTATCCTAGTTTAATGTGTCCCCCAAACAGTATAAACACTGGCTTTGTGACACTTTACATATTGCTCTGTTTGTTTGAACAATTAGCTTTACTAATTGTTCTTCAATTTTATTAGCATGATGATAAAAATCATCGATCTCAAGACAAGTTGTAATAGTAGTATGAAATGACAAAATCTTAAGAAATCATATGAATTGGCTCAAAGAAAATGTATGTCTTCTACTGTTGTGTAGCATGGAAAAAAGAATGTATTATATCAATTTTAAATTGTGTTTGTTGATTGGTTGGTGTTTGTATGTGAATAAAGTTGTACATTTTCATACGAGGCAAGTCATACGATATCTTACGATTACGATGTTGTATTATTAAGAATTGTAATTGTAATTGTAATGAGTGTTGGTTAGCCAGAAAGTTGTTAGCCCCAGTCACCATTCACTTTCATTATGTGGAAAAAAGATGCAATGAAAGTGAAAGGTGACTGAGACTAAGACATGAGTTTAGTAAATGATGACAGAAAATATTTATGTGCAAACTATTCCTTTAATTGCTAAAACTTCTAAGTAGTTTTCTCGACATGTTGCACAAATAAGAAACCGTTTGAATAATTTGGTTTGTAGCAGTTCTTTGTTCCTCTGTCATTTCCACTTAAGAAACAAGATTACTTCCTTTACGACCGCTCACCAGGAGTTGTTCTCTGTTGTCCAGAGATCAACATCGGCAGTCACAAACAATTGGAGATTATTCTCAAAGTTTTGCATGAGCCATTTTGAATGCAAATTAAGCACAGTCCTATGTTGCGTACGAAGAAAATCGTGTCAGAATTTGCATGGAGATGGGAAGAAAACAACATTTTCAATTGAGCAATCATTTTTATTTGATGTCCCCTGAGTGGCCCAATTTTTGGGAGTAAACAAAATGCAAACACTTTCAAAGCTCCCACAATTCCTTTCTTCCCACCCCTCCCCTGGTGGTTTAGCTAACAGGGGCCACGAATGCTCAAATCAAATGCAGTGACACAACAGAGCGCTTTGATTTGCACCTGAATTACTTCGGAAAGCAACAATGACTGAAAATCTTCTCTGCTTCTTAGTATAGGACAATGTTTAGAAGAGATGTTTCAGCACTTTCATAGACTGGCGCTGCTTAGGAGAGCTAAATTCATGTTGATTCAAATTGGATCTGTATAAGCATTCCAATTTGACCTTCCTAAAAAGGGCCATTGATGCTTTTCAAAAGGTGAGTGAACAGAGAGTGAACTTTCCCCTTACTTTTCACATCATTTAGCACCAGCTGTCATTGTGTTAACATGAGCAGTTTCTCCATAAATGTTCTGAAATGCCTTTGCTGTGTGTGTAAAGCCCTTCTGAATCTCATTTTGGTCTAAAGGTCATCTATAGATTCATGCACAATGCGATCCGCACCTTGCGACTGGTGGGTGTCACTTGGTTAGGTAATCAACAGCATAAGCTTATTTAAGTGTCAGCAATGTGACCATATTAAATGTCTGCATGCACATGTGAGTGTGTGCATGTATGCCTTGTGTACAACAAAAACATATGTGGACAATCCACAAAGCTCTCTTACCATATTCTTCCTGAGACATAAAAAAAAGGCTGAATGAATTCCCATTCAGCCAAAGAACTGCCAAGCAAGGTCAACTGCAGAATAATGACTAATTCCAGTAAAATGTGTGTGGAGCTGTGATTATACTGTACATTTTGTATTCTAGTATGTAGGTCAAGATAAGGCTTATGATAAGCCATAGACATCAGTGGTGTGATCTAACCTCAGTGGTGTCAGACAGATGCTTCTGCATGCCTGATAACCTTGATCATGGGCTTCTCTTGATAGAGGCAGGAACAAAAGGAGGCCTGCAAGATCCTGAGTGGAAATAATTTCCAATTAATTAAAGAGTTACAACACTTCACAAGGGTGGAGGGAAGGAACCGCAAGAACCTTTTCAGTGAGATCCATCACTGGGCGTATGACCTTGTTACCTAGAGATTAGGCAAATTATTACATTTATGCACACACCAAGGCTTTAGGATTGAAGATAAAGCTGTGCGTGACATTTGTGACTCTTTCTAAAGGCCCAGGTATACTTCGTTTTTGCGTGTTTTCCGGATCACCTCACGCCTGGTCGACCGCGTTGCCTTTGTGAGTATACTTTTCTGACGGCTAACAAATTAGAACATGTTCGACACACGAGCGCTACAACTGCTTTGTGACACTCTTTTAGTACGGTCAGTGGCCAGCACATGCACAGACGATGCAGCTTGACCGCACACCACCTAGATTTTCTTTACTCGTGCATGCGGTCAAGCCGCACGGCTGTGCTGATGACGCAATTTGTGTCACACATACTGTGTGTGGAGCATTCTGCAATGCGCACACCCGAAGTATTTTTTGGCCTTAAAAAAACCAAGGATCTAGTTGCAGTGGAACAACTCTGGGTTAAGTACTTGTTGGATTTTTGTCCAGTCAGAAGCTCTATAAAATGAAAATGCTCCTCCCCATAATACTACCTGCAACTGACTAGCGGGCAAAGTCCTATTCAAAGCAAGTCAGTCCACACTGCAGCCATCTTTGGAACACTCCCGGGCAGCTATTTTGAATGAATACATGTGGTATGACAGTACAGCTCCTATCTACTTGAATGGGGAAAGACTGTAATTTCCAAAACAGTTGGTCAAGATTACAGTCAAATAACATATTTCAAATCAGCAGTAAAATGTGACAAGAATGGTATCATAAATTGTGCTTCTGTCCCTCAGCCATGCTTAAAAACGCTAATTACCCAGCTAGTCAAGCTAATGCGCATGCGCATTCTAGAGTTGACTGACAGGCGATGTCTGTCTCTAAAAAGTGATTGGCTCTTTTACCTGTAAGGAGGGACTTCCATTTCTACATCCACCATATTGGGCATTCCAATTTCTCCCATTAATTTCAATACAAGTGCTCCGTCTCAGGGCTATAGTCTCTGCTAGCGAGTCCCTCAAGGCAAGTCATTCCACTCGGCCACCATCTTGGGAACACTCCCGGGCAGCTATTTTCTATAAATACAAGCAGCATGCAAATATGGCTCCTATCTACTTGAAAGGGGAAAGATGAAAATCTCCAAAATGGTTGTAAAGATTATGATCAAATACAATTTTTTAAATCAGCAATAAAATCTGACAACAATGGTAACATAAATTGTGCTTCTTTAGCTCAGATCAAGGAATTTTTATTTGTATTTATTTATTTATTTATTTTCAGGTTGGTCCATCTAACGCACATGTGCATTCTTATATTAACTGACAGGCAATTACTGTATCTAAAAGGTGATCTTTACCTGTAAGGCGTGAATAATTTGTCTGTCTTGGGCTAAATAGTCTCTGCTAGTGACTTACAAGATGTTCATGGCTGTGATGTAACTTAAAAAGGGACAAGTCCTTCGATATGTCCAGCGATGACCCAAGCTTCCTTCTTTAATAGAAATATTCATCACCAGAAAGAATACTGCACTCGTCAAGTGATTTTTTAGGGTCTTTAAAGGGATAGTTCACTCATAACTGAAAATTATTTTGTTGTTTTCTCACCCTTATGACATTTAAACCTGTAAGACTTTATATCTTCTGTGGAATGCAAAACAAGATGTTAGGCTGAATGTTTGGAACTAACAGTCTCTGTCACCATTTACTTTTATTGAAAAAAGATGCATTGAAAGTGAATGGTAAATTAAGTTCACATTCTGTCTAACATCTCCTTTTGTGTTCCAATGGATAAAAGAAACTCATACAGCTTTGGAACAACACAAGGGTGAGTATATGACAGGATTTTCATTTTTGAGTGAACTATCCCATTAAGAGCTGTTTTCGTTGTTTCAGGATGTATTTACTGGCTGTACTTTTTTCAATAGGAACTGATAAATTCATAGGCCTATTTCGAGAATATGCATTGATGCCTCACACAAAGTAATCTGCATAATGGTATCCTGAAGGTAATTGTGAAAGATATCTTGCTTGGTTGGGAAGGAGGAAGTGGGGGCCAGGTGAACAGTCCACGTAATTCTTTATTAACAACAATTTTCAGCATACACACACGGTTTGCTTTTCAGCACAACACACACACTCAGCTTCAAGCTCGGTTCTCTCTCCCCTCCGGCAGTCTGGACTGCCCTTATATCCCTCTCCAGCTCTCACTGCAACACAAAACAGCTGTTAGAGAGCATTTCCCACAGGTGTCAATCCTTACCGCTCTTCCTCTCCTGGCCTCGCTCTCCACAGATGTCGCTCGGCCATTCCCCCATCTCCACATACCCCCATCGCCCAACTCAGGCCGGGAAGCCATCAAAGCCATTGTGCTGTACCTAGTCGGGCCGGGAAGCCACAAAGCCATTGTGCTGTACCTAGTCTCCCTCAGCGAGAGCTTCCAACTAATGTACAGCATGGAGTGCTCCTCCCCCTCCACCATCTGGGACAGTACCGCTCCCAACCCCTGTCCGCCACATCTGTCTTCAAGATAAAAGGGAGAGAGAAGTCAGGAGAGTGCAATAACGGCCCGCCGCAAAGTGCAGCTTTCACACGCGTGAACGCCTGCTGACATGGCTCCATCCACTGGACCGGATCTGGTGCCCCCTTTTTAGACAGATCAGTCAGTGGGCTATTGACGGTCGAATAGTTAGGCACAAACCTACGATAATAGCCAGCTAGCCCCAGGAAGTGTCTCACCTGCAATCAGGGTGACTCGATCAGTCAGGGTGACTCGATCGGTGGCTTTTACGTTCACCTCCGGCCTGAGCTCCTCCCTCTCCGGAACCGCCAAAGTCACAGGAACCACCTCTCTCCATGGTTTTAGGAGGTTAAGGTGGTAAATTTGACGTACTCCGCCTCTATCCATTCATTTCACCTCATAATTGATTTACCCAACTCGCCGTGTGACCTCAAAGGGCCCTTGCCACTTGGAGAGTAATTTGGAGCTTGATGTGGGGAGCAATACAAGGACTTTATCTCCCGGTGTAAATAGTTATAGTTATTACTATATCAACCCATAGTTGAGTGCCCCTATTATAAATTCTCCTGTGTTAGTTGCCCCAGTGTGTGGAGTTTTGCTTTCAGGTCAAGAAATTATTGAATTTCATTTTTACTTTTGAAGGTCCTTCCACCCAATTTTCCCGTAGGACGTCGATCACAGCGTGTGGTTGACGCCCATACAATAATTCAAATGGGGAAAACCTTGTGGAGGCTTGCGGGACCTCTCGAACTGCAAATAATAGGGGCTCGAGCCACTTGTCTCAATTCCGAGACGTCATCATGCACGAACTTACAAATCATGTTCTTTTGAATTTGATTTAAATCATTCGACCAAGCTGTCTGTTTAGGGGTGGTAGACGCTGGTATGAATCGATTTAGTCCCCAATCATTTTTATGGTTCACGTAGGGTGCGTGACATAAACCTAGTGCCCTGATCATTTCTTTCAGAATCCCCACTCCGGAGATAATTTTGAAGGGTGCCTCCGCAACACTTCGCACTGAGATGTTGCGCAGAGGCACTGCTTCTGTATATTGCGTTGCGTAGTCCACCAGAACCAACACAAAGTGATGCAAAGCGTCTGTTCTTATGGCCTGACGAGGTCCATGACAATTCTTTCAAAGGGGACCTCGATCAATGGAGGGGTGCAATGGCGCTTTTGGGGTGGACGCCAGAGTCACCAGCTGACATTCATGGCATGCCGCACACCACCTGTGAACATCCCTGTGAATGCCCGGCCAATAGAAATGGGCCATTAGATGGTTCAGTGTTTTTTCCTGCCATAAGTGACCCACCATTGGATTATAATGAGCCATCTGGAATAACATTTCCCGACGGCCCTGCGGTGTTAGTTGGGTTGTATCCTCCTTTGTCTGAGTGTCCTGTGTCACTTGATACAACTGATCTGTGATAAAAAATTAGGGGTATGAGAGTGCAATGTCTGGCTGGAGGCGTTGACCATCAATCACTTTCACTTGGTCGAAGGCATGCCTAAGGGTCTTGTCTCATGTCCGTTCCAGAGGGAAATCCCCTGCAGGGAATCCTCTGAGGGCTCCCTTGCATCCTCCTTACATGGAGCTGACGTAGACAGCCCTGGCACCGCCTCCCCAGCCAGCGAATCGCACACCACACACAGATACGCTTGGATGCAGGACCCATCCACACATATTCCTCTCAATAAAGTTGTAAATGCCGGCCAATTCATACCCAAAATAAGTGGATGGGAGAGGCTGGGACTAACTGCAACCTCGACACTATGCTTTTGTCTCTGAAATTGAATGATGACCATCACCAAAAGCTAATTTTGAATATCCCCATGCACACACCTTACCTTTACCTGCCAGCCTGTATCCATCACCTCGGATTTAACCTTGGTGAATGGAGGTTTGTTTACAACCTGAATCCACCAAGGTTTGGTATGTTCCCCCCTTCATACTCACAGGTATCCGGTACGCTTCTGCTCGATCGGGGGTGGTCTGTAGAGCGTTGGGGATCTGGACCAATGTCTCCACCTCCATTGTGGGACATTGGTCCTGGAAATGACCAGGTTCCCCACAGCTCCAGCATACCAGCCCAGAAATCATGCCCACACCCGCAGCAGCAGATTCACCAGCCTGTGGGGGAGAGCGGAAAGAGATAGGGAAACCAGTTTTGGGGTCATAATTCCCAGTTTCCTTGAAATAGGAAGGGGATGGGGAGGGAAGAGAGAGAGAAAAAGAGAAGAAGAGGGCTCACCAGCCCCCGGATATGCTGCCATATGGTCCTCAGCCAGCTGGACTGCCTCATCCAGCAACGCCAGTCGGTGGCACTGGACCCACTCTGCTGTTCCTTTTGGTAGCCGAGGGATGAATTGTTCCAGTACCACCAGATCAAGCACTTCCTCGGCGTCACGTTCTTCAGCCAGCAGCCACCATCGGCAGGTGTCACGGAGCCGTTGGGCAAATGCGAACGTGCAGCCGTGCTCGCCAAGCATCAGCGAGCAGAAGTGTTGCTGATGTTGTTCTGGACTGTGGCCAACCCGTTGCAGGATGGCTTTCTTCAAGTCCTCGTATGCCAGGAGGTTGGAAGCAGAGAGTTGTTGGGCCGTGAGTTGGGCTTCACCGGACAACAGCGGCAGTAGGCGGGCCACCCACTGGGTACTCGGCCAATTCCACGCTCCAGCCTTCTGCTCAAAGAACTCGATGAAAACCTCTGGGTCATCCTGAGGTCCCATCTTCCCGAGCGTGACATGAGGCACGGCCATAGGTGGGTCCGGGGTCACAGCTGATGACCCCTTCTGGTGTACCAAGCTCCATAGCACCTGCCGGTCCTCTGCTTGAGCCTGGAGGAGCACCTGGAACCGCTGCTCCTGTTCCATGCGCAGCTCAAGCAGAGCCTGATGTTGGGCTTGGTGGATGCTGGCTAGGGTCTTAATCAATTTGGCCAGCGGCAAAGACTCCATGACAGCATTTCTTCCTCCTAAATTTCGGCACCACTGTGAAAGATTTCTTGTTCAGTTGGGAAGGAGGAAGCAGGGGCCAGGTGAGCGGTCCAAGTAATTCTTTATTAACAACACTCACACACACACACACAGTTTACTTTTTAGCACAACACACACACACACACAGCTTCAAGCTCGGCTTTCTCTCTCCCCTCCGGTGGTCTGGACTGCCTTATATCCCTCTCCAGCTCTCACTGCAACACAAAACAGCTGTTAAGAGATAATTTCCCACAGGTGTCAATCCCTACTGCTCTTCCTCTCCCGGCCTCGCTCTCCACAGATGTTGCTCGGCCATGCCCCCATCTCCACAGTTATAAAATCATTCCATTTGATCAAAGGCATTTTTCCTAATCCACTGCCTTCAATTTATTTGGATGTCATTTATGTAAAGCAATTATAGGGCAATTGTATTATGAGATCAGATAACTGTATATGAGTGATTTTAGCTCCTCTCTGCTGGTATCGAACAACAAGATGGAATAATGAGAAGCTTTGAGTCTGTAAGAACAATTAACACCCTGTATACTGAGATGTGACTCCATGTCTGTTCGATACTGTAGAGTCCGACGGGACGGGTGCCTGATATGATACTCCCCTTGTAATCTGCTAAATCACAGAAGGAACTATAAAATGCCATGTGATGTTGTTTTAAACAGTAACTCTTTTTCAGTTTGATAAAGCTGAAGGCTCTGGTTAATTGCATGCATCGCACCTCAATTGATTAGTTTATTAATGCATGTTTGTGATCAATAAGACCACACACCACTGCTCGATTTCACATTAAAAAGAGAGGGTTGCTTTGGTACTCTACCTTTGACAAACTGTGACGTCTGAATGTCAACTAAGAAGACCTGTATGCTTTGTCCCTGTGTCTCCCAGAGGGTGTCACACAGTTATATAAGTTTGAATGAAGACGTGACAGAGTTGCGTACCCACAGCCCATAAAGCCACAGTTAGCCTCTCACCTCCTGTCGCTCTGGTCAGCCATTTACAATCCCTTCCAAAATGTCACCCAGTGGGGTGGTTGACCGCCTTCCCTAAGAACAGCTTCATTTACTCAGACACGGCCTGTCTCTTTCTGTAAACTCACACAGTGGGTGGAACAAAGTATGCCGTGAAAACGGGGTGAGACAGAGCAAAGGAAAAAGCCCAAAGGTTTGCATTGGATTTGCCACGCTCATTTTCGGGCTATTCTTTGAGACCGAAATGCTCGTTTGTGCAGAAACTGACTGAGTAGACAGAAACAGAGAGAAAAACAAAGTTTGCATCTGCTGCATGTCACTTTTCAGAGTTCTCTAAAAAGTTTTGACCTCAGGTTATTTTTCTAGGAACAAATTTGTACACTAATAATTACGATTTAATTCAATAAGTTTGATGTGAAGTCTTGGTTCTTAGGTGGTAAAATAGCATGTTTTTTTTAAGCTGTCTTGATTTAGCTGAGTGGCTTTATGGGTATCATGCTAGCTGCACTCCCTGTTTTTTTAATCGAGCCTGACTGCTTACAACCTAATTAGAACAATGCAATCCCTTTTCATTAGGAGCCTTCAAGAGACTATGTGTTTGACAGCTTTTCTGCAACTTTGCCGATGAATTGAAGCTTTCAGTTCGCTTCAGTTTTGGAAGTTCGTATTCCAGGCTAAGTGGCCAGACATAAAAGATACACTATATTGCCAAAAGTATTCGCTCACCCATCCAAATAATTGAATTCAGGTGTTCCAATCACTTCCATGGCCACAGGTGTATAAAATGAAGCACCTAGGCATGCAGACTGCTTCTACAAACATTTGTGAAAGAATGGGCCGCTCTCAGGAGCTCAGTGAATTCCAGCATGGTACTGTGATAGGATGCCACCTGTGCAACAAGTCCAGTCGTGAAATTTCCTCGCTGCTAAATATTCCACAGTCAACTGTCAGTGGTATTATAACAAAGTGGAAGCGATTGGGAATGACAGCAACTCAGCCACGAAGTGGTAGGCCACGTAAAATGACAGAGCGGGGTCAGCGGATGCTGAGGCGCATAGTGCGCAGAGGTCGCCAACTTTCTGCAGAGTCAATCGCTACAGACCTCCAAAGTTCATGTGGCCTTCAGATTAGCTCAAGAACAGTGCATAGAGAGCTTCATGGAATGGGTTTCCATGGCCGAGCAGCTGCATCCAAGCCATACATCACCAAGTGCAATGCAAAGCGTCGGATGCAGTGGTGTAAAGCACGCCGCCACTGGACTCTAGAGCAGTGGAGACGCGTTCTCTGGAGTGACGAATCACGCTTCTCCATCTGACAATCTGATGGACGAGTCTGGGTTTGGCGGTTGCCAGGAGAACGGTACTTGTCTGACTGCATTGTGCCAACTGTGAAGTTTGGTGGAGGGGGATTATGGTGTGGGGTTGTTTTTCAGGAGCTGGGCTTGGCCCCTTAGTTCCAGTGAAAGGAACTCTGAATGCTTCAGCATACCAAGAGATTTTGGACAATTCCATGCTCCCAACTTTGTGGGAACAGTTTGGGGATGGCCCCTTCCTGTTCCAACATGACTGCACACCAGTGCCCAAAGCAAGGTCCATAAAGACATGGATGAGCGAGTTTGGTGTGGAAGAACTTGACTGGCCTGCACAGAGTCCTGACCTCAACCCGATAGAGCACCTTTGGGATGAATTAGAGCGAAGACTGCGAGCCAGGCCTTCTCGTCCAACATCAGTGTCTGACCTCACAAATGCGCTTCTGGAAGAATGGTCAAAAATTCCCATAAACACACTCCTAAACCTTGTGGAAAGCCTTCCCAGAAGAGTTGAAGCTGTTATAGCTGCAAAGGGTGGGCTGACTTCATATTAAACCCTATGGATTAAGAATGGGATGTCACTTAAGTTCATATGCGTCTAAAGGCAGATGAGCGAATACTTTTGGCAATATAGTGTATTTACTCCAAATGAGCACACTGTCATACTATGCAAATGGAAGACAATCATGAACTGAAGCACCAATTGTCTGCTATTCAAACTGTTAAAGTTTACCCAGAATTGTTATCAGGATGGATGGAACTAGGTTATTCTCACGAAAATGTCCTGGTCAAATTTAACTCTAAAACACACACACACACACACACACACACACACACACACACACACACACACACACAATGCAATACAGTATATGTATGTATGTATGTATGTATGTATGTATGGATAGATAGATAGATAGATAGATAGATTACATAAAGAAAATAAAGTCTACATTTAGGACCATAAATATTTTCAGGACACTTAAACACAGTTTATCCCCCATTTCTCATTACCGTAATGGGTGTGGATGTTTTACTTTGACTATTTTTTAATTAAAATCAGCGAAAATGAAAAGCAGTACTAAGTGAGTAGTACTATGATGTGAAAAGGCTTTACATTTTAAAGAATATACAATTTTTCACATTGCTGTAATGAGAATATCATCATTATTATTATGTTATTTTTTTTTTTTTTTTGGCATTGTGGTAATGAGACTTGGGGGGTTAATTGCATAACTGTCATGAAAATAGTGTCACAGTTTAAAATAATTATGGCCCTAAAAACAGGCTTCATTTTTCTGTATGCAAAATATAATTTTAAATTAAGACCAGGACATTCTCTTGACAGGTTTCATTAGGATTACCCATCTCCATTTTTGGCATGCTACTGTACCACAACTTTCATTGTGGCATTCTAACAAGCTTTCGGAAGCAATGACAATTGTAACTTTCATTCGCTCATACATCTGATCAAACTTGGAGATGCACAGTTGCGACTTGGAATTTAAACAATATGACTCTGTTTTTCGTGGACATGATTTTCATAGTTTGCAGGTTGTTTGTGCATTGCTTGATACTGCACTGGCTGGTACCTCTTAACTTACTATCTTATTCTAAGCCTTTCCTTCTCACCTGTTTTGTTTCAGATAGAATAGAGAGCCCTCAGTATGTCACATAATTCAAAAATCTCTCCTGTCACATGTCCTTTAATGCAGCCACAGCTGAAATGCTGTTCTGCACTTCTCAAACAGAAAATTACAAGGCAAACTCAAAAATGTGCCACATCCAAATAATGGAGTTCTAAACAAAACTTTGAGTGTGAATGTGTTCATTTTTATTCCTGCCAATTACAATGCAAGGGTAGTATATAAACAATTCTTTCACAATCCCACCCCCAACTATTTCTGTTATCTTTTCTATTAGGTATTAAATATTATATAAACTTTATTTCTGAAGTAGTCCAGAGAGGATTTAGAACTTGTGTCCAGCCTTATGCTTCAGCCCTCCATTACTGACAGCAAGTGAAATACTGTGTATTTATCTCTTAAAAGATTATTTTAAAAAATGTGAATGTGTGAATTACACCTTGCACTGTTTAGATCAGTCGTTGTTGTCGATTGGCTAGGTGTTGGATGGACATCTTTTTTTGTTTTGTCACTATATTTTATCCTGTTTGTATCCATCAAGGGTAGCTGACGAAGAAAAGCTTTTAAAATGAACGAGTCTTGTTGATCTGGTGGTTGCAGTTAATCTAAGCATTCCAATAGTAACTGATTCCTATGGGCGCATAAAGCCAGTCCATCTCATCTCAACATGCGAGACTAATGACTTGCAGCTTACATAATCCAGCTTGTGTTAAACACAAGTTGATACTGTATGTGCTGTTCTTTCTTTGCCAACATGCACATATACAGTACTTAATATGATCAATTGTTGACCATTTCAGAGTCAGAGACTGATTAAAGGCTTGCTTTTGTAAATAATTGAATTCCTAAGGACTGATTGCACTCAAATCGCTGATCAATTCAATACAAACTTGCTCCAAAAAAATCCATGGATGATTTAGAGGACATTGGAGATATATTATACAGTGTTTGATGAACATCCCCTCAACTTATTGTAAATGTTCTCTTTTAATGAGATATTGAACTTTACAAATCAAACACAGCAGCTTGCACCAAATACAACCCCAATTCCAAAAAAGTTGGGATGCTGTGTAAAATGTAAATAAAAACCGAATGCAATGATTTGCAAATCTCATAAACCCATTTTTTATTCACAACAGAACATAGAAAACATATCAGATGTTTAAACTGAGGAAATGTACCATTTTAATGAAAAAATAAGGTAATTTTGAATTTGATGGCTGCAGCACGTCTCAAAAAAGTTGGGACAGGGCCATGTTTACAACTGTGTAGCATCCTCTCTTCTTTTAACAACAGTCCGTATATGTCTGGGAACTGAGAAGACCAGTTGCTGGAGTTTTGGGAGAAGAATGTTGTCCCATTCATGTCTGATACAGGATTCTAGCTGCTCAACAGTCCTGGGTCTTCTTTGACGTATTTTTTGATTCATGATACGCCAAATGTTTTCAAATGGTGAAAAGTCTGGACTGCAGGCACGGCGAACTGTGTTCACAGACAATGAGTTCTGGAGGTGTTTCTGAGCCCATGCAGTGATTTCCATTACAGAATCATGCCTGTTTTTAATGCAGTGCCGCCTGAGGGCCCGAAGATCACAGGCATCCAATATTGATTTTCGCCCTTGTCCCTTGCACACAGAGATTTCTCCAGATTCTCGGAATCTTTTGATGATATTATGTACTGTAGATGATGAGATATTCAAAGTCTTCGCAATTTTACGTTGAGGAACATTATTCTGAAATTGTTCCACAATTTGTAGACGCAGTTTTTTGCAGATTGGTGAACTTCTGCCCATCTTTACTTCTGAGAGACTCTGCCTCTCTAAGATACTCTTTTTATACCCAATCATGTTATCGACCTGTTGCCAATTAACCTATTTATTTGTAAAATGTTCCTCCAGCTATTTCTTTTTAGAAACGCTTAGTTTTCCAGCCTTTTTTTGCCCCCATCCCAAATTTTTTGAGATGTGTTGCGGCCATCAAATTCAAAATTACCTTATTTTTTTCTTAAAATGTTACATTTCCTTAGTTTAAACATTTGATTTTCTATGTTCTATTGTGAATAACATATGGGTTTATGAGATTTGCAAATCATTGCATCCCAACTTTTTTGGAATTGGGTTTGTAAGTTGTGTAATTATACTTTTACTTGTAATTAAAACTATTCTCTTATCTACATTTCTTCACTCATATTTATGATAATTCCAATGCATGCATTCTTATCAACTATTTATACACTCCATAAGACTGCCCCACAAATTTTCCTTGTATGATTTTTTGTAGATGTTAGATTTGGATTCATAACAACAATTAATAATCACCGGACACTGAATTTCATTAAGATGTAATGACAAGGAAAGCAATGTAATTACACACAGTAAATGAGATTAGCAGTAGAAGAGTGTTTGTATTGCTGAACGCACCCCCATCCTCAGTTTGGGTTGAGAACCTGGAATAGAATGCAGACATGAATGTGATTAACTCATTTTGCTGGACCGTTTGCTTAAATACATTGATTTATGCATGCTGAACGGCAACCGTAGCTCCTTAAAGAATAGAGGGAGAGGGAGAGTGAGAAGGATAAAAATAGAGAGGGACAGAGAGAGACACAATCTCCCGGGAGCTATTTAAGCAGCTGTACTCGCAACTGTTCTGCCCACCTGTCAAAGAGAAGATTTAATGATCTAGTCCACTGTATTTGTTTTGCGTGGGCGAAGACAGATCAGGTTATGCCCCAAATCAATTAGGAGAGGATTGTCAGGGCCTGTTTTGCTGAAGTAAGTTGGTCTAGAATCTAGAATGAAGTTTTATTCTTTCTTTGCTTTCTGTCATTCTCATCTACTCACCCTCCTCCTTACCTATACGCCTCTTTTTACTCTCTCAGTCTCGTTCCCTCTCTGGCTGACACTCTGTATTAGTCTATTTTGACTTTACTGTGTGCTTCTCACTCAGTGTTCTATCTGTCAATCCAGATATCTTTCTTTCAACTATCAACTCTCTCTCTCTACTTATATTTCTCTCACTTATGTGTGCACATACAGAGGTATTTTTTCCTGCCAGCTATTTTGCATTCCTGCTTTTTTCTCTCTCTCTGAATGTTTTAGAGTTTTCAAAACCTTTTCTTCTCATTAATCATAACAATTTTGGTTTTAAAGGAATAGTATACCCCAAAATGTTAAATTCTCTTATTGTTTACTCACCCTTATGCCATCTCAAACTCATACTACTTTTTTTTTCTTCTGTGAAACGCAAATAAAGATTTTTCATAGATGTATGATGTGTTTATATCAATACAATGCAAGTCCATGGGGTCTAAAACTTCCTAGCTCCAAAAAAGGACATAAAGGCAGCATAAAGGTAATCCATACGACTCAAGTGGTTTAATTCATGTCTTCTAAAGCCAAACGATTTTGGGTGAGAACAGACCAAAATGTAACTCCTTTTTCTGCAGTCTTCTCAGCGTGATCATTATTTGAAGCTAGATAACACTTCCTCGCGCTTGACGCATGCACAGAGCGCTGTACACACATTCTTCCATGTAAGGCGAAAAATTATATTTTATTTACCAAGACAATGCATGTAATGTTACAGTAAAATATTGTAAAAAAAATTTGAGGTTATGTTTAGCAAGACAATTCATGTACTTTTACTTTAAACTATTGTTAAAATTATGGTGAAAAATAATAATAGGCAGTTTCCCTACCTGCACAATCACTTTTGATTATATTTTATTGAAATATTTATGTTTCTTCTTACTTTTGATATCAGTTATGTGAATTGGGGTATTATAACTTACGTTTTATGTTGTTTAGTGAATGTTTATTGCATTATTATTGCAAAACAGTACATCTAAAAGTGCAAAGCAGATTTCCAGTTGGTTGGTATTTTAACATCATATCATTTAATGATATATATGGTAGTGAACTGTCAAATATAAAGGCACCATAATGCCTGAAACATGGTCACTGTATTATTTACGGTGAATTTCTGGCTAACACAGTGTGATGAGGAGGAGGGCATGCATCCTCATGGCCTGGCCACACCCTTCTCCTTGTCAAATACAGCTACCTTTTTTTTACTGTAATTTCATTTTTTACAGTGTGTAACTAGTTTGGCAGTTTTGACTTTTTTTTTTAAACTGTTACCTGAGTTAACAGTAGCGTTGCCATTTCTCCCATTTTAAAATAAAATAAAGCAATTATACACCTCTGTTCTCTGGTAATGTGTAAAATTTAGAACAGTGAGTGTGTGTAGAGTGTCCTTTAGGAGTGCTCAAAGAAATATTTGTAACGATCTCATAAATTTACTTGATGTCACATACTGTTTGCAAGTGTTTTATTGGCAAACAAAATGTCATACTGTATTACAAGTATCACTGATTACAACCGTTCAAGCACCAAATTATTGTTCCACTCATTTCACTATTCCAAATAGTCTGTTACAGCTAATTTTATAATTGGTACGAAGTAACAGTTTCTGTAATTTGGCCACAGTAGGGGAGGGCACAAACTAAAAAAAAATGTTGTTCTCTTAAGTTTGTGTAAATGCACATTGGGTTTAAATTATTTTAATTTTTAACATTAATTTTACACATGTCTGGTACACATATGTGGTCTTGTGTCATGAAAACAGTGTATACTTTTTTCACCATCTACATGGAAAGAAGGAAAGTGAAATCTGAAAATGTGCCCTAGGCGGGGCACGTTGTAACAGGTGAGGGGCACATAGTAACATGACCATATGACAGCTAAAAATCCCCCTCTAACAACTGTATCTGATCTAATTAAAATACCTGAATGATAAACTAAAATATTATGTCAATAAAAGCCATTTATTAACTTTGGCATATGTAATATAGCAATAAGTCTGACACTTGACAATGACTACACAACAAAGCCACAGCATTGGCCAAAATAATGCATGGATTGATGACACACACACACACACACACACACACACAAAGGGAAATTATGTAAATTTCATATCTGACTGCATTGGATTGCATATAGTTTGTTCTAATTGGGGCTCGTTGCCACGTCGGCACAACTGGGATTTAAACCTGGCTAGTCACTTCTACTGTGTAGATAAGAATTAAAAGACTATGCTAGCTAACAGATTAGATATTAAAATGATACCAAGTTTTCCTCGTTTAAAATAAACAGTAAAAAGAGAGATGATAATTAACTTTCATGTGACATTTTACTTTTGCTCTGTAAAATGAACTTTTGACAATATCTTCCAAAGTTCTTTTAATTTTGCCACAGTTTATTTTATTTTTATTTATTTTTTCTCCCCTTTTCTCCCCAGTTTGGAATGCCCAATTCCCAATGCACTCTAAGTCCCCGTGGTGGCATAGTGACTCACCTCAATCTGGGTGGTGGAGGATGTATCTCAGTTGCCTCCGCATGTGAGACCGTCAATCCGCGCATCTTATCACGTGGCTTGTTGAGCACGTTACCGTGGATACATAGCGCGTGTGGAGGCTTCATGCTATTCTCCGCGGCATCCACGCACAACTCACCACGTGCCCCACCGAGAGCGAGAACCACATTATAGCGACAACAACGAAGAGGTTACCCCATGTGCCTCTACCCTCCCTAGCAACCGGGCCAATTTGGTTGCTTAGGAGACCTGGCTTGAGTCACTCAGCACACCCTGGATTCGAACTCATGACTCCAGGGGTGGTAGTCAGCATCTTTACTCGCTGATCTACCCAGACCCCTTTGCCACAGTTTTTTTCTCTACACACTGTTGATATGGCAACAATTAAACAAATGAAGTTTCATCTTACCAGTGTGTTTCGAAACATAAACCATGTGTTAGCCCATGTTAGTTTGTGCCCTGCTCTCCCCTACTGTACATGTCGAGTCACAAATTTATGATTTAATGCAAACGATCTGAAAGTAAAACTGACCTCCTGCTTGGTGTGAATCTTATAACATCATTCAGGCCTACCCATCTCTCTAAAATAGCCATTTCTATTCATAATTAAAATGTGGTTAATTATTTTCTGTAAAACAAAGTGAAAATTTTCATATGCATTTGGTTATTAAAGATGACTATGCCTCCAGATATTCCCATGTTTAGGTGAGATACTGTATAAGATGGGGGTGCTTGAACAAATGAGATGGGGATGCCAAAGTCTGGGAACCAGTGATTTATAGTATATCTTTCTCTGTCATTTTCTTCTAGTAAAGCTTCAACAATCTTCTAAGATGGGTATTTGTTGATGATAGATAGAAATGTATCAAGTACTTTAAAAGAAATAATTTACACAGCACCTGATCAGCAGAATGTCAGGTTCACTGGTGAATTGACAGGTTTACTCATGTACTTCGGACTGCTCACAGGCATTTTTATAAGGACGTGTTGGGCCTCATGTATTCAGATAGAAGACAAAGGCAGGCCTAACACAGTCGTAAAACCTAACTCAGCCCCCCACATACCAAGTCGTAAATCTTACTGATAAAAATCACACCAAAAAAATCAAACAGAGTCCAAAACAGACTACAAATCCCATGAAGCCTTGCTCACTAAAGGATCGAACTCTCAACTCCTATTGGATGAGGCACACAACAGACCGCACCTCAACCATGACATCATCAGGAGTAGAAATACCTCTGAAATGCTTCCAGGATTTGCTTCCAGCAACTTTGCTTTCGGTGTGTAGACGCAGCTCATCGCTGCTCTCAGGTGCAGCTTCGTGGCACAAGGAAGTAACGTCCGACTTGAAACTGTGGCCATACAATCTCCATCTCGCTGGATGAGTTGAGATTACTCTGTATTCAACCGAACACTCTAACTGATCCGAAGGAGACCGCCGAGCAATCCGCATCTTCATCCATTTGCCTGCAGGAGTGAAGAGATTAAAAGATTCCTCTTCCATTTTCAATCAAGTCGACATTTCTGATTTCTCCGCCAGCCCGCCGAGAATCAGCAGCCGTACACCCGCCGACAGAGCGAGGAAACGGCCTCCTGTCATCACCCGAGCCTCGAGGAACCGAGTCTGAGTTAAAAGACGGATGAACACACATTCTGCATCCTCATGCGATTCAAGTAAGAGGTTTACGTCTGGGCAGAGTTAGAATATTATTCTGTGTTATTCTTGTGTTTCAAGGTTTTTGCTTGTACAGTTTACGGACCGCCATGTCTACTCATTATTAATACTCGGGGTATTAATTATCACGAATTTGATTTGCTGTATTGTGGTCCACCCACAGTGGGCTGTTGTGCATTTCCGCCATCACGGGTGAGACTGGCAAACTGAGTTTATCCATTAAAGAATCAAAGAACGTGGGACTGTTTACAAGCCGCCCATCGCGCCTCTGAGTGATAAACTAACAGCTGCTTTCTCTCCCATGATCACGAAATCGGCTTTGGGGCCGTCACTTAATTTTCTCTCTCTCGTACTAACCACACACACACACACACGCGACCCCTCACAAACATTCTGGCACACATTTTTGGCTCGTAGTTAGCTTCGTGCTAAAGCTCAGCTTTGTCCCTAAGATATCGTACAAGTGGATACACGCGGTAACTGGTAGACACCATTGACTGGTTTCTCTCCGCCCACATTCACGGCCATATTCCCTGGCCGGAAGTCTGACGTGACATACTCTCCACGAGAGTCATGTCCGCCATTTTGTGCGCGCCCCTCCTTACACACATACACACACACACACACACACACACTCGTTCTCACACATACACACACCCTCATGTGTTATAGGATTATTTTGATTTCCATTATCTAATCATATCACTGTTTAGTTTGTAGTTGTAATCGGAAGTTTATTGACTGCATTGTATTAATTATTAATTGATATTACTGCATAAATAAACTTTGTTTATATTACAAAGAGAAGTGTTTTGGTTTGTTTTGCATACGCCTGTGTCATGCTGACGGGATGTCAGTGCTCGGATTCAAGCCTTCATTCATTGTTTTTTCCCTAAAATCGATATTCTTCAGATGTCGATTTTTCTAAGAAAACAATCTAATATTGAGACTGTAATACTATCTGGTTATTAGTCCCTGATTCCAGGGTGGTGCCCCATCAATGTTAATCCTTATTAATATTCTATTGATTTTTGATAATTGATAATTATCTTTGATGATTGTTGAATTTGAATGATCAATAAGCTAGTGTTAATTTTAATTAATGTTTCATCGATGTTAACAATTAACGATTATCTTTGATAATTGTTGATTTAAAGGATTAGAAAAAGCTAACATTGATTCTCATCAATGTTCTATTGATTTTAATAATTAATAATTGTCTTTGATAATTATTAATTATTGCTAATAACCAAACCCGCTCCTAAATGTGGCGCATTACATTTACTGGAGCCCCATATGAATTAATAATTATTAATTATTTCTGGTAGTAACACTGATCTAAACAACCAGTAAAGCCCTACAGATGACTATTTTTTACCAAAATCAGAGAACACAGTGTGGTCTTCAGAAACAAAGCCATTTTTTGGGGGGGAGGTCTCAACTAAGATCACATGGCCACAACCCATTCAAAACTGGTGACAGATTGTACATATAACCTGAGAAGTTCCCTGTAGGTTCCTCTGGCCTGATCTCTGACCAAACAGTCCCTGACAGCCACATGAGCTGCCATACACATTAGCATCTTCATGTTATGTTTGCCTTCTTCTGACTGCAGGGCTCCCTCGCACCCTGAGGGGAGAGTCTCATTATCACCCTGTTACCACAACATCAGGTACTGCATGTTCGAATATTTGTGTAACTCCCTCCATTTACATGTATTCACCTTCTGTAATGATGCAAGTTTGTGGATGGTTGCAGAGTGGCCAATGTTTGTTTTTGACATTTTAGAAGATTGAAAGTTCTAGGGATGTCAACAGATTTTGGTGCCAAGATATAGTTTTTAAAGAACCCATTAAATTTGAGTTTTGTGGCTTTTAGTTCATGTCTATAATTGGTTATGGGATATTTATATGCTAGTGTACTCCCAAAAGTTGATAGAAATAACCTTTAACAGATAGACACATTTAAAGGAACAGTTGACCCAAAAATTAAAATTCTCTCATCATTTACTAAAAGCGATATGATAGGTGTGGGTGAGAAACAGATCAATATTTAAGTCCTTTTTTACTATTAATTCCCCTCTCTGCCCACTAGGTGGTGAAATGCATAAAGAATTCAAATTGCCAAAAACAAAAGAAGAATGTGAAAGTGGACATTTATACTGTAGTTAAAAGGACTTAAATATTGATCTGTTTCTCACCCATACCTATCATATTGCTTCTGAAGTCATGGATTTAACCACTGGTGTCATGTGTATTCTTGTTGATTTTTGTATTTCATGTCTTTTATTTTGAAAATTCTAGTTCCTGGTTCAAGTCATGTGATTCCTGTTTTTCCTCCATGTTCATGTGTCTTGTTTTCATTGGTTTATTGTTTAATTATCTTGTTTAGAGTTCTGTTTGTTCATTGGTTTGTTCTCCCATGTCCATGTATTTAAACCCTCATGTTTTCCATTGTCCTTGGTCTAGTATTGTATATGTTTAGTATGCAGTTCATGTCAAGTTCATGTCAAGTTCATGTCAAGTTCATGTCAAGTTCATGTCAAGTTCATGTCAAGTTCATGTCAATGTTTCAAGTTTATAATTAGAGTTTTATTGGATTTCACTTTTGTTTAATAAATTGCACTTGGGTTGGAATTTGTCTTCATCTTTATCATTGCCAGTGCCAGCAGCTACGTTACATCTGGAGTCGAATGGATTACTTTTATGCTGCATTTATGTGCTTTGTTTTGAGCTTCCAAATTCTGGCCACCATTAATTGCACTGAATGGACCAACAGAGCTGAGATATTTTTCTAAAAATCTTCATTTGTGTTCAGCAGAAGAAAGAAAGTCATACACATCTGGAATGGCATGAGGATGCGTAAATGATGAATTTTCATTTTTGGGTGAACTGTGTGGTGCTAAAAGTGAGTCGAATTTTCTCCCAAACTGATGAGATTTTTAAGGTTAATGCTCTATCGAGTTTTAAATCAACAAGATCTACCTCCCTACCCTTAAATTTAAACCTAAACTTAACTGAGTGTAATAATAATTAAATGGGATATGAAAAACACAATTGCAGAAGGAACCACTTCATTTTTTGGAGCTTCAATAACATTTTTGGCTCACATGTCGACTCCACATGTGCCCTTCGGGACTCGTACCCCAGTCCTTTCCTATAGCAATCCACATAAAAATGTAGGTATAGTAATGTGATTTTTTGAGACCAGGTTGCTATAACCTTTTCATCCCACTGTCATGTGATTCTTTTGTCTTGGAGAGGAAATGCTAAAAAGTATTTATTTATAGTAATAATGTTTTTAGTGCTCATGGAGCTTTTAGTATCACACTGAATGTGTTTGTAGTGTGTGTATTGCACATGATTGTTGTAATTTTCCCAAAGCTTATTTTTCTGTCCTACTTTCTGTCCTACTAATTTTCCCATTTCACGGTTTATTTGTGTAATCCATTTAGCATCCCTGCACTTTTAAATCAGTGCTTTTAATTGCTATTCCCCAACAATAATGTTTCATCACGAGTTGTGCTGTAAATATTGAAATTCAACTGAGGATTAGGTAGCGCAGATGAACACCTACACAGATTCACAAAAAGCATGTCAAACTCACTGTATCCGTTTGTGCTTCATTTTAGATTTTCTATCTTGAGTCTACTCAGCTTGGCATCCTGCCTTTATAGGAATAGTTCATGAAACTAAAACCCATATGTCTTTCTTGCTTGGAGTTGTGGACGTCCTGCAGGGTATGAACTGCTTTTTTCCATCCACCCACCTCTTTGTTGCATCTCAAACTCGCTCTTAATTGGTATTGCAGCTCAGTGATGATCTATGCTAGGACTTTATACCCCCATAGGCCTTTACACCTTGCAGCCTGTGATTTTCTGCTCCCCTGCATGGTGCCCTTCTGTGCACAGGTGCTGGACTCATTTTGGATATGAACATAACTTAAGTAAGGACAAAAAACTGTGGTGCAACTCCACAGGGAGCCTATTAGCAACTCATCATTCTACTGACATTCTGCTAAGTATTAATTTGTCAAGGACAAATTTCTCAAAGTGGACAGTGGTGTAACGATGCTGGCAATGATAGGCAGATGATGAAGATGATGATGTGTGATGAACCCAAGTGCAGTTTATTATCAATCGTGAAATCCAAAAACCATAATTTCCAACATGAACAAAATACAAAAACATGAACTTGACATGACATGATTTGACATGAGCAATCCAATAAAGTTACAATCACAATACCTGACAATGGACAATGGCAAACATGAGGCTTAAATACATGGACAAGGGAGAAATATGACAATGATAACCAATGACAAGACAGAACAGATAACAAGGTAACAAGACAATAAACCAATGAAAACAGTGAACATGGAGGGAAACATGAAATCACATGACCTAAACAGGAACAGGAACTAAACTTTAAAATAAAAGACATGAACACAAAACATGAACAAAAACACATCTAGATGTGATATATCCCCCCCCTCTAGGGGTGGCTCCCGATGCCCCAAAACAAAAAGACAGTGTTCAAGAGGGAGCTGGGCGTGGTGACTTGACGTGGCTACATGGCATGACGTGGTAACAAGGTACAGCAGTATCCTGACTTGGCCATGGTAGGCGTGGATGCTGACTCATTGGCCGTGGCAGGCGTGAGCGCTGGCTCGTGGAGCAGAGGTGGGCCTGGACCGTGGAGCAGAGGCGGGCCTGGACAGTGGAACAGAGGTGGGACTGGACCATGGAGCAAATGCTTGCTTGTGACATGGCATGGAGCAGTCTGGGGCTTGGCAGAGACATAGCATGGAGCAGTCTGAAGCTTGGCTGTGACATGGCATGGAGCAGACTGAGGTTCGGCTGTGACATGGCGTGAAGCAAACTGAGGCGTTATTGTGAGAGGCTCAGGCATTGCTGTGACATGGTATGGAGCAGGCTGAGGCGCTGCTGTGCCATGGCATGGAGCAGGCTGAGGCGCTGCTGTGACATGGCATGGAGCAGGCTGAGGCGCTGCTGTGACATGGCATGGAGCAGGCTGAGGTGCTGCTGTGACATGGCATGGAGCAGGCTGAGGTGTTGCTGTGACATGGCATGGAGCAGGCTGAGGCATTGCTGGAACATGGCATGGAGCAGGCTGAGGTGTTGCTGGGACATGGCATGGAGCAGGCTGAGGCGTTGCTGTGACATGGCATGGAGCAGGCTGAGGAGCTGCTGTGACATGGCATGGAGCAGGCTGAGGTGCTGCTGTGACATGGCATGGAGCAGGCTGAGGTGCTGCTGTGACATGGCATGGAGCAGGCTGAAGTGTTGCTGTGACATGGCATGGAGCAGGCTGAGGCGTGGCTGTGACATGGCATGGAGCAGGCTGAGGCGTGGCTGTGACATGGCATGGAGCAGGCTGTGGCATGGCTGTGACATGGCATGGAGCAGTCTGGGGCTTGGCTGAGACATAGCTTGGAGCAGTCTGAAGCTTGGCTGTGACATGGCATGGAGTAGACTGAGGTTCGGCTGTGACATGGCGTGAAGCAGACTGAGGCGTTATTGTGAGAGGCTCAGGCGTTGCTGTGACATGTATGGAGCAGGCTGAGGCGCTGCTGTGACATGGCATGGAGCAGGCTGAGGCGCTGCTGTGACATAGCATGGAGCAGGCTGAGGTGTTGCTGTGACATGGCATGGAGCAGGCTGAGGTGTTGCTGGGACATGGCATGGAGCAGGCTGAGGCATTGCTGGGACATGCATGGAGCAGGCTGAGCTGCTGCTGTGACATGGCATGGAGCAGGCTGAGGCGCTGCTGTGACATGGCATGGAGCAGGCTGAGGTGTTGCTGTGACATGGCATGGAGCAGGCTGAGGCGTGGCTGTGACATGGCATGGAGCAGGCTGAGGCGTGGCTGTGACATGGCATGGAGCAGGCTGTGGCGTGGCTGTGACATGGCATGGAGCGGGCTGAGGCGTGGCTGTGACATGGCATGGAGCAGGCTGAGGTGTGGCTGTGACATGGCATGGAGCAGACTCAGGCGTGGCTGTGACATGGCATGGAGCAGACTCAGGCGTGGCTGTGACATGGCATGGAGCAGACTCAGGCGTGGCTGCGACATGGCATGGAACTGACCCTGGCGTGGCTGTGACATGGCATGGAGCAGGCCGAGGTGTGGCTGTGACATGGCATGGAGCAGACTCAGGATCTGAGGCAGAAGGTAGCGTAAGCTCTGCGACAGTGACGTGGGACCCTGGCTCGGTGACCATGACGTGAGACCCTGGCTCGGCGACCATGACGTGGGACCCTGGCTCGGCGGCCATGACGTGGGACCCTGGCTCGGCGGCCATGACGTGGGACTCTGGCTCGGCGGCCATGACGTGGGACTCTGGTTTGGCGGCCACGACATGGAACTCCGGCTCGGCATCCGCCTCCCCCACAGTGAACATAGAACCACTTATCTGCAGGGCAAGGTCGATATACTGAGCCACATTTAGGGGACTGCGACAGCCAGGCATCAGGAAAGAGATTTGCTCATTCAATCCCACCTGGAAAATGTCCTTGAGGGTGACATCATTAAAGTCCACCCGGCAGGCCAGAGCGCAGAAGTCCTCCAAATCATTTTCCAGGGATCGATTCCCCTGGTGAAAACGAAGAAGCTGGATTGCTGGGTTCATTTTGGTCAGTCAGGTATTCTGTAATGATGCTGGCAATGATAGGCAGACGATGAAGACAATGATGTGTGATTAACCCAAGTGCAGTTTATTATCAATCGTGAAATCCAAAAACCGTAACTCCCAACGTGAACAAAATACAAAAACATGAACTTGAAATGACTTGACAAAGTTACAATCACAATACCTGACAATGGACAATGGCAAACATGGGGCTTAAATACGTGGACAAGGGAGAAACATGACAATAATAACCAGTGACAAGTCAGAACTGATAACAAGGTAACAAGACAATAAACCAATGAAAACAAGATACATGAACATGGAGGGAAACAGGAAATCACATGACCTGAACAGGAACAGGAACTAAACTTTAAAATAAAAGACATGAACACAAAACGTGAACAAAAACACATCTAGACGTGACAGGCAGAAATGAGGGTGTCCGTGTGAACATGTTATATCAGCACTGGAAAACCACCAAGGACTGCTTGTGAAGAAAGGGCTGCCTCATCCACAGATGTTCCACTCCATTGCTCTTAATTAGCTCTCAGTAAAAGTACAATTATGTGATTGTGGGTGCTGGGCTCCAGCAATTACGTTCCAGAAGTACAAGCCAATCAGCAAGACGTGTTTACATTCTAATTGAAAATATATGATATGATGCAAACTATGACTCTGATTGTTGAGGTATTTCTGAGGAAATGTGGCCTAAATTAGTGAAAATGTGTTTTACTCCCAATAGGGCTGCCTCCCAATGCTTGATCACTAAGAGACTTGTTCAGTCCATAGCTGTGTCTGAAATTGAAGGCTGATGTGTTGTTGTATGAAGGTACCTCCTAGGAAAACTGGTTTCAGACAGGCTTCCATGGCATCATAAGGTCATATCTAATGATCTAGAACAAACTGTGCAAGTATGCTTTAGAGTTAACCAATCAAATATTTAACAACTACAATGCTTATTTCTCTGTCGAAATGTCATTATAGTGTGAAAGGTGTTATTTAATTACAGAGAGACAATTGTAATAAAAGATAGTTCACCCAAAAGTGGTTCTGTCATCATTTATTCACCCTCATGTTGTTTCAAACCAGTATGACTTTCTTGGACTTACCTGACTTACATGGAACTCATATGGAAAAAAGATGCTATGAAATTATTTGGTGACTGAGGCTAACATTCTGCCTAATATTTCCCATTAGGCCTAATATGTGTCCCACGAAAGAAAGAAGGCCATACAGGTTTGGAACAATATGAGTATGTTTATGAACAATATGAGTTGAGGAATATAAGTGAATAATGACAGAATTCTCATTTTTTGGGTGAACTATCCCTATAAGGGTTGGTTACAACCAATTTCTATCCAATTTTAATGTTTGGTTGAGCAGTAACTAATCTCTTCACTGTGTTATCTGCATTATTTACATATTGGGTTGTAAAGAGAGAGAGAGAGAGAGAGAGACTTAAGCTGATACAGGAGTTGCAAGGCTGAGGAAGTGTGAGAGGAATAAAATGTACTGTTTTCAGATTCACCTAAGCTATTCTCAGCTCTTTCACCTTCCAACACAGCTGCCCTTTGTTCTCAGTCCATGTGCAGCCCGGACTTGTCTTTGCCACTTATGGGGACTTAGGGATGGTAACCACTGTTAAGCAGCCTTCAGTGAGTTCATTCCACATCCATGATGCAGTCTGAGAGAGTTCGCCAGAGCTCTAGTCCGCCACTGCACCAGATTTAAAGAGACAGTTCACCCAAAAATGAAACTTTTGTCACAATTTACTCAGCCCCATGTTGTTTTAAACCCATATGACTTTCTTTCTTACATGGAACACAAAAGGAGATGTTAGGTGGAATAAAAATAGTAAATGGTAACTGAGGTTAACATTTTGCCTAATATCACCTTTTCTGTTCCACAGAAGAAAGTCATACGGGTTTGAAACGACATGAGGGTATGTAAATGATGGCAGAATTTTTCATTTTTGGGTGAACTGTCCCTTTAAGGGACTAAAGTTCAACTAAAGTATCATCTCTCAGCTTTTGCCTGCCAAAAGAGCACTTAGCAGTTGTTAAACAAAGTGCTACAACACTGAAAAAAATGGTCTACTGTGCTCTGCATGCAGTTCTAAAATGTGTAACAGGCCTTTTATTTGCCCATTGTTGCTTTTTTAAAGGGACGATTAGAGACAAGAGTAATTTGATTTGTGGTTGTATCAGTTTCTGCCAAGCTGGCCACAAGCATAATTCTAAACAGTCATTGAGGCATCTAGCCTAGACTGCACATAAAGTACTATCATTTTTATTAGGAAACCATTCCTGCAAACAAAAACAGCTTAAATCTGTCTGAGGCAGTCAGCTGCTCTCCCAGCCTGGACAAGCTAGTCAGGCTGGTCTTTTTTGCTGATTTTCGAGGGGTTTTGGGCACTTGTCAACTTGACGAGCTGGTTAGACTGGTCTGTTTGTTGTTTTTAAAGGGGGTTTTGGGCACTTCTCAACTTTTCAAGTTTGGCTGGTCTGTTTTGCTGGTTTTCAAGAGGTTTTAACACTTATCAACTTGTCAAACTAGTTAGGCTAGTCTGTTTTGCTGGTTTTCGAGGGGGTTTTAGCACTTATCAACTTGTCAAACTAGTTAGGCTAGTCTGTTTTGCTGGTTTGAGGAGGATTTAGCACTTATCAACTTGTCAAACTAGTTAGGCTGGTCTGTTTTGCTGGTTTTCTAGGGGTTTTTAGCACTTATTAACTTGTCAAACTAGTTAGACTGGTCTGTTGTGCTGGTTTTCGAGGGGTTTTAGCACTTGTCAATGTGACGAGGTGGTTAGACTAGTCTGTTTTGCTGGTTTTAGAGGGGTTTGGGCACTTGTCAACTTGGCAAGCTGTTAGGCTGGTCTGTTTTGCTGGTTTTCAAAGCGTCTTGGGCACTTATCAACTTGTCAAACTAGTTAGGCTGGTTTGTTTTGCTGGTTTTCACTGGGTTTTTAGCACTTATCAACTTGTCAAACAAGTTAGGCTAGTCTGTTTTGCTGGTTTTCACTGGGTTTTTAGCACTTATCAACTTGTCAAACTAGTTAGGCTAGTCTGTTTTGCTGGTTTTCGAGGAGGATTTAGCACTTATCAACTTGTCAAACTAGTTAGGCTGGTCTGTTTTGCTGGTTTTTGAGAGTTTTTAGTACTTATCAACTTGTCAAACTAGTTAGGCTGGTCTGTTGTGCTGGTTTTCGAGGGGTTTTAGCACTTGTCAATGTGACAAGTTGGTTAGACTAGTCTGTTTTCTGGTTTTAGAGGGGTTTGGGCACTTGTCAACTTGGCAAGCTGTTAGGCTGGTCTGTTTTGCTGGTTTTCAAAGCATCTTGGGCACTTATCAACTTGTCAAACTAGTTAGGCTGGTCTGTTTTGCTGGTTTTCGAGGAGTTTTGAGCACTTGTCAGCTTGCCAAATTTGTTAGGCTGGTCTGTTTTCTGGTTTAAGAGGAGTTTTTAGCACTTCTCAACTTGTCAAACTAAATAAGCTGGTCTGGTTTTCTAGGGTTTTTGGTCACTTATAAACTTGTCAAACTAAATAAGATGGTCTATTTTGCTGGTTTTAGAGGGGTTTTTGGGCACTTGCCAACTTGTCAAATTAGTTAGGTTGGTCTGTTTTGCGTGTTTTCGAGAGGTTTGGGGCACTTGTCAACTTGTCAAGTTAGTTTGGATGGTCTGTATTGCTGGTTTTAGAGGGGTTTTGGGCACTTGTCAACTTGTCAAATTAGTTAGGCATCTGTTTGGCTGGTTTTAGAGGTTTTCCAGACCAGCTGGATGACTGGCTAGACCAGCTTAACACCAGCATTGGCTCGGAGAAAAGCAATACCCGCTGAAAACCAGTTTGGCCAAGCCTGGAGACCAACTAGATTATCTTAAACCACCTAAGACCAGCAAACCACCTAGGGCTGGTTTCAGCTGTTCTTACCGTAGGAATGAAGCAGCTGCCCAGTATAATGTCAGTTATTCACATCTTGTTTTTCTTTACCTCTCTCCACCATCACAATGACAAAGGTGAGCAGAATCAGTACGGTTGTGAGTCGTAAACGGGAGCAGAGAGTTCTCTTCATGGTGGTCACCATGGTGGTGTGCTACCTGCTGTGCTGGCTGCCCTATGGGATTATGGCACTACTTGCCACGTTTGGGCAGCCCGGCCTGGTGACTCCAGCGGCCAGCATTGTTCCCTCTCTCCTAGCCAAGACCAGCACCGTCATAAACCCAATCATCTACATCTTCATGAACAAACAGGTGGGTACTAACAGGAACAGAAACAGTTTAAACAGCTGATCACACAATTTGCAAAGATGTCTATGCTTATTTTATCATCAGTGACATTTTAGATATGAACATTACATAACCTTTGGTAATTATAGTTTTTCTTGTATGAAATTTACAATGTATGCAAACAGATATAATAATAGAGCACCCAAAGGGTTTTTAAAAACTGACTGTACACCAAACTTAAAGTAATATTCTGGGTTCAATACAAATTAGGCTAAATCAGCAGCTTTTGTGGCATAGTGTTGATTACCACAAAAAAAAAAAAAAAAAAAACAGCGTATAGTTTAACGTTTATGGACTGGCCACATTAACTTCCATTGTACGAACCTTAATGTAACCACAATTTTATTTTATTTTTCTTAATAAATAAGTGATGAGTCAATATTGACTCATCACTTGTTTATTAAGAAAAATAAAATAAAATTGTATATATATATTTAATTGTGTATATATATATATATATATTGTATATATATATATATATATATAAAAATTTTATATATATATAGACATCACTTTTTTATTAAGAAAAATAAAATAAAATTGTGGTTACATTAAGGATCGTACAGTGGAAGTTAATGTGGCCAGTCCATAAACGTTAAACTATATGCTGTTTGAAAAGTATTGCCACGTGATGCTAACATACTTTTGAAACTTTTGAAAGTGTGTAGTTCAATTTTTATGAACTGGCCCCATTCACTTTCCATATAAGAACTAGTAACCGCAACTTTTTTTAATAAACGAGGGACAGGTCTAAATAATTTTGATGGTTATCAACATAATGCATCAAATGCTGTAAATTGATCTTAACTTATATTGAACCCTTAACATTCCTTTAAAAATGTATGAACATCATTGCATTAGATAACAAAATGTCAAAACAAGTGGCATTTTGTTAACGAAAGAATGCACTTTTTAGACAAAGATAAATTTTTTAACACTAAAAAATGGGACCATTTGCTTAGACATACTTGCAAAAATGGCTAAGAAAATTGATGTTAGTTCTGAGAAAAGGTCTAGCATCATTTGTTTGCAGATGCCTCTTGGGTTTATGTTTTGTTATTAAATGCACAGAAATTCACATAAGCGTGGCTTAAGTGTCCATACACTTTAATGGTGCCTGTATTCTTGTAATGAGCCCATGCATTTCATTTCTATATTTAGTATTTAACTAAGAGTCAGGATAATATCAAGTTTTACTTTAAAAGAGCACACGCACAGCAGGTTCCCTTGAGTTCTCTCATTTTTAATAAGATTTTCATTTGGGGGTGCACCTTTCCCAAAAAGCACATTTTCAGCACCTTATTTTAGAATGTATTTAACAGCACAGATCACACAAACTAATTAGTAAAAGTCATTTTTCCTCTGGTGTTAGCCAGTATCTTTTGAATATGACATATAGGAACAGTGTTATGAACTATAAAGAGTTTTGTGCCCTATAGTATTTTAGTTAGTTACCTATTTAGTTCTCATGGCCATTTAATTCTCTCATGGCCATTTAGTTCCACCAATTAAGCCACTATAGATGCATTAATAAAGTTTCCAGAGTTAGGAATTGAAATATAAAATTTTTTGTAAAGTATCATTTCAGTACCACTATTAGATTTAGGGTTAGAATTTAGGTTAAGTTCTTAGGGATAGGAAGCAAACTAGGATTCAAATTTATTGACATTTATTTATTTATTTATTTATTTTTGTTTCTCTCTGTTGATAACTTTTCTATCTCTGTATTGCGCTCTCACTCTTATGTGTTCCCCTTAAAATCCAGGCTTTTCAAACCCAGATTTTTTTTTGTCCCTTCTTTGATGGCTGGTTTGTTTGCCATCATTCATTCTGGTTCATGGCTGGCCGAAAATAATCAAACAGTAATCCCTCCAGATGAAAATATTTCTACATACAATTATGTTCAAGTTTTCAGAAGAAAGCACATACCAACAGAGTGAATATAAACAAATTTTGTGAGGTTGAAGTCTCAGAATTTAATCAAAGTGTGCTCAAAGGAAATAGTAGAAAGTTTAATAGAAAGTTTCCAAAGAAAGTTTTCCTTCAAAGATGGCTTAGCACTTTGTGATCAAACTGATATACCAGCTACACATTTTTTATTATATTTCTGAATGTTTGTGAACAGGCTTAGTAATGTGTTTGTAATATCTGTACACCTCTCATCTTTATGGGTTTAAGCTTTTGGAGAACATCTGCTCCAAACTATTGTTTGTGATAAGACCGGATATAAAGACTCTGGAAATCTGGTTTTGCCCATCGGAGGAGACACCAAGTCACCTGTATGTCATTTTCAGTCTTCAATTCCTCCCAGCCCATAACCATGGAAACTGTGAGTTGAGGCGAGTTGAAGACTTAAAGTGCTGTACAGATTCAACTATCTACCTGGCATGTGTCGATATGACTGGTGGAGATGGAAAGACAGCGGAGCACTGAAGAGTACAGAAAAAACAAGTGAGTTCAGTCCCTTTTGGAGTAAGAGAGAGAGGCAAAATCCCTGAGCCTGTGAGTAAATAACAGTACTCTTGTAACGCACAAGTTCCGGAGCTGTCATGGTTTGTGGTAATTACATTTACTGCTTCCACCCTCTCTTTCCTGGGACTCAAGGAATATTCTGTCACATTAGTATTTTCTCCCTTACTAAAAGAGCAATAGTTCACACATAGAGTATGTAAAGCCGACTTGACATTTAATAGGTCTCCACCTGAGATTAACCTCCGTTGTTTATTTATTGCTTTTAAGGGCCACCAGCACATGAAAATCTATTTTCTGATCAGTATTTTTGTCTCGTTTTCCAGTTTAAATGTAAAAAAAAATCCTTTAAACAGGATAAATTTACTACAACGGAGGGACTATGTGTTTTCAGTGAATATATCTATAAATAAGTTTATTTTTCTCTTCTATTTGCAATTTGCTACTTTCTTGTTTTAAGCATACATGAAACAACATTTAGTGAGGTTTATAAATAAAACAATTGTAAAAAATCCAATGGGGTTAGAAAAATCAACTTGATTCAATATGTATTCTCCGAAAGCAAGTCTTAAAGAGATAATGCACCCAAAAATGAAAATTCTGTCTTTATTAGCTCACATGTTATTCCAAACGTTTATGACTGTTTTTCTTCTGAGGAATACAAAAGGGGATATTTGGCATAAGCCTCAGTCACCATTCACTTTCTTTTAATCTTTTTTCTGAACAATGAAAGTGAATGGTGACTGAGACTCTCATTCTGTCCAACATCTCCTTTTGTGTTCCACGGAGGAAAGAAAAGTCATAAGGGTTTGGAAAAAAATTTGGGTGAGTAAATGATGACAGAATTTTCATTTTGGACTATCCCTTTAATATATATACACAATTTTGCTTCTGAAGTATATTTATCTTGTTTTAAGGATCTTTAGATATTTCACAGCAGAACATGACAAAAAATACTGATAAGGAAAATGTTTTTTGCAGTGTTAAAAAGTGACTCCTAATACACACAATGCAAAATATGTTACAATCGAATTAAGGTGTGTAATAGTGCCCGCTTCAAAAGTCCATTTCCGGAGAGGCAAGGCAGCTCATCCAAGCAGTGGGATCAGTTATTCCGGACCACCTGTGAACAGGTGTACTGTAATTGCCAAGTAAGTTCTGTCCTTCTCTCCAAAGCTTCTCAGCACCCCACAGAAAACTAATAATTTCTGTTCCAGAGTAGCATCTGCTCAAAAGTCTGCTCCCCAGTACTCCTCTCTGATCTGGGCTTTACTCACCTGACCCAGCCAACAGAACTTTCACTTATCCAGCATGAGTATGAGTATGCATCATCTGCCAGGGGTGAAAAAGATTACCTAAATCTGCTTTCGCTTTTTCGACTTTAAAAGTCAAGTCATAATTTTTATTTGTATAGCATCCACAACATACATTGTTTCAAAGCAGCTTTACAGAAAATCATGCTTTAACAAAAAATGAAACTGTAATATCTGTAATGTCTTAGAGTCATCATTGTGTAGTTTGATTAAGTATGATTGTAAACTGTGTATAAAAATAAATTATTAAATAATAATTGTCTTTAGAACCCCAGTGAGCAAGCCGAAGGCGACTGTGGCAAGGAACACAAAACTCCATAAGATGCTGGTTAATGGAGAAAAATAACCTTGGGAGAAATCAGGCTCACAGTGGGGGCCAGTTCCCCTCTGGCTCAGCAACACGAATATAATGCCAATACTAGTTATTTGTGTGCAGTGCAAGTCATGGTTTTAAAATTAGTAAACTAAGTAAGTGTTAAGCATTTAAACAAAGATTTTGTATGAACTGTCAGATTAATGACTAATGTCTTCGAAGCCCATCCTGGATTAACTGCAGAAGTTCACATAGATGCATTGTTATTTGTAAACTGGCTGATGAAGACTTTTGTTGGTAATTAAATGATAGTCTATGTATTCCATTTCAAGAGTGTAGTCCATTAATAGACAAAGGTGATGCAGGCAGAGATCAATGAGGTGGATCGCAGTTCAACAGGCAGGTCATTTCGGTGAGTTTCGGTGAGTTTCGGTGAGGTCTATCCTAAATCCAAGGTTCAGGCAGTGGCATATGAAGTATCCAATGACTTACAGTTGGAGTTGGCAACAGTTCATCTTCTGAAGTCAAAAGACTGAAGTGATGTCTGGCTAGCACCGGCTGTTGTTTGTCGTCATCACTCAGCGACACGTAGCAGTGGAGTCCGACACCAAGAAGGAACAGAGCTGGAGCTGGCCGGCTCTGGTAACCTTGGGATAGGAATCCCAGGGTTGAGACAGAGAAATAAATAGAATAATATTAGCGTTGGTGCCATTACATTTTTTGCAGAGTTATATAATATGAGAAATGTTTCTGAGAAATGTTTCTGGTTCCAGTGTACCTTACTAAAGCAGCCTAAATGTGAGTTGATGTATAAATTAGGTGTATGCCTGGCTAAAGTGAGTGAGTGAGTTTAGGAGCCAAATAGGTAAAGGATATACATCCTTTTGTGGATTTTGATATTCTAGAAAATATATTAACAGGACAGAATTTTGTGATCGTAATGAATGTGATGGAATATAGCATGTCAGAATGTCACTTAAGCACTGTGGAGCTAGACCATTCGAAACTTTGTAAAATACTTTCTCTTTTACCAACTTAATATGCAAAGACAACTATAAGTAAGACATTCATTCGTAGGTCCACACCTTATCTCACAAGAAGTCTTAATTATAGTATGTGATGGCGAAATTGTACAAAAAATTACACCTTTTAAACCAGAAAATAAAAATAAATGAACCTACAAATTATGTAATTATGATTTTTCTGAAGTATAACCATTCACCCAAACTTAAAGCTAACCATGATTTTAATAGGGAAATCACTATTGCGTATCAATGAGGAAAGAGCCACATCTGGGTTTTGAATGAGCGTTGTTTTTGTTTTGTTTTTAACACCTAACCCAAACCCCAAACCTGAACGTGATTTTAATTGGAACATTTTTAAGAAAATTAAAATTTAACGTACCACAGAAGGGAAATAAAATCAGGGTTTGGAACGAGATGAGGGAAGCATGTTACAGGTTATTAAAGGGGCATTCAGTAGTTCTCCAGCTAGCATTAGCATTGCTCTTCTTTGTGTATTTTAAGTACTGATGTGACAGTGGTGTTAGACGCTGTACTGCCATCTATTGACGTGGATCAGCATGATAGACTCTGCTGAACTTGCCAGCTCTAGAATATAATTTGAGGTAATTTCTAAAGTTATTTATTACTACTATAATATAACTGCTTTGCCTAAAAACAAATGTCAGAAATCAATTGAACATGCTTCTACTGTTAAGGACAGATTATTATTGTCCCTCATATCAATAATCTTTGGAGACTGTCTACGTTTCACATTATTTCTAAAGAGAGTTATTACCATTATTAGAGAACTGCTTAGTGTAAAATGAACCTCATTATCTAGCGATACAGAATGTCATGGTTAAGGAAAGATTAGAATTGTATTTGATGATCAAATTTAGCATGTCCATGAATACTGTTTCCAAGCAAACAAAGTTATGGTTTACACAAAATCCACAACAATCGCTGTGCCAAGCTACTTTGCACTAAATGAATGAAGACGTAGATGCCTTACCATTTACTATGTTTACTCTAGTTTTTTTTCTTTGCCAGTCTTTCTGTCTTCTTGCTTCAGACCTTTTTTGCTTCGGCAGTACAGCTACTGGATCTCCCGTTGCCTCCGCTGCTATAGCACGATAAATGTGTGTTCCATTGTGTTCTTTTCGCTCTTCGCATCACCAAACAACAAAACTGTGTGCTAAATAAGCATAGCCAAGAATATCTATACAGGTGGCAGCCAATGAGCGCAAGGATTCTCTTCTTTGATGTTTAGTGAAACACCGCAGGTCATGTGATTTCAACATGGTGAAACACATTGAAGGGGGTGACTGACACCATGTAGAATAAAACACTTTTTATAGAGAACTATTATGAGTACAGTCTTCACCTCATGTGAGTGTTCACCATTCAGATCAAACTTCACAAAAACACAACTCATTAGTTTATGTGTAAAACGTCTTAAATTAGCTCAAAACTAATGAATGCACCTTTAACATACAGTACATTAGTCATTTATATTGCACAAATAAATATGGAATGAGTAACCAAATTTGTTCACAGACATTTCCTTTCGTAAAATAAAATGTTGAATAGGAGGCTTGCTAAAATGTATTGTATCGATTTATAATTCTGTTTGATGATTGTTTGTCTGTTTGAGAATAAATTGTACCTTTTTGTATACGAGCCAAGTTGTACGATATCTTACGATTTAGCCATCTTGTAAGAATTATAATGAGTTCTCATGAGACATTGTTGGAGCATCCCAGCCCAACATAACAACACTGGCCCAACCAATGGAGAAAGTTTGGGGCTAGCTGTTTTTTGATCAATATTTTTTTGTTTTGATGTAAAAAAAAATTATATATGATTTTACAGTATATACAGTGCATCCAGAAAGTATTCACTTTTTCCACATTTTGTTATGTTACAGCCTTATTCCAAAATGGATTAAATTCATTATATTCCTCAAAATTCTACAAACAATACCCCATAATGACAACGTGAAAGAAGTTTGTTTGAAATCTTTGCAAATTTATTAAAAATAAAAACGAAAAAAAATCACATGTACGTAAGTATTCACAGCCTTTGCCATGACACTCAAAATTGAGCTCAGGTGCATCCTGTTTCCACTGATCATCCCTGAGATGTTTCTACAACTTGATTTGAGTCCACCTGTGGTAAATTTAGTTGATTGGACATGATTTGGAAAGGCACACACCTGTCTATATAAGGTCCCACAGTTAACAGTGCATGTCAGAGCACAAACCAAGCCATGAAGTCCAAGGAATTGTCTGTAGACCTCCGAGACAGGATTGTATCGAGGCACAGATCTGGGGAAGGGTACAGAAAAATGTCTGCAGCATTGAAGGTCCCAATGAGCACAGTAGCCTCCATCATCCGTAAATGGAAGAAGTTTGGAACCACCAGGACTCTTCCTAGAGCTGGCCGCCCGGCCAAACTGAGCAATTGGGGAGAAGGGCCTTAGTCAGGGAGGTGACCAAGAACCCGATGGTCACTCTGACAGAGCTCTAGCATTTCTCTGTGGAGAGAGGAGAACCTTCCAGAAGAACAATCATCTCTGCAACACTCCACCAATCAGGCCTGTATGGTAGAGTGGCCAGACAGAAGCCATTCCTCAGTAAAAGGCACATGACATCCTGCCTGAAGTTTGCCAAAAGGCACCTGAAGGACTCTCCGACCATGAGAAACAAAGACTGAACTCTTTGGCCTGAATGGCAAGCGTCATGTCTGGAGGAAACCAGGCACCACTCATCACCTGGCCAATACCATCCCTACAGTGAAGTATGGTGGTGGCAGCATCATGCTGTGGGGATGTTTTGCAGTGGCAGGAACTGGGAGACTAGTCAGGATCAAGGGAAAGATGAATGCAGCCATGTACAGAGACATCCTTGATGAAAACCTGCTCCAGAGCGCTCTGGACCTCAGACTGGGGTGAAGGTTCATCTTCCAACAGGATAACGACCCTAAGCACACAGCCAAGACAACAAAGGAGTGGCTATGGGACAACTCTGTGAATGTCCTTGAGTGGCCCAGCCAGAGCCCAGACTTTAACCCGATTGAACATTTCTGGAGAGATCTGAAAATGACTGTGCACCGATGCTCCCCATCCAACCTGATGGAGCTTGAGAGGTCCTGCAAAGAAGAATGGGAGAAACTGCCCAAAAATAGGTGTGCCAAGCTTGAAGCATCATACTCAAAAAGACTTGAGGCTGTAATTGGTGCCAAAGGTGCTTCAACAAAGTATTGAGCAAAGGCTGTGAATACTTATGTACATGTGATTATTTGTTTTTTTTTTCGAATTTTGTTTTTTTATTTTTTTTTTTTTTTATATACATTTGCAAAGATTTCAAACAAACTTCTTTCACGTTGTCATTATGGGGTATTGTTTGTAGAATTTTGAGGAAAATACTGAATTTAATCCATTTTGGAATAAGGCTGTAACATAACAAAATGTGGAATAAGTGAAGCACTGTGAATACTTTCCAGATGCACTGTATGATATAATTATTTGTGCGTCAAAGTTCTGCAGATACTAATAAACCAACAAAGTTTTGAAATAGGCTTTTTATCTTTGGCCCACGACCTTAACCACAAAAGAAAAATCACATCCCTATTGAAAAAGTATAATGTCATCTTGTCCTGATAATTTGTTGTGTTAATGGCCATGTAAAACTAAAATGCCACACGCTAAATCTGATTGCCTGAAATAGTAATAGTTCACCATGCTCCTGTTCTACAACATGTCCAGATGATCAGCATCTTCCTGTGCCCACCTTTGTCACCTCTGCGGGGTTCACTGGACCTCCTGCTGGCCCCTGTAATGAGTCTGTGGATCAGAATCCATTTATAGACTCATTCCTTCCACCTTACAAGCATCACATTCTTCACCTGCCTGGTGCCCCCAAAAAACACCCACATAGCTCAGAGAGTTATACACCTGTTGACAGCTGACAGCAATGTGACCAATTTTCAGAACTATACAGATTAATTACTGCCACTACAAGGCCATCCCTATCAGTAGATACCAGAGTCAGAAATTAACCAGGGCTTGGGGAGAAACGCCACTGAAAGTGACAAAAATACCCCAGATATTTAAAATGAATTACTCTTTCATTTAGTTTTGTTACCTAAAGTTTGTTATCTAATACTTGATATTGATGTTTCATAATATTTTATTCTAGTTATGGGTTTAGAAAGGGATTCAGGCTCAATCTGAAAAGTGAAACGTTATCAAATGTATCCTGTATGGTGTCATGTAATTAAAATTCAATAGGCCTAGTAGTCCTAACTCATTTGCTGAAATGTAGTCAATAAAGTGGATTGCTTCTTACATTTCTAAAAGTGGGGTAGACATGTTGCCCCCATTTCTAATAGCTGGTTGTGTCTCAGAGGCAAGTGTTGTTAACTACAGTAATATGAAGCGGTTACTGATTTTTAATGAAAAATAAGTTTTAAAAAAAAATTAAAAAAAATAAATGCCCTCATAAAGGTAGAAAAATGCCCCTGAAAATTCATTCCAAGGGGCAAATATGGCTTTTTAAAGGAATTGTTCACACAAAACTGAAGATTCTGTCATCATTTACTCACACTCATGTGATTCCAAATCTGTATGGCAATCTTTCTTCTGTGAAACACAAAAGATGTTGGTGTGAGTCACCATTCACTTTTATTGCATCTTTTTTTACATACAATAAAAGTGTGTGGTGACTGAGGGTGTCAGTCCCTACCATTCGCAGAAGGACACAGGAAAGTCATTAGAGTTTGGAACAACCTGAGCATGTGTAAATGATGACAGAATTTCCTTTAAATAAAAACATTAATTCCAGACACTGGTAGATACATTAAGCAGATGTATGTCTTAAATGGCTGTGGATTCATAGGGGAGACTGGGAGAGCTTTTGAGATGACTGTCAGTGAGTGCCATGTTCATGCATGATTGCATCCCATCAACGCTAACAGAACACTGAACAGCCATTAACAGGATGACTGAAGCCAGTTGTCTTGGGGACAGTTTATATCTGCAGCCTGCCATTAACTGTGACCCCCTAAACCCAATCGAAACCCCCTTAAGTGGTCTATCTCTCTTCTCTTTCTTTGTCTTTATGTCTGGGGTTATTAAAGCCACTGATAATTGACTTATCAGTAAAGGTTTTAGGTTGTAATACAGCTTTTTTTTTTTCTTTTTTCAGCTGTACAATACAAGGAGAGCTGCTCTTAACTGAACTGACAATGTGATACTGCAGTGTTTGGCATCTTCTGAGGAAATGTAGTAGACTATAAGTATACATTGAAAATGGAGGTATACTAAGTACACTACATTTTCTCAAGGGGTGAAATCTCGCTGTTTTGTGTAACAGATAATGTACATTATACGCATACATTTATTTAAAATGGTTTTGTATATCATATACAGTACATGCCAAACAAATTAGGTGGTCTGAAGGTGATAGCAGCAGCAATTATACTGACATACAGTGGATTCTTAGAAAACACTGAAAATCTGTGATTCAAAATCAAATGTGATCCTGGAAATAAACAGTTTGAATTTTTAACAAAGAATGTTAATGATGTGCAATACATAAGAAATATTTAAGATTCAGTACATTTGTGACAATGACTCCAGAAGCTCTCAAAAAATGTCTTTCATCCATTGAAGCACACAAGATGCTCTTTGGAACATTCTCAGATCATGCTGGATATCATGGATCGTTTTCCACAAACTTGTGGATTGCATGATGTCATTGAAGCAAAAGCGAGACAAATTAAATACAAAGTTATTCCAAAAAATTTAAAAAGTTGTCAAATCAAGTTTTCAATCAAATTGTTATGCTGATATCATTTGTAATATTTTTTTTTTTTTTTTTTACTAATATAGAAATATGCAAAATAGTAGTCTCAGACATTTGGACCCCACTGTATTTCACATACTGTACCTCTGCCATCATGTTAAAAAAAACTCTTAGAATATACTGTATATTATAAATAAATGTTAATTCATGTGTTTAAGAAAGTAGTCTTGGTTTCCTGCAAGGTCATCCATCTGAACTCCTGAAACTGGGAATTTTGAAGGAAAAATTATTTACCCTATCCTTTTGAGAGAAAACTTTATGACTTGCCATTCATCTGTTTAAAACTTGCATGAAATCATTTCGCGATCTGAAGGTGATAAAAATCCAAGGCCATGCAAACATTTCTTTATTTAAACCTTTGCATTCCTCTGTAAATTTGTTTGTGTCTTCGAGCAAAAGATCTTGCATTCTCATTGTCAAAAAGTGTCTTTAGAGAAATGTTGCTGAACCTTTACAAATGCCACTCTAAGCTTTAGCATTCATACTGGACAGCTCTACAGAGTTTTGGCTCAAATGTTTATGACGATTGTGGTTTTGTAAGGATGTGGTACAGTAAATCTCTCTTACATATTGACAAAACACCTTCTCTTTGAAAATATATTTTACTCCTGCGAGGCCTCCACACAAAGTTGTTTAATTACAATAAACCTTTATCTATAATGAAAAATGCAATGCAAGAACACAAAGGGAGGTTTGAAGAATAATGTCCTTTTATTCCCTTATTTCGAGTATCCACTGTCCTGATTTTTTCTCATTTTCAACAAGTAAAGCAGCTTTGTTTCCATCTGTGACGACCTGATGGTCAGTGCCTGCAAGCTGTTTCCTTTGAATGTGTGATCTGCGTGTGGGAGAATGTAGATGTGTATACACAGACGCTCAGCAAGGGATTGGCACCTTCAAACAGGCATCTCCATCACTTTCGGATAATTACTGCCTAGATACTCCTGCTGAGAGTTTCTGTATCAGTTAATGAATTTTGAGCACAGAGAGCTTTCAATTTGCAAAGAATCCTTTCCACATTAGAGCAGACAGAGCATCAGCTGTTGTTCCAGGACTGATTATTTCTCCCTTTTCGCTGCTTTTTTATTATTCCTTCTGTTTATTCAGTTGCAAATCCATTAGAATAGCAAAGAAAAGGTGGGGGGTGGAATGGTTGGGCTCCAATTCATTCCACGGACCAAAAAAGGATGATTGTTGCATTGAGTGAGCATTCTCTTTTTTTCTTGATATTCTTTGAACCAATAATGTGCATCTCAATCCCTTCTCTTAAAGATGAAGTTAAAGAAACAATTTGTCCAAAAAATTAGTTATGTCGACTTATGGTGTTTTTGCATCCTATAAGAAGCTTGAAATTCTTCAAAATTCCTTTTTTTGTGTTCCACTGAAGAAAGCAAGTTATACAGCTCTGGCACAACATGAGAGTAAACGAAGACAACTGTCATTTTTGGTGAACTATCCCTTTAAGGATTACACATTTTATGTTTTAAGTCTCTTTGTGTGTCAGTTTTGCAGATGTTTCCATGCCCTTGTCACGTGCATGACTCCAGAGAGAGGCTCCAGCTTTAAAAACTCCTCCAAAGTCACCAAAACTCTCAGGACGGTGCGGCGTGCCAATGGCCAGAATGTGACCTTCGCAGTGGCCTCTGTTGGCACCCCTACTTTCTATGCTCAACAAAGTGGCGGGCAGAAAACATCCTCAGAGGGTGAGGGACTTTCTCCTGCTGTAGGCCACAGGCCCAGAAAACCTGTTGTCTCTCTTGTGGCCTATTACAATGGCTAACATTGACCAGCCACACAAATATCACTAAACCCATATTAATTAAGTGGAATTATAAGTGATATAGAAATCACGGTGAACAATGGATAGCATGGACAGAAAAAAATAATTGAGGGAGGAGAAGTGGCTGTGGCCTGTAGAGGAATGTGGAACTGAGACATGCCCTTTTCTGAAGATCAGATGTCATGTTGCATGACTTTTGTAGGAAAGAACAAAATACTGGATATTGAATGTGAACAGATGCAGACGAAGTTGATACTATTGGAGTGATTAAAGCAGTAAGAAAAGCATCTTTTTAACAAGTGCACATGGATCAAATTGTTCATTTCTAATGATGTTTCTTATGTGTCCTGGATGTAAATGTACCAATGAGTTTGGTGAGGTCTGTTTTTATTTGAAACAGAGAATGTTCCTGATTTTTCGCCAATGTTATAACATGGACATTTTCATCTTGAGTTGCCTTTCATGACTGGACAACCACTGTAGCACAGTTTGTTTAAAGTGATGCTCTTCTTGCAGCCTAATGGTCTTGTAATTCTACTCATGATGTAGGCATTGCAAGTACAATACACTAAGCACACAAATAATTTTTGTTTATGGGATATTTTTACAATGCTGTTGAAATTTAAAGGGGTCATACCATGAAAAACCAAAACTCCTATTTTTGAATTTTACTAGATAAGAAAAATAAATATAGAGTAAATAAAAATATATAAAAAATAAAACAGCTTTTTCTAATATTAAATCACCAGCAAACCTTATACTGAAATTATACTGATGCCAACAGCAAACCCACAAACTGTGAGTAAGTAGGGTACATCAGGTCTCAAGGCACACTTGCACTGTATGGACCAAAAGAGCTGATAAATTCTTTTAAAAATCTTAAAGAAATAGTTCACCCAAAAATGAAAATTCTCTCATCATTTACTCACCCATATGTCATCCAAGATGTGTTTGACTTTCTTTCTTCTGCAGAACACAAACTAAGATTTTTAAAATAATTTATCAGCTCTTTTGGTCCATACAATGCAAGTGAATGGGTGCCAAAATATCAGTATAAAAGTAATCCATAAGACTCCAGTGGTTAAATCAATGTCTTCAGAAGTGATATGATAGTTGTGGGTGAGAAACAGATCACTTTCACATTCTTCTTCTTGTGTTTTTGGTGATTCACATTCTTCATGCAAATCACCCCCTACTGGGCAGGGAGAAGAATTTCTAGCAAAAAAAAGGACTTAAATATTGATCTGTTTCTCACCCACACTTATCATGTCACTTCTGAAGAGATGGATTAAAACACTGGAGTCATATAGATTACTTTTATGATGGCTTTATGTGCTTTTTGGAGCTTCAAAATGTTGGCACCCATTCACTTGCATTGAATGGACCTGCAGAGCTGAAATATCATTTAAAAAAGGTGTTTTATGGGTGACCTTTAGGCCCTGCAACAGGGGCCTTTTTAACCCCAATTCTATTTGCACTTATTGGACAGTTATTGGGAAAATTTTGCTTGAATCACCTTGAACAAAACTGAAAATGACAAGCAAGTATTTTGTCTCAAAATAAATGTAATAATTACCACAAAATCAAACTTTAGACATTGCACGCAATGGTCTCATGGATCAGGAAAATTTGCAGCGTATAGGGACAAACAGGTGTTCAGCAAAGTGCTGTTGGTAGTTTGTTGCTATTTAGTGTCTTGGGACAAAATAAAATCAGAAGTGACTTTTACCTCAGGGGGCCTTTAGCCCCATTGTACCTTACATCTTAGTGCAGTTCCTGATTATATATGCAAACAGGGCATGTACGTAGTCTTAAAGTTACAGCAGCAAACATTGCTCATTTCATTTTAAGGGTTAGAGAGGGTGAAAAAACTAAATTATGGCTGTTTTTGGTGCAAGAAACTTCGACTAACATTATAAGTGAACCTCAGGGAAAATCAATGTAATGATAAAAATGTTTGATATGACCCCTTTAAAATTAAGATTAAAATGCAATATCCATGAAAACAAAGCACTATATATATAATGTAAGCTCTAAAATTCTATTTTAGCATTATGTTTTTTTTGTTTTGTTTTGTTCTTTTTTTCAGTTGCTTAGCATTTAATTATAAAGAATCAATAATGTTCCTCAGTAGCTTTGCCATTAATATTTCCAGGTTTAAATAGCTTATCATTTATCTGTGAGGCACAAATTCCTTGGCATGTTCTGTTGTCCTTTCATTGTCTGGAGGCATTCATTCCATGAAATCTTAATAATACCAAAAAGCTTTCTTAAACTACAGTGTATTGTATCTTAAAGCAATGATATACTTGGCCAAAACCTAAAACAGAAAAGGCTTCAAATGGAATTCATCCCATGTGTTTACTTGTTCATAGTGTTTAATAATCATATGTTTGTTTTCTGTTTTATTATCTGATTTGTTTCTGATCATTTATTTAAATCATTATTTATATTTGTTTGCCATGAAAGAAACAGACTTCTCCGCAATATGCAGACTTTTGACTCCTAAAGACTTGAATAATGTGTGATTGGCTCAAGTTGGACTGTGACTGTTCTCTGATCCCTGTTTACTCTAGCAACAACATTCACAATCAAACAAGGAAAAGGAGGATGTTTACTGCTTCAAAAATGCCCCATTGAATTACTGATAAATGAGAAATTGTACTGGAAAATTAATTAAACAGTTTTGTTATGACTTATCTAAAGCTTTTCTTGTTGTCAGTGAAAGGAAAACAGGTTTTAAAGTGTAATATGATCATTTGATTAATCAATTTCAGTGTCATAATTTCAGTGTCATTTGCCCTTCTTATGCAATACGTATACAACAGCACCTGCTAGGTCACACTAAACATTCTGTAATGTTTAAATAATTAAAAACTGTTGTTTGCTGAGATACATTTGCATTTTAGCACTAAATTTAGAAATACATAAGGCTTAAGCTTTATAAGTCTGGATTGACAATGATCATCACCTTATGTCTTATAATAGAATGGAGGATTACCCTCATAAACCCATATAATTTATGTCTGAGTAGCACATTTGTAAACACAAACTTTCAGATTAAGGGAGCAACAGGTCTGTTTTACAGGATTATTTTTTTTTACAAGAAATGGGATATGTGAAATAAACTGATTCAATGTGAAATTTGATTTCACTTGTTTATTTTGATGCAGGCAGGGGCATTTGTATAATGTACAAAAAAGAGGGTGTGAAAGAACATTAGTGGGTATTTTTCTGAGGACTATTTATAGATTACTATTTACAGTTAACTTTTATGCTTGTAATATAGATTTGCCATTCTGGTAAACATAATGTAAAAATGATGATTAGCAAAATTTGAATTCTGTAAATTAAGAGCAAATGTTGTATGAAGGCAGTGCTGTGCATATTGTTTCATAATATGTTGGAAATGCAGAACAGCACAATTTACATTGAAATGCATAAAATGCAAATGAACAGCACACATTTTGCATTTTTGGACAACAGTAAAAAATAAATTTGATCTATTGTAAAATATATACCTCACTAAATCATGTTAGATTTATGCTAGATACAAAAAATAAAACACAATAAAAAAATAAAACAAATAGCCAATAAGGTTAGAAAGATGTATTCTCTGAAAACAACTGTATCTAGTTTATATAGTATTCAAGTAATATCAAGTAAGAAATTATGATTATTATTTTATTTATTTTTTTGCAGTACAGAGTTTTTGTCATGTTGTGTGTTGTGATTGCACGTTTAGAAGGACTGAAGTTTTGACAGTCATTTATTTGTCAGCGTGTATCTGTATTTCTGTGTGTGAGAGTGTGTGTTTGCAAGCAACTGTCAATATTATGTAGTACCAAAGCATATTTTTCCCCAACAAATGTAAAAATGTTATTGATAATAAAAATATGAATATAAAAGATGTGTCTGGCTCCTATAAAAATAACTCTTTGTATAATTGTAAAATTGAGTTTTAATATCCACAGTGTCTCAATGTTAATTTGTAAGACAGTTTTATTAAAAGAGATGAAGCACAATTCTGAGTTTAAGGAACCAAGATGCCTTATTGAAATTTCTAGATTGCTCTAGTATAAAATATCAGATTTTTGATCTGAGCTGTCAAAAATGACCTCTCTTTTACTTCTGTTCTAAACAAATTGTGATGTTTCCTATTTTTTGTCTACCAAAATGCAAAGGGTAAAACCTCCGCATCATCTATTTTTGTGACAGATGTCTGCTTTCTTTGTTTCTGTTATAACAGTGATGTACTGGGATCTGATTTGAGACTTGAAAATGGGAAAGTCACACCATAGTGTGATAAATTCCTCTAAAAGAGGATGAATCGAAAGTTGTATTGGTGGAGAGATGTGAAAAAGAGAAATGGAGAAAGACGCAGAGAGTTTTCACAACTAAAAAAAAAAAATAGTTCTCGATGGCCCATCAGAAACAGCAGGTGCATTGGAAAGAGGGAATGTGCAGAATTCATATCAAGGAAAGAAGGGGTGTCAATCTGAGTGATTTCACTCAGTGTGAATATAAGGTTCCATTATTGTGATAGTAACAGTAAGAAGCATACCCCCATTCAGCAGCACCCAGCAGGACAAACCATTACTGTACCTAAACCTGACTGATCTGACCCAACATGAGTCCATTTCCAGCTGGATACAGAATACTCCCAGATGCTGAAGACTGATCAGTGTGTGTGTGTGTGTGTGTGTGTGTGTACAAGTATTGAGAATCAACTTGTTCTGTGAGGACATTTCTGGTTGTGAGGATCTTTTGGGTGGTCCTCATAAGGGAAATGGCATATTAAATGATGTTTTTTTTGAAAATTTAAAAATGCAAAAAGGTTTCTGTGAGGGTTTGGTTTAGGGGTAGGGTTAGGGTTAGGGGATAGAATCTATAGTTTGTACAGTATAAAAATCATTATGTCTATGGAGGGTCCTCACAAGTATAGCAAAACCAACATGAGTGTGTGTGTGTGTGTGTGTGTGTGTGTGTGTGTGTGTGTGTGTGTGTGTGTGTGTGTGTGTGTGTGTCAAGAAAAGCCAATACTGAAATTTGTTGGGGTGCTTTTTAAGAACCATGTCATGAGTTCTGTATTTTCAGTGGGAAATTTAGAATAAGAACTAGCGATTACCAAATCGCAAATGAGTCGATTCTGAATCGGCTAAGCAATTCAGTTTGAATGATTCAGACAGCTCCCACATGCGCTTAATCGTTTGGAGCGATTACTCACTTAAACATTAATAAGATACTTCAGAACACAGAGAGCAGGAAGAGTGCTGGATGAAGTGTATTTTTACCTACAAACCATTGAAACAAAACCTGCAAATGCATCCCTTGTTTGCCAAAGCATAAAGCTCAAGGCGAACACAAGCAACTACTGCTGCAGGTAAAGAGATTTTCCTATTTCCATCACTGTACCATGGTACTGCCATTGCAGGCTGCTTTTTTTTTTTAAAGGTAATTCTGAGAATCTTAAGCTGGTGCTGTTTAATGTGAATAAGCCATTTAGATATGCATTGTAGCTAGTTATATAAAAAAATTAGGCCGAGGCCTACTCAAGAAAATGTACAAATGCACACCTGGTATGTATAACATATACAAATGTATAGTTATTTAGAAGGCATGCTCTTTCACTTGTTATTGTTTTCACTTACATATGAAAGTTTATTTCTGTTTGTGGTTATGCCTATTTATGATTCCTGTTTATGAATCCATAGTAGCCTATGCATTTTGTAAATGTTCACAGCATTGTTGTTAATGTACATTTGATTCGCTGGTAATGACCATGGGCAATTTCCTTTGGTACTCACTTAGGGTGCCAAACGGGGCAGGGCTGGCACTGCCAACAACCCTTTAAATACAGTTGTACAGAGGAACAGATGGTATTAGTGATGCACAGATCAAAAGAGATCAAGAGGTATTTGATAAATCACATAACAGCATTGTCATCTCTTAGGCCTTCATAATAAATCTCCTACTGCAAAGGATGAATGTTCAGCAATACAATTTATCCTTCAGTGCAGTAAAAGACTCACTTACTATGAACAATGGCCAAAGCCCTTGGGCCTGACTGACATCATTTCACTGTCATAATTTTGGCATTAGAGTCACAATTATTTCTGTGATGGATGTATTTCTTTATCATTGGGAAAAGCATGTCAATTATTTATATTTTAAATGAATATGAGGAACCCTTTTATACAAAGACTTCCTGTATTGTCTCATCCCCACATTGCTCTGATTGCAGCAAAGAAAAGTTATTTATTTTAGCTTGCTTTGCTTGCAGTGTACGAATGCTTGTTAAATGAATAGTTCACACAAAAATGAAAATTCTCATCATTTACTCACCCTCAGGCCATCGCAGATGTGTATGACTTTTTTTTTCTTCTTCTGCAGAACACAAACAGAGATTTTAAGAAGAATATCTCAGCTGTGTAGGTCCATACAATGTAAGTTAATGCTGACCAAAACTTTGAATTGCAATCCATATGACTCCAGTGGTTAAATCCATGTCTTCAGAAGCGATATGATAAGTGTGAGTGAGAAACAGATCAATATTTATGATTTTTTTTACTATAAATTTCCACTTTCACTTCCACATTCTTTTTTTGTTTTTGTATTTGGCTATTTGCATTCTTTGCGTATATCGCCACCTAATTGTCAGGGCTTGTCAACCATGGAGATATGAGTAAAAAAGGAATAAAAATGTATCAGTTTCTCATTCACAACTATCATATTTCTTCTGAAGGCATGGATTTAACCACTGGAGTCATATGGATTACTTTTGTACTGCCTTTGTATTTTATTTATTTTTTTACTATTTTTTTTTTTGGAGCTTCAATTTCTGGCCACCATTAACTTGAATTGTATGGATCAACAGAGCTGTGATAATCTTCATTTGTGTTCTGCAGAAGAAAGAAAGCCATACACATCTGGGATGTCATGAGGGTAAGTAAATTGTGAGAGAATTTTCATTTTTGGGTGAACTATTCCTTTAAATTAATTGTAATAAATAAAAATGCACAAAAAGCCAAAATATCAATTGATTTAAATGAATAGTTCACCCAAAAATTTAAATTCTATCTCTTCTTTTCAAACATTTGACTTTATTCTGTAGGACACAAAAGGAGAAGTTTAGCAGAAATGTCCAAGCTCCTCTATTCCATACAGTGAAAATGGTTGGGGACCATCATTGTCAGGAAAGTGAGTAGACTAAATGATGACAGAATAATTTTCATTTTTGGGTGAACTATCACTTTTAGCCAAATCATATCTTGCCTTTAGCTTGTGTTTGTATTCATGTAAGAAAAAATGGATGCCCACCCAATATCTCTCTCTTTTGCTTTCTCTCTCTCTCAGTTACTGCCAGTTCATAGATGGAACCATCTGCTAGTATGCTTCTCTGAGGCAGGAGCCAAATGCCTTTTGTGACAGATTAGGTGCCAGTGATCTGCTGTGACTGGCTACAGTTAGGTATATACTGTACATGTAGGGGAGGAAGCAGCGACCATGCTGGGTCATCCACTGTGGCACACTGGCATCCTCCCACCCCAAAGCTCAGAAAGCCAATCATTGCCCATTCTGACCATGCCACAGCCTACATATAGAAGACAAAGACACACATGTACCGACAAAACACTTTATGAATTACAAACAGCACATGAAAGCCAATTAACACATACAATAGGAAAACATTTCATCCCATTCTGATGTTCAAAATAATCAGCTGTAACATAATTTCATGAGCGTACATGCAGTTCCTTAGTATAGTCCAGCCAGAGACTGTATTAAAGTCAATATGAAATCAAAATGGACCCTGTTTGCTCCCCCCCAAAACCACCTGTCATATGGAGACCACTTTTTTTCTTTTTTTTTTTAAACAATCCAATTAATTCTCAAAGGATAAGATCAAGTGTTGTCCTACATATTGTAGCTCATTGAATATCCTGTTTCCCTCTGAAATGTCACGTTATGGAAGGAAAATGGGTTGCGAATGCCATTTCGTGTTGACTTTAAGCTGGATATCTGATTAAATATTTGTTCATATTTGCTTTAGCTGTCCACTAGGATTTGAACATGCACGTCTGTGTCTCCTTTGCCCTTTTGTGGCCTTTTCCAGGCCATTTGCAAAGCAAGTGCTCTCGTAAAAGTTTTCTGTCATCTGCTCCTAAATGGCTCTATTTAGTTTGACCTCAACTGAGAACAGTTGTTAAGGTTTGAATCGTTGTGAGTCAAAGTGGGTCAGCGCACCATTTCTCCTCAGCAACTATTCTTTTACAGTGTGTAAATGTCATGTGTGTGAATGTGGGCTAGGTATTCTCTAGGATATGAAAAAGTTCAATTACATTAATTGCACAAGCACCATGATTAAAATACATCTGTGAATTGAGGGGGTAGGAATAGAAAAATTATTAGAGGATCATAGTGATGCTAATTTGTTCCTCCGAGGGATTTGTCTGGTTAATCTTATTTGTGATTCACTTGTGAAATATTAGCAAAATTAAAAGCGTGATAGATCAGTTTGAATATTAAAGACTTCCATTTTTTTTTTTAATTCTTCACTTTCATAAAAGGTCCAAGAAATGTTCCAATTTTATATATATATACAAACTGGTAGGGTTTAGCAAAAGTATTATTAACAAACAGTGATGAGCCATGTATTTAAAGTCTAGGCCTTCAGTGTGATCCATGCCATTAAGAAAATACAGTTTCACAATGAATAAGACACCCTATGCCTTTGGGCATCATATATTATGTCGCAGCTAACTAGTAATACCAATTGACATTTTAAAAACACGTCCACGCATGAAAGCCAGAACCTGAAACGACACTTAATGCTCAAGCAAGCCTAATTTTAACTGCAGCATGACTGTTTTGTGAAACGTCTCCTGAACAGACATTCAAAAATCATAATTTTTTCATATGAATCTACCAAGGAGGTCTAATAATATTTGCTTTAAATGTTGCTTGCAATAAATTTCGTTTCGTCAGGGTACACGGTTATGCTGCGTTCCATTCAAGTTGGATGTGGGATATTCCTACTTGATATCTCCGACCATAAATGCATTCCATTCCCAGATATTCGGAACTGTAATGCTCCCGTTAGCTTAGCAGGGGTTTGACTCACATTAGAGATGTCTCCTAGCAACCCAACTGATAAACAATGCTGCAGTGCTAGCATTTGTGCTTCAGGTGTACAATTATTAAAAGAGATTATAATGTTTTATACACCTGTTTCTGCAGGCATTTGTTAAACAAGCTTTAATATCATGTAATGTGGAAACGAACTCATTTATCGATATTACTTAATAAAGTGAATCACTTACTTTGTATATCTCCCTGAGTGTCAACATGTTTGTGTGACATCATGCCCCTGCATCTCGGCGAAATCAGAGTTGAGAATCTCTGCATGAGCCTACAAGTTGTAATACTGACTTAAAGATGCATTCCATTGCACTTTTCCTAGTAGGAAGTTGTAAAATCCGACTTTCCGAGTTGAATGGAACACAGCACTACTTTTCAAAACTTGATCCGACACTGAATGCTCAAGCAACCTAATTTACACCTAGAAAACTCCTGATGTTGCTATAACAATGCAAAAAGCACTTACCAATTTGCTTGAAGTGAAAATCAGTCCTCCTTTTCTGTTTAATAAATTAAGCAATCACACAATCATACAGAACATCTCGTGTTTTTAAATCCATAAGAATCTCTTTCTCAATGGCGATAGCGGCAGTGATGACAATCTCGCGCTTTTCGCTCTTGAATTATGTACAACATTTAAAGCTTAATTGCATCACTCAAGGCCAGCTAGAAGGCCTCGACTGGGACATATCCTAAAGATCACACCCACCAAGAACAAATAAATCAATCTGATTGGCTGATGACAATCTGACTTTAGTTGCTCATTCATTTGCACTGTTGAGGGATTCTGTGGAAATTCTGAAGGCCTGAGGGGGTGGAGCTCAAACTCACGCACTGCTTCGGCTAACGAGTTTGGCTTTGGGCTTGTGATTTGTGAAACAGTTGTCACACTTTGCTTGTAAGCATCAAGGAATAAATTCTGACTGGATAAACTTTTCGTTTTTCTCTATTTGTTTGTAGATTAATTAAGAGCGGAATGCGATTAAAAATACATAGGCAAAAAGGTGATTGAGAATGAAAGGATGAAAACTATTTATTTATTTGGCATGCTAGGCCAGCAGAGAAGGCTTTGCTGGCCCTGAGAATTCACCACTGTTAACAAAATACCTGGGGCAGGATCCCTAAAAGGTTACAGTGGTAACACTTAACATTAAGGTTCCATTTGTTAACATTAGTTAATGCATGAGGTATCATGAACAAACAAAGAACAAATATGTTTTACAGCATTTATTAATCTTCGTTAATGTTAGTTCATAGTGCGTTAACATTTACAACTTTTTATTTTAAAAATATATTAGTAAATAGTGATATTAACATTAACCAGTATAAATAAATGCTGTACAAGTATTGTTCATTGTTAGTTCATATTAACTAATGTTGTTAACGAATGTTAAAAAACGGAAACTTATTGTAAATTATTAACATTACAGTATGTAATTTTAAGCCTTTCCAATCTTGAAACTTTGTTTTTGGAGTAATTTGGAGATTGAAGTGTTTTCCTCGATTTCATTTCATTAATGTCACTCTGTAAAATGTAATTGTGTTTTAAATATTTATACTCAGTTGTGATACATGCAGGAACCTAATTTCAATGTACGACTGAATTATAGATGTGTGAAATATGAGACCCTCACATTTCCTATTCTCCCAAGAAAGTTCATATTATAGAAATAAAGAGAAATTACAAACAATACTTCCAGTCTACCTTTTAAATGATAATGTGGTAATGGGGGGACATGTGTATTGTTTTGTTTTTTACTTCAAGGTGGAGTGTGGAGATCCATAGTCTTCATGTGAGCTCTGCACTTATGATTAACTGGTTTTGCTTTAGGCCCCAGATTTTGCATTGGGCATCAATTGGAGACACAACACAAAATTATTTATCAAGCAAAAATGAACGGATTCTTCTTGAAATTAGATTCCAGTATATTGTTTATCTTGTTTTGTTTTTGGAAATGTACTTCCAGTGGACTGGAAGTGTAGATGCAGAGAAATCATTCAGGCATTACGTATACACAAAAGTTTAGTCAAGCATGGTCGTTCACGTTCAAAAATGACCGTGAAACACTCTGCTGTGTGATTAAAGATGGGGGACACCATCTGATGAATGCTGGCAGGAGAAGAAATTGAAACAGGAGAGATAAAGGTGCATGTCACACTGTGTGCAACAGTCTGATAATTTAAAATACATGAATGCATTCTCTTTTTTATGATTTATTCATATGGATGGCAAGCAGGGCACAGGAAATAGCAATGGAAGGGAGCTGACTGTTGAGCAGCTCTCAAGGACGCTGTTGTCTGCCATGTATCCAGAGACTGCCGTCCTCTTACAGGGCCTCTCTGTATGCACAATCTCGCTGTTGAACCCTTATTAATTCACACATAGCTCTCCGTTCACACACCGCGTTCACACTACAAATGGCCGTCTAGCCCTCAGGGACCCCAGCAGAAACACAGTGTCTTTTTGAAGAGTTCTTTTGGCTCACTTTGTGTCCTTAAAGGTGAGGAAGATTAAACAGACTTGCGAATTAAGGGAAGCTGGGAGAAAGGGCCTCTCCAAGGTCCTCTGTCATTCCTCTTGAACACATAGACTCAATGTATGTGAATTACGGTCTGTCAAACAGGTTTGATTTGTAAAGACCCATGCCAGGATCTGTGACATACTAGCTTAAATGTCCCCCTGAATATTGTCATGTTTTGGTGTAGACAGAAGCCACTGGAAACAAAGCAGCAATGGCAGTTCTCCTAGGGCTGTGCCTGATAATCAAAAGGATTTCTCCCTCATAGCCAAAGTCTTATCTCAGTGGTTGTAATGATCAGAACTACATTTCTCCAAAAGCGAGGTACGCTTATGAGACAGGAAAAAGATGAGGGAGAAGCCAGAAGCATTTTTGTAATCTATTTGCTTATGCTTTAAATTGCATCATCATTTACCTGCCCTCGTGTCTTTTCAAAACTGTATGACTGTTTGTTAATTCTTACAGAATCTTTACAGAATCCTTCAAAACTTGGTAAACATGGTACAAGAGAGACATTTTGATCAAACACTGAGAGTGTGAATTTTCCATGTGAAAATATTTTAAATATGAAAAATCCCTTAGATGCCCATTTTAAATTTGCCTGTGGGTTCATCCATGCAGGCTCACATAAATAAATGCTAAAGCTGCCTACTGCTAAATCAAAGCTCCCAAGGCACATTGAAAATAAGCTAATTATTAATAACTAATTAGTCATTTACTATCAGTTAATGACTTTCTAAGTCCTCAGCATCTACCTTCGTACAGCATATTCCAAAAGTTTTGTTCCCTCACACAATGAAGTGTTTACCCATGGATAAACTCTCAGCGTGAAAGTCTAGAAAATGATCACAATACTCTTGTTTGTTTCTGCATTAATGTCAGCATGCATTAGGGTACATAATTATGCATTAATCTTGGCATTAACCCTTATGTTCTATTGAGACTGAGGGTCGTTTACACGACAACGTTTTCAACTAAAAACAGAAAACTTGTTATGTGTTTTGGCTGTTCGTTTACACAACATCAGCGTTTTGGGGCCTGAAAACGCAAACTTTTGAAAACGGGTTTCATAGTGCAAGTTTTTGAAAAGGATGCTGTTATCGTCTCCGTGTAAACATACAAAAATGCAAATTTGTGAAAATGCACGCGAGTACTTCAAAACAACGCGCGAGGCATTCAAAACTACAATGGCGGACTACAGGGCTGTGTTTGTGCTGCTCAAGATTTTGAGTTTATTGACGCTTCTCCAGCAAAGTGTAGATTTATTGCATCACTACTGCGACGATTAATCTTCATTGTTTGTATTCACCGCTCTGTGGAAGAATGCTTATGTGCGCAGGAGCGTAGTGTTTCTTTACAAAGTGAAATCGCCAACTACTGGACCGGCATGCATGATTCAGCCTTTTTAGTCGTTTTCGCAAATCCATGTGAACGGGGATCATTATGACAACGTTGTTGTCTGTATGTGAAACTTTTCAAAAACGCAAAGGAAAAAAGTACATCGTTGTCGTGTAAACGTACCTCGACATTACTGTCTTTATGTTTGGGGTCCCACAGACCCCAATGATGTAAATATAACATATTGTTTTCTTCTCAAAATCTTTGAATGTGTTTCTCTGATCTTACTCTGATCCACTGTTTTATCAAAATGTAGTCATATTCTTTTCAGCTATCCTGTATAGTAATGTTGTTCCTATAGAGTCTAGGAATAAAACTAGTTTCTGTGACCTCAAGCTTTTATTTGAAGTTGTTTTTAACTTGAAATTTTTTTTTATTAAAAATAAATAAATAAATAAAACACTGCAAGATGTGACAATGACCAAAAGGTGTTGATTTGATGAATGTTACATTTATATAACACTACACTCAAAGCACTTTACACAGTGAACAGGGGACTCTCCTCAACCACCACCAGTGTGCAGCATCCACTTGGTTGATGCAACAGCAGCCATAGTACACCAGTATGATCACCACACACTTGCTATTGGTGGAGAGGAGAGAGTGATGGAGCCAATTAATGGATGGGGATTATATGACTGATAAGTGCCAAATTTGGCCAGGACACTGGGGTTACACCCCTACTGTTTTCAAGAAGTATCCTTTATTGACCACAGAGAGACAGGATCACCATTCAACATCTCATCTGAAGGATGGTGCCTTTTTACAGTATAGTGTCCCCATCACTATACTGGAGAATTAGGACCTACACATTTTGCAGGGTGAGCACCCGCTGCTGGACTCCCTAATACCTCTTCCAGCAGCAACCTTAGTTTTCCCAGGAGGTCTCCCATCTAGGTACTGACCAGGCTCAGCCCTGCTTAGCTTCAGTAGGCAACCAGTCTTCAGCTACAAGGTGATATAGCTGCTGATGCATGCATACATAGAACAACAGGCATAAAAAACAGCACACTCAAAAATGTGTAAATGAACCCTAAATCTACAACGGACAGATCATGTAATTAATTTGGTAAAAACTTTTAATGTATTGACAGCCCTATCTATAACAAACACATTCTGAGTGGTGGATTTTAACTTTTTTATTATGATGACCAGTATTTGCTCTTTTGTACAAAGATGTGGATGAGCTCAGTGTTTAGTTGACTAAATGCATTTATACTAAATTCTAAATTCTCTTTTGTAAGATTTGAAAAAGCAACATAACATTTTACCCTGACATATCAGGTTTGTCCTTGTAACCTACATTTACTGCATTTCATTTACATTTTTCCTTGCCCAAATTCAATAAGGCGTCATGCAGCATTACATGGTTTACTGCAGCCTGGTGTGAACTGCAGGTGTTTAGGGTGTTGGGAGATGGCTGTTGGGGAGGGGGTGTTGTGCTGCTTTCCTATTAAACATTGTGTCCATCTTTCCCTGTGTGGCTGTTATTATTGCTAACACAAGAGAAAAGAGGAACATGATTAATAATTCTGCTTTGATAAATCTGCTTAACTTTATATACATTCAGCGTGTCAATTATCTTTCCTGTGTTTTTTAAAGGATCATATCTATTGAATGCATACAGAGTTTTAATTCAGTTCAGCTATTCCTTTGGTCATAGGAGATATTGAGTGAGAGGAGAGTTGCTCGAGGTGAGATGATGGAGTCACTGTAAAGGTGAGTGTGTTCAATGAAATGATTTTAGATTATGACCAACTTGGAGTACTGGAGGGTACAAACAAACATATTGATCTTATTCCCTTTGAACAAGATGTCTGACCCCACATGGTTGTGAGGCCCCACATCATTATAAACCAACAATGAGTTGAGAAACACCTTACTCCTGCACCACCAGAACCTATTTCTATTGGTTTCCCAGGGGAAAATTACATTTCTCAGAGGTTAATCTTTCAGAATTCAGGAGACTTAACTGTTATTCTCAGTTATGTTTGTTTAGTAATTAATTTAGTCAATTTTCCTGAGAAATAAAAATAACAAATTAAACAATTGTTTGTCATACTGTAAGAGTATCACTATCAAACCTTAAAAATTAGTCAAGCACAGCATTTTGTTCTTTGAAGAATTGGATGAGAAATGTTTCACAATGAAATCATTACTTCTGATTACAGACTTTGGTATTTTAGCAAATCTGAGCACAGTTTGAGACATTGTTGAGATCTCTTCTGAAACCCTCAAGGAGACACATGTGAGATTACTGGGGTCTTTTTCTTAGGAGAAACATTGAAAAACCAATGCAAAACTCCATTTAATCTCACTGTTAGAAGAAATGATTTAAATATTTAAGAGATCTCATTTGAGATGTTTCTTTACTTTGGTGTGCAATTTAAGCTTTAGATTTTGCAAATGGAGTCAAACTCTGTTATCTGAAACTACAACATTGTTTAAATCATGACAATAATCTACCAAACAGTTAGGAGAACAAACACTTACACAAAATTGAGGAAAGATCCTTATCTAACATATGTAATCGATATCTTCTTTTGTTTTCATTTACGCTTAGGAGAGCCGTAACCAGCTTTTGCACAAGCACACACACACAAAAAGAGAGATAAAAAGAAATGTTTGTCAGATTATCTTTATGCTATACTGGAACAATGATTTTAAACTTTTACATATTTTTAAATATGCAGAAGCACTTCTGGTTTTCAATGAACCCAAGAGAGTGCATGCTACACCCCTTGTCTCTCTACACTGGTTGCTGCACGTTACACGTATCAAGTTCAAGGCTCTAAAGCTGGCATACAGAACAGTCACTAGGTCTGCTATAGCTTACCTAATATCATTCCTGCAGACCTATGTTCCCACCAGAAGGCTGCGGTCTGCAAATGAGTGGCGCCTTGTTGTACCAACACAAAGAGGCACCAAATCACTTTCCCGGACTTCCGGCTTTACTGTAACTCGTTGGTGGACCAACCTTCCCAACTCCATCTGTGAAGCAGACTCCCTCTCTGTTTTCAAAAAACGGCTGAAGACTAATGGGTTTTTCGGCTTTTCGTGAGCACTTCACCATACACTCGTAATAATAAAAATAAATACCTTGTTCCACTTTAATCTCTTTCTTGTATAGTACTTTCTGATGCAATAGAAACTTTGTAATGCAGCACTTTTCGTACTACTGTCTCCTTAAGATGAATCACTTATGTTGTATCCTTCCTCATTTTGTCAGTCGCTTTGGATAAAAGCATCTGCCAAATGAATAAACGTAAATGTAAAGAATATACATCCAGCCTGTCAGTCATCTTCACTGTATTTTGGATTCTCCAGGATCATATGTATGTTGTATACATACAGAATAATTTTTTTTTGTTTTGTTTCACCATTGGTCTTTTGGTCACAGGGTTAACTGAGTAAGAACACAGTTGTTCAAGTGGTGTTGGGAGTAACTGTATAGGTTGAGTTTTCTGAAGAAAATGTAAGTGGTGCTTACCTGTGCAAAACTCACCAACACAATGTATGGGGGTTGATAGGGCATTGCTATTCTGTAGCTAAGGTCATCTGAGTGTTTTTTAGCATGTTTCTATGCAGTTGCTGGAGCATTGCTAACAGTGTTGCCAAACGCCTCCCTCTAATAATCTCCAAAACTACCCAAAAGTCAAAATTTTTTACAAACAGTTGCTCTTTAAGAAAACACACTGTGAAAAAAGTTCGGAATTTTAACAGTAAAAGACTGTAAAAATGCTACAGGAAAAAAACGTTCAAAGGTTAACGGGTAAGTTACCTTAAAATATACGGTAAAATGTTTTAATATGTTTAAAAAGACAATACATGTAGTTTTATGGAAATTTTTGTAGAAATATATATTTTTTCATGTAAAAAGTATGATTTTCTGTATAATTAACAGTAAAAATGTATATTATGTTTAACAAGAGAGTACATGTACTTTTTACGGTAAATTATTGTTAAAATTACGGTAAAAAAAACTATAATCGGGAGTTCCCAGAATTCCCTGCATGACCCAGTTCATTTCATTATATTTTATGGGAATAGTTATGTTTCTTCTTATTTTTAATATCAGTTATGTACATTGGGGTTTTCTGTGTTATATTTGATGTAGTTTTGTTACTGTAGTTGAGTTAATGTTACCCTGATGGTATTAAATGTTTGTGTGAGTGACACTGAGCACTGTCTCTACATGTTAATTGGTCATTACTCCAGGAAGGGCCTCTTTTGATGAACTTCATCATGTGCCCTTTTGCCATTACTACAGTGATTAACAATACATTATAAAGTGAAAAGCAGATTTTTACAGTTTTAGGTTAATATATCAAGTTTATTATTTAATAATATAAATGATGGTAATGCACTGTAAAATATACAGGCATCAAAATTACATTCCGTAAAGCCTGAAACGTGGTTACCGTATTTTTTACGTTGAATTTCTGGCAATCACAGCTGCCAGTTTTTTACCGTTATTTAACAGGATTTTTTTTACAGTGTACATAAAGACCAATGGATGTATGTGTATATTATAAAAAATATTATAAAAAGCATATAAAATGGACATAAAACAAGATCACCGATAAAGTATGTAATTTGATAGCAGCTGCTTTAAAACAGGCTTTACATAAATCTTCTAAATTGTAATGCAAATGAGTCCATACGCACCTGCTTTTGATCGGAAAAGGGTAAAGGCATATTTTATTGGATATGACTTATAGCATGTGTTAATTGCCCAAAATCGAAAAATAGCAATGTATATTTGAATGTAGGCAAAATAGCTCCTTGTCACAAAACATAATTAAAAGTGGCAGCAACTATGAGAAAATGACTAAATTTGGAGACAAATTCCCCAAATTGGCAACACTGATTGCTAGGTGTTTGTTGTGATGTTTTGGGTGGTTTCTTATTGGCTCAGGTCAAAACAGCCCACCTCCAAGTCTGAGGGATTTTTTTGTGCCCATTTTATTTTTCGCCAGGCAAAATTATTAAGTATAATTGCTATTTGAGGAATCATTCAACTTGATAGCACAAACAATGTGGGAGAAGTTACACACAGAAGTTTAATACTTAGCGTTAGGGGTTTGTTGAAATCAAACATGCATAATATTACAATGCCGCATAAAAACATAATGTTATGTTAATGTATTAATCTATTGCAAACTATTGTTTCATTCAGCTTTTGGCGTGTGATATTGTTCATTTAGTTCTTACACAGTTCAAAATCAACTTGTAATGAATATCCTCAAATTGCAGAAAAAGCTGACAGATCTTTTCCAGCTTAAGCACCTCTGCATTAGACAAAGAAATAACATATTTTTCTGATAATCAAAACAAAAAAGTCTTATTCTTTTATAATTGTGAGCTCACACATTTGCAAATAGAAAAGTACATTTCTGATGTTCCCTCATTAGAAGCAAAAGCATTTCCTGGGACTGCTTGTTCTCAGTTGTTCACAATTGTAAAATTGTTTACAATTTTGTAAAATTGTAAAAAAATAAATAAATAAATAAAAAACAGTTGTAAAATTGCTTTACATTTATGGTTTTGCTCATTATGGGTTTGTATTGGACAAATATTTGTTTGTGCACTGGCATTAAAACTGTTTGAATGGCTGATGCACAGACTCTAATGCTCCTATCAGTCCCAAAGCTGTTTGCTTCCTTCTCGGCTAGAAATCCAAACTAGTAATGATAACCCCAGTTCAAGCTGGTACATTTCACAAGTTGGTCAATTGGGAATAGACCCACTGTTCACTCAGACACTACAACCCATAGCCTGATGTGACCCTACTGGACTTCTTATTCTAAGCTCAGCACATATTCTGCAGACCCAGCAGATTTAGGACCCCTTGCTTGTTACTGTTTCTAGGTTACTTGATCCAGCCGAGTCAATAAAGTTAGAAAGCAACAATAGATTAAATAAATACAAAAGGAATGCATGTTACTTATTTGAAAAGTCATCCGCATGAGTAAGAAATGTACATTACTTTTTACTTGAAAAACATTATCTGATTTCATATCGCATGTTACTTATAACACGTTAACCCTAACACTGTTTGTGATAGCAAGATTACAAGAGAAGTTGATTTATCAAGACTTCCCTTAATTCCTTTTCCTCCTTGTCTCTCTTCCATCTATTTGTAAGATGACCTTCAGTTCATGTAGAACACGAGTGTAGTGAGCAACAGATCAACTGGGAAAGCAGCCCCTGGGTTGATCATTAAAAACTTTCTCGGGCAGAAAAAACAGCAGCTGTGCCCCAGTGGTCCAGCATCTGCAGTCTGTTAAGAGGAGAGAGGGGCAATGATGGGTTGTGTGATAGGGAATTAAAATTAATTAGAGTCATTAAGTAATTAGTAAGACAGTATGCAAGGAGAAAAATGTGATGTTCAGAGGTGCAAATGAGGCTATTTCTGGTAGTGGATACCTGCCATGTTCAGTGTTGACAATGAGTTAATGAAGTCTTAGTGTCTGAGGATTTACTTGTCTTGTTGGTCTTTAGAGACCTTGTAGATAAATGAGGAAACTGATATGGAAGAGTGTCAGTATAAGAAAGAAATACAATTATTTCTGAGTGCTAATCAAGTTCTTGAATAACGGCAAGGTTTGGGCTTCAGGGATGTCTGGAAACTAGGGCTGAAAGGATTAGTCGACGTTATCCACAACGTCGAGAATAAAAAATTGTCATCAAAAATGTTCGTTGTCGAATAGTCGTTTGATCTCATTTAACGTAACATGAGATCACATTAAACTCTAATGATGGCGCATGAGAGCAGCACTGCAGCTGACTGACTGAGGATAGGAAGAATTACACAGCTCACAGTCCAGATGCACTCTAAACTTTCCAAACAGTTTCAGGTGATGTAGATCGCAAAGTATGAGGGAATTATAATGCAAAAATACAAAATAAGTAAATACAGAAGCACTCTCGTTGTGGAATAAGTGGCGCTTGAGCTGCTGCTCTGCTGAAGCAAAGCTTGCATGTCGAGCGTCTTTAAAGGAAATACAGTTATATTTAATGCGTTATAGCTTTATTAAAGTTCAAATAATACATAAGCAGATAATGTAAATAACTGCAAACTCCGAAACTGGCATTTCTCCATGAGGTCAGCGCCTCTTCTATGAGTTGCACGAATGTCCCGATCTAAGGGGGAGAGACTGAAACTGCACCCGGCTGATGCACACTCTTGCTCACTTGTCCCTCGAGCACACACGCTTGCTGCAGCTAGATTATAACGTGATGGCTCGGGACTTACTGAATCATAATATATGCGTCACTGTGCCTTTCTTATCGTGAAGAAAATTGGCAATACGTAGGTTTATTAATAAGAGAGAGTTTGTTTTTTTGTGAGTTAAAGATGAATTGAAGTGAACAGAAAGGTGAGAGAGGATAGTCTTCACCCCATTATACACTGCAACAAAATACAATTTTGATTTGTTTTTGTTTTGGCTTGTTTTCCAATATAAATATCTAAAACTCATTTAAAACAACATACATTTTCTTTAGCAGCTATACTACAGAAGAAAAAAAAATATCTGAGAATGTTGGATATAATATGAAAATATCTAAAAATCCTTTTTAAAAAGATGCATTTACCTGAGAAGCAGCATATAAGATATTTAAACTTGCTTTTAAAGAATGGATCTTGAATATCAGTATATTTTGTCTTTACTGCACTTGCAGAAGTATAACCAAGTGAAAAATACACTTATATACAAAATACACTTTTATTTAAGATACTTTCTCTTAAAGCAAGTCTAAATATCTTAAATGTTGCTTCTCAAGTAAATGTATCTTGTTTTAAGGATTTTTAGACAATTTTAAATGGAAAGCAAGACAAAAACAATAAGATTTTTTGCAATGAATTTCTTTACTGAATTAAACTTAATAAAAAGTTGTTTTTTTTCCCTCTAATTCAGTGAATGTCATTTAGAAGTATTTTTAAAAGATGATTTTGTCTTCTTTATTGTTATTAAGCACGTTCAATACAACATTTTAAGTCAGGGCACAAGCTGAATAATCAGTTAAGAGCTAATGATTAATCGTTGCAATAACTGGCGAATAGTCGAATAATTGTTCTAATAATCATTAGATTAATCGATTATCAAAATAATCGGTAGTTGCAGCCCTACTGGAATCCTTGCCATTTTTAAGAGCATCTTTTAAAATTCACAATAATCATATACTGTATAATCATCAGATTTATGAAATACAGGTCATTGTCATAGATGAGATATTGGTGCCCTGTCATGCATAACTCAGTATATATCTGAATATTGTATGACACGCAATCTACATGTTGCATCTCTAAAAACATTATTATCCTGATGCATATAAGGGGTCATCATCATATTCATCCGCTTGGCCTTCATATGTTATGTGAATATACTGTAAATGAACTTCCTGAGTAAATGATACCCCATGACTCTCCAATCTGACTATGCATCAGTTGTTAAAATCTCATGGTACAGTCAGTTGTTTTCCATTTAATGAACCTTTACCCATGCCAGTCATTTCTGTCCCGTATTATTTTTATTATTATTATTTATGATTGTTTTTCACTGTTTTTCATTTGCATGTTTGCATTATTCAAAGAATTCACAAGATTCTTGTACGGAAATGTGACCAAGCCCTGGGGTCTCCAACTTATCTCAGATTTGCATGACTTTGGCCTGAAAAAAAGAAAACTCAACCAGCTGGCAATAGGAAATGATCATGTCTGCAGAGTTTAGATAAAATCGATATGACCAGACTGCAACTCCTCACTGAAGTCTCTTCTTTCCATCTTAAATATTTATGCAGAGAGTCCACAGACTGAAGCATGGGCCAGACAGTTTGTCAGTCATTCCCTCACCATAGACAGCATTTCCTCCCTATTTATAGGCCTATCTTCTCTAGATGTTCAGCATGCAGATTGGTTCCTCATGCAGTACAGTCCAAAAATGAAAATTCTGTCATTTACTCACCCTTATGTTGTTCCAAACCAGGATGCTGTTTTTTTTTTTTTCCTTCTGTGGAACACAAATATAAACTTTTTTTAAGAATCATTATAAATCTACCGTACAAGTTTATTGTGACGATCGGCTTTCAAGCTCCAAAACGAATTCATAAAAGCAGTCTATAGAACTTGTGCACTGTATTCCAAGTCTTCTGAAGCCATACCAGTTTATGTGAGGAACAGACTGAAATTGAAATTGCTAATTTTGCCCTCCCCCAAAGCTAGCATCTAGTGTTCATGTCCAGAATTTAAAAATGCCTTAAGCCTAATTTATAAAATGGAAGAAGCCAAACTTTTTCTCCTGTATGAACTAAAGCACCCTAGGCGATCGAAGCGCCCTGCAACGTTTTAAAATTAATTAGTTATATACTGTCGAATGGCCTGGAATATAGAGCACAAGATGCATGGACTACTTTTATGGTGAATTATAATTTTTCTTTTTTCTTTTTTTTTTTTTTTTTTTTGCTTGACAGATGTGGTCAGGTCACTGTGAACTGTTGTTGAATGACAACAGCTGAACAAGAATTCTTCAAAAATTTCTACAAATCAAAAAAAGTAATTTTCTCACTGAGTGTGTTTGTCTTATTTACTGGTAAAAACATCCTTAAAACAAGAAAAAATTACTTAAAGCATAGTAACAAAAGATATTAAGTCGAGAAATATCAAAAAGTTTGTAGGGTTTATGCTTAAAACAAGAAAAAACGAATTGCCAATGGGGTAAAAAAAATACAAATAAATTCCATTTAATCAAGTTGTTCCCTATCTGTCACTCACTCGACATTGTATCGATATAGTGACACTAGGGGTCACTCTTGGGAGCCCCAAACACCTCTGCTTTTTTTTAAAAAGGCCAATGAGAATTGGCGAGTGGAATTTGCATGCCACTCCCCCGGACATATAGGTATAAAAGGAGCTGGTATGCAACCACTCATTCAGATTTTCTCTTCGAAGCCTTTCAGTGCACTGAATGCAATTCCCCTAGAAAAACTCACCTCGCTAAAGACTGCTGGATTTGACGGTGCATTTCAGCAGCTTCTCCCCCTCTGTGCCTGTGCAGTGCAGAGAACGCCCCTGGGCACTTCGGCAGAGCAAAAAAAGAGTATACTCTAAAAAGAGTATATTTTCTATTCATAAAAGAGCGGCACACACGGAACGTCCTTTTAAAGATGCCTTTCCGTTTGTGTGTTATTCCTGGTTGCGGTCGCTATCTCTCCGCTTCCGATGGCCACGATCGCTGTCTTACGTGTCTGGGCGCTGCCCATGCAGAGACATCGTTCGTGGATGGATCATGTCCTCCCCGCCTCGGTCCTTCTACCTACGGGTATGAGGCCGTGCCGGTTAGCACTGGGGGCAATTTGGGGACCTCAATGGGACAACCTCTACCGGGTATCCTCCCACGGACCTCCCATTCCCCAGCATGCTCGCTTGCCCCAATCATGTGCTCGGACGAGATCGCCGGCTCGTCTCAGGGCGGGTTCGACATCTCGTCTGGCACCCCGGAAGATGATGAGTTATCGAGCGCAGCATCGGAGAGCGGGCTTGTCCCGTCTGACGCTGAGGCTTTGGCTGGGCTTCCTCCTTCAGGAACGGTCGCCCAGTCTCAGGCTGATGCGGAAATGACGGACATGCTTTCCTGGGCGGCCGCGAGTGTCAGGCTAGAGTGGAACCCTCCACTCTCCCCTGAACCCTCGTGGCTCTACGATTGGTTCCTGGGCTCGGGGCGCCACTCACAGCCGCGCCCCACCACTGTTCCTTTCTTCCCGGAAGTGCATGAGGAGCTGACAAGGTCATGGGAGGCACCTTTTACTGCCCGGTCCCGATCTTTCAGCTCCCCCGCTCTCACTACCCTTGATGGTGGAGCGGCCAGGGGGTATTCGGTGATCCCCCAGGTGGAAAAGGCGCTCTCGGTACACTTGTGTCCATAGAGCACTGCCACCTGGCACGAGCGCCCGAAGCTCCCTTCCAAGGCCTGTAGGTTTACATTGTCTCTGACGGCTAGGGCCTACGGTGCCACTGGACAAGCCGCCTCCGCCCTGCACACCATGGCTCTCCTGCAAGTACACCAAGCCAAGGTGCTAAAAGAAATGCACGAGGGTAGTTCTGACCCGGGATTGATGCAGGAACTGCGCTCTGTGACCGACCTCGCTCTCTGGGCGACGAAGGTCACAGCGCGGTCTCTCAGGCAGGCGATGTCCACTCTCGTGGTCCAGGAGCACCACCTCTGGCTCAACTTGGTAGAGATGCGAGAGGCTGACAAGGCACGGTTCCTTGACGCCCCCATCTCCCAGGTTGGCCTGTTTGGCAACACCGTCAAGGACTTTGCCCACAGTTCTCGACAGTAAAGAAGCAGACAGAGGCTATAAAGCACATCCTGCTCCAGCACAGCTCAAGATCCCGGACCCCATCTGCTCGTCGCCAAGGGTGTCTCCCTTCAGCAACATCTCCGGCTCTGCCGCAGCCCACACCCGTGGCCCGGCCCCACGTGCAGCCCATCGCAGGAAGCAGATGCCCCCCGTCTCATGGCCGCCACCAAGAACCCGAGAAAGGCTTTGAAGCGCTCCTGAGACAGGCAACCCAGGGGCAAGGAGACCCATCTCTCCGGAGCTGGTGCACAGACCACTCCAATCCCCTGGTGGAGGCCTGGGAGGAGAATCTTTTGCTTCTTTTTTCGCCGCATGCCCCAGAGGCTGCGGTACCCAAAGGTTCAGCAAAAGAGCAGTTTCCTTGTTTCCTGGGTCACATGTCCGGTGTGCATGGCCGTCATCATGACCACTGTTCCTTTTTGGCAGGGTTGGCACTCCAGCGGTGGACCCCCACCCCTGGGCGCCCAGCTGTGACACAAATACCCCCACACGGGATTAGTGCCGATGGACCTCAGGGACGAGACTCCTCCTCCCCCCTCCTCGGCCAATCTCATGGTGGGCGGCAGGAGCCAGGTAAGTGCTTCGATGTCCCTCGACTCAGCACGGCCACGGGGCTCGTGTCCCCTCGACGTGGCACCTCGAGCACCGCCCCGCCGCGAAGCCCCACCCGCCGGTATGTCCGACACGATTATCCCCTTGGTCCCCCTCGCCCCGGAGTTTGGAAGCATGGCTCACGCTTTCCAACCCGTCGCGATGGTTGACCCGGACCGTCCGACTCGGCTATGCGATTCAGTTCGCCAGGCGCCCGCCCAGGTTCAGTGGTGTCCGCTTCACCTCGGTGAAGGGCGAGAACGCCGCTACCATGCGTGTGGAGATTGCGACCCTCCTGAGCAAGGGCGTGATAGAGCCTGTCCCTCCAGCCGAGATGAGGAAAGGGTTCTACAGACCTTACATCATCGTACCAAAGAAAGACGGTGGGTTGCGACCAATCTTGGACCTGCGAGTACTGAACCGGGCCTTGCACAGACTCCCATTCAAGATGCTGATGCAAAAACGCATTCTAGTGAGCGTCCAACATCTAGATTGGTTCACGCCGGTAGACCTGAGGCGTACCTGTACAAGGTCCTCGCCTTCGGCCTGTCCTTATCCCCTTGCGTCTTCATGAAGGTCACGGAGGCAGCCCTTGCCCCGCTTAGGGAAGTGGGCATCCGCATTCTCAACTATCTCGACGACTGGCTGATCTTAGCTTACTCTCGAGAGTTGCTATGTGCACACAGGGACCTTGTGCTTCGACACCTCAGCCAACTGGGGCTTCAGGTCAACTGGGAAAAGAGCAAGCTCTCCCCAGTTCAGAGCATCTCTTTTCTCGGTCTGGAGTTGGACTCTGTCTCGATGACAGCGCGTCTCACGAACGAACGTGCTCAATCTGTGCTGAACTGTCTGAAGGCATTCAGATGGAGGACAACGGTTCCACTGAAATTTTTCAGAGGCTCCTGGGGCATATGGCATCCTCAGCGATGGCCACACCGCTCGGGTTGATGCATATGAGACCGCTTCAGCACTGGCTTCAGACTCGAGTCCCGAGATGGGCATGGCACCGCGGGACACATCGCGTGGTCATCACGCCGATTTGTCACCACCTCTTCAGCCCTTGGACCGAACTGACATTTTTACGGGCAGGGGTTCCCCTAGAGCAGGTCTCCAGATGCGTTGTGGTTACAACAGATGCCTCCAAGACGGGCTGGGGCAGCGTATGCAACAGGCACACAGCCTCTTCCTAGAGTTGTTGGCAGTACTGCTCACCTTGCGGAGGTTTCGGCCGTTGATCCAGGGCAAGCACGTGTTGGTCCAGACGGACAACACAGCGACGGTAGCTTACATCAACCACCAAGTCAGTCTACGCTCCCATCACACGTCACAAGTCACCCGCCATCTCCTCCACTGGAGTCAGCAGCGCCTCAAGTCGCTACGAGCTACTCACATCCTGGGCGACCTCAACACTGCAGCGGACGTGCTGTCACATCAGGTTACCCTAAGGGGAGAGTGGAGAATCCACCCTCAGGTGGTCCAGCTGATTTGGAGTCGATTCGGTCAAGCACAGGTAGACCTGTTTGCTTCCCGGGAATCCTCCCACTGCCCACTTTGGTACGCCCTGTCCAAGGCACCTCTCAGTATAGACGCGTTGGCACACAGCTGGCCCCCTGGACTATGCAAGTATATGTTTCCCCCAGTGAGCCTACTTGCACAGACCCTGTGCAAGGTCAGGGAGGACGGGGAGCAGGTCATCCTAGTAGCACCCTACTGGCCCACCCAGATATAGTTCTCGGATCTCACGTTCCTTATTCCCCTGAGGAAGGACCTTCTTTCTCAGGGACGGGGCACCATCTGGCACCCGCAACCAGACCTCTGGAATTTCCACGTCTGGCCCTTGGACGGGACGCGGAGGACTTAAGTTGCCTACTGCCCGCGGTGGTAGACATGATCACTCAGGCTAGGGCTCCCTCTACAAGGCACCTGTATGCCTTGAAGTGGCGTCTGTTTGCTAAGTGGTGTTCTTCATGATGGGAAAACCCCCAGAGATGTGCAGTCGGATCGGTGCTTTCCTTCCTGCAGGAGAGGTTGGAGGGGCAGCTGTCCCCCTCCACCTTGAATGTGTATGTAGCCGCTATTTCAGCTCATCACGATGCAGTAGATGGTGAGTACTTGGGGAAGCATGACTTGATCATCAGGTTCCTGAGAGGCACTAGGAGGTTGAACTCCTCTAGACCATGCCTCATTCCCCCGTGGGACCTCTCTGTAGTCCTGCAGGGTCTACGGGGAGCTCCCTTTGAGCCCTTGGAGTCAGCTGAGCTTAAGGCACTCTCTTTCAAGACTGCCCTCCTGACTGCGCTCACTTTCATCAAGAGGGTAGGGGACCTGCAAGCTTTCTCTGTCAGCGAATCGTGCCTGGAGTTCAGTCCATGTTACTCTCACATGATCCTGAGACCCCGACCGGGCTATGTGCCCAAGGTTCCCACGACCCCTTTTAGAGATCAGGTGGTGAACCTGCAAGCACTGCCCCAGGAGGAGGCAGACCCAGCCTTGGCGTTGCTGTGTCCGAGCTTTACGCATCTATTTGGATCGCACGCAGAGCTTTAGAAGCTCTGAGCAGCTCTTTGTCTGCTTTGGTGGACAGCGGAAAGGAAGCGCTGTCTCCAAACAGAGGATCACCCACTGGGTCATTGACACCATCGCCATGCCATATAAAGCTCAGTATGTGCCACCCCCTGTGGGGTTACAAGCCCACTCTACCAGGAGTGTAGCGGCCTCCTGGGCCCTGGCCAGTGGCACCTCTTTGGCAGACATCTGCAGAGCAGCGGGCTGGGCAACACCCAACACTTTTGTGAGGTTCTACAATCACCGGGTTGAGTCGGTTTCGTCCCATGTAGTGGCAGGCACAAGCAGGTAAGTTCCGGGACAGCTGGCCGGGTGTACCGCTTGCACATAGCACCTTTCCCCTCCCTTGAGGGGAAGACATGTGCTCTTGACTCCCAGTAGTGTTCACAGACTGTGATCCCTGGATGACTTCCTCCTTAGCCCTGTGGCAGTCGAATTTGCGGAGAAACTCGCTGCCGGCTCAGTAAGTGCGCTGGTAAGGCCCTGTAATGGGGTAGGTGCTCCGCATGTGGTGGTTCCCCATAGGTAACCCTATGTGTTATATCTTCCATAAAATCGTTTCCCTCTTGGTAAACTACATCTTCCTTGAGCAGAGGGCCCTCTGCTCCGGTCGCCATGCTTGTAGAAACTCCTCCCCCCAGCTTACAAGTCAGTGGGAAACCAGTGGCAATCGAGCTGTGAGCCATAGTTACTCGCTTACGGTGCTATCCGAAGGTGTTATTAGCGAGTAACTATGGCTCACAGCTCGATTGCCACTGGTTTCCCACTGACTTGTAAGCTGTGCCCTAATAATCTCCTCCTGGACAACGGTCATGACATCTGCCCGACGTGTTTGGGTGTTCAACATCTGAGAGAGGCTCTTACGGACCTTTGTCTGCACTGCAGTCTTTACCTATGTCGGAACGATGGCTCCGTCTTGCTGAGTTAGACCCTAATTCATCGGTGAAACTCAGGCAGTTGGATGTAGCCCCTTCGCGCACTCAGAAGCACAGTGTGTCTGCGGCAGCCGGTGCTCCCCTCCCATCTAAGAAGAGGGCCACATCACGAAGTAAACATTCGGGTGACGAGGAAAATTCACTTTCTAAGATGGTTTCTGTCCTTTCTTCAGAGATGGCGGAGCTGGAACGCCTGCTTCACTTGCTTCAGCCTGTCACATCTGCTAGATGACACAGGAGGATGAGAATGTTCAGAATCAGGGAGCTGGGGAAGAGTCTCTTGATTCCCCTTGTTTTTCACATCATTCTGACTTGGATGTGCTTTCTAAGAGTGCTTCGGATTCCTTTTTTCGTGATCATGGGGATGCTGTGGATGTTTCTGCACAACCATCATCTCAGGATGTTTTCACTGGTAATCCAGCAGCGGAGGGGTCTAGTAGGGGGTCAGTTCAGTCATCTGGACAGGCCCAGTCCTCTTCTGATGATACTTTGGCCGTGCTTCGAATAGCAATTGCTCGTCTAGGACTTGATAAGTCACCTGTCCAATCTGCCCAAACCAACATTTTTTTCAGGCAGGCCACAGCTGCGACTTCTTTTGCCATGCCATCATGTAAAGATTTTGTGGCTGAATTTTCAAATGCCCTCACAGGTTCTGATCCGCCTAAGCGGTGCTCAAAGATTGCTTGGATGCTAGCATCTATGGCTGAAGCAGATTCCATCAGGGTGAGTTGTGCTTTGGAAATAGAGCAGCCTGTTGCAGCTTTGGTGTCTCCTGATGAGGCTCTACGAGGGAATGTGTGATGTCCCAGTGTGCAATGTGGTCGCACAGATTAATTGCTAAAAAAGGCATACGAGTCTGTTGTCTACATAACTCGTGCAGAAAACACAATCTGTCATTTACTTCTTGCTGCCATCAGTATGCTGGAACCAACAAAAATTGATCCCTCGATTTCACAGTTTCTGCAAACGGCTCTTTTGGCAATGGGCCATGTGACCCACGAGCTGGGTAGTCTTACAGCCATGCTTCTGGCAGCCTGCCACCAAGTGTGGCTTGCCCAAGCACAGCTACCAGAGGACTGTAAGAAAACCTTAAGAGATCTTCCATTTGTTCCCGGGCAACTTTTTGGTCCTAATGTTCCGGAACTGTTGGAAAAGAGGGTAAAGCTGTCTGAGGCCACTCGTCAACTGATGCAGGTGCAGCGCAACCCTACATTTAGGATGCCAGCAGTTCAGACCCGACATTGCTATACCACATCGGAGCAATGTTTCTGCCGGCACGCTACACCTCAGTCACAGCCCCCTCAAAGGCCTTGTGTTACTGAGAATGGTAGAGTTTTTTGGCCACCTCACTGACAGTTACAAGGAGGACCCCGTCAGCGTACCCCCACGACCATTAAAAGTCACACACATAAAGTCTGAGACACTCAGGCCGGCGGTCGATCATTTTTCAATAGAACAGCTGGAGTACTGGAGGACCAACACAGCAGACACCTGGGTTTTGATGACTCTGAGCAGGGGATATACCCTACAGTTTCAACGCCAGCCTCCCAGATTTTCAAGAATTGTTCCTACAGTTTTCAGAGATGTAGTTCTTTCAATGGATCTCTTTCTTTGTTCACTGTTAGAGAAGGGAGCCATAGAAAAAGTTCATCTCTTTATTCAGGGAGACGTGTTCTATTCAATATATTTTCTTGTTCCGAAGAAGGACGGAGGTTTCCGCCCCCTTTTCTCGATTTGAGGCATCTGAATTTGTTCCTGAAGGTCCTTCCATTTCGAATGCTGCACACAGCCGAAGTTCTTCCGTCTGTGGCAGCAGATGATTGATTTGTAAGTGTCGACCTGAAATTTGCATACTTTCACGTCCCAATTGCTGTTCATCACAGAAAGTTTCTGTGTTTCAGTTTCCTGAATCAAGTCTACCAGTTCAAAGTTCTACCTTTCGGTCTTTCCCTTGCTCCTCATGTCTTCACAAGGTGTGTGAGCACAGCTCTGTCTCCTCTTTGGATGAGAGGTATGCTTATTATGCCTTATCCAGATGACTGGCTTCTTTGTGCCCCCACAAAACGGCAGGCTGTGCAAGACTCCAGACTGCTTTTGAGACACGTGCAGAAGTTGGGTTTTTCTGTGAACGAGGAAAAGGGCTGTCTGATACCAACACAGACCACTATGTTCATGGGAATGACCCTGAATTCCCACCTAATGTCTGCCTCCCTGTCTTAGGAACGTGTGACTAACATTCTGCAACTCTTGGCTCGCTTTCACCCGGGTGTGTCTTTGCAGTACCGGGTGGTCCTACAACTAATAGGGATGTTACAGTGGTGATTCCCCTGGGTTTACTCCACCTCAGACCACTCCAGTTATGGAACAACAGTTTGCGGCTAGATCCCACCAGACATCGCCATCGACTGATTGTAATTTCTCACCGTTGCATACGTGCATTGAGGCGGTGGAGACAGGTAGAGTTGCTGAAGGCAGGAGTGCCCCTGGGTGTTGTTCTCTCGTCGGGAGTTGGTCACGACCGACGCTTCCCTCACAGGGTGGGGGCAACATGGAATCAGAGGGGTATTTGAGGGCAGTGTTCATGGCCCTAAAGTATTTCATGCCAGTCCTGGCAAGCCGCCATGTTCTCGTTCGGTCCGACAATACCTCATTCCATCTGAACCACCAGGGCGGCATGAATCCTGCAGGTCTCTACAGCTTACTCACAAGATCCTGACATGGTGTCAGCCGCAACTTGCTTCACTGAGGGCAGCTCATATTTGGGAGCATGCAACCAGACAGCAGATGCTCTTTCCAGGGTTTGAGTACATCCAGGAGAATGGAGACTTCATCCAGATGTAGTGTAGGAGATCTGGCTACGATTTGGAAGAGCAGAGGTGGATCTTTTTGCTTCAGAGATGACAACTCACTGTCGCATATGGTTCGCAAAGACAGAAGTGTCCAGTCCCTTGGGCCAGGATGCACTGTCTCACGAATGGCCGAACTGCCTACTATATGCATTCCTACCTATCCCTCTGTTATGGGAGACGTTACACAGGATCTCCCTGTGCAAGCACAGAGTGCTACTCGTGGCACTGCGATGGCCAGCCAGACCATGGTTTCCTTTGTTGACAGGCAATCCATGGAAGCTTCCTCCCAGGAAGGACCTCCTCTCCCAGCTGACACTGATCCAGCTCGTTTGCAGCTTTGGGTTTGGCCATTGGGTTAAATCCTTCTCTCGAGCATTGTGACCCTGCGGTTATTCACACCATCTCTAATGCTAGGGCTTCTTCCACATGACAGATTTATGCTTCCCGTTGGAAGCTTTTTTCTGCATGGCGTGAGGAGCAGGGGCTCAATCCTGCAATGTGTGACATTCCGAGCATCTTAAGATTTCTTCAACATTTACTGGAGGAGGGCAAAGTGGCTTCCACATTGGGGGATCTTCTCTTGGATCTCACAGTCTTGTCTGTAGTTTTCTGAAGGGTGCACACCATCTGAAGCCTGCTCGGAATCCTCACTTTCCTATGTGGGATTTGTCACACATGCTTGCATTCCTTTGCTCATCCCAGTTTGAGCCCTTGCAAAGCATTGACATTAAATGGTTATCCTTGAAGACTGCTTTTTTGTTGGCTATTGCTTCTGTGAAATGAGTCAGTGAGTTGCACGCGCTGTCTGTTAGCGAATTGTGCTTGCGTTGGTTGCCGGATGACTCCAGGGTGGTCCTACAACCCAATCCTCCTTTTCTTCCAAAAGTCCTTCTTCCTCAGTTCATAAACCTGCACATTGAACTGGCACATCTTTTCAGACTTCTTCAGGGTCTGATTCAAGTGCTCAACTTTTGTGTCCTGTTCGTGCCTTGAAGTGTTATGTGGACACTACTGCTCAATTTAGACAGTCAGACCAGTTATTTGTCTGCTATGGTGGTGTGAAGAAAGGTGCTCCAGTGTCGAAGCAGAGGTTATCGAACTGGATATTGGAAACTATTACACTGGCTTACAAGGCAGCAGGGAAATCATTGCCCTGGGGTCTAACTTGCCATTCAACTAGGGCCATCTCATCTTCATGGGCTGTTTTTAGAGGAGTTTCCTTGGTGGACATCTCTACTGCCGCAACATGGGCTTCTCCATGCACATTTTCCAGGTTTTATAATGTCAGCGTTGCTGCTCATTATGCCGTGAGTTCTGCAGTTTTTCAGGAGCGGCCTTAATTTTTCATCAGGTGGGTGGCATTCCTCATGACTATGTTGGTATGTGTCATCCGATAGTGTTTACACTGCCTCTGGTGGTCAGTAGGAATGAAACTGAAAGCTAGTTACACATGTAACTGTGGTTCTGTGAATTCCGGATGACCGCCAGAGATCGTAGTCACTCGGAATGCACGAGAAAGGCGTACCGAGGCAGAGTGCTGAGCTACTGTGGCTTATAACTCCCAGGACTCAGCATACGTCACTACGTGACTTTGTTGGTATATTCTCTCGACCTATCTGGCTGGCGCTGCGATAATCCAATAGTGTTTACACTGCCTCTGGCGGTCATCCGGAATTCACAGAACCACAGTTACATGTGTAACTAGCGTTCCTTCCGATAACAACTTGAGTTCTCATGAGGGCCATAGCTCTGCGGAAATGGACTCTGTGTAAGTGAAATGGTGCCTACTTTCCTAAAACAGCCCCAGGGCAGAGAGAGGAAGATGTAGAGAGAGATAGGAAACGGATACAATGCATACAAAATAGACAAGCTAACACCTCATTATTCTGGCTGTCACTAACTAAAGAAATTACATAACCAGGTCTATATTCTGAATGCTGGCAATTTACAAAAAGCCTTTTTCTCATGTTTTCAACAACTGTCAATGTCTTGGTCTTTATGGAGTATTTTTAAGCCGTTTATAAAGTCATCTATATTTTATAAGAATACGACAGTACATCTGCACTGACAATCGTGCTGTCTGGTGGTTGTTTGGCTGAGAGTGCTTGGTCAGCTACCGCGCAGTGCCGAGCAATTAGAGGATATAGCATCCCTCTGGGGCGAATTCACTAAATACACTAGGTGTGCACTAAATTCACATTGGCGTGCAGTATTTCAGCTAAAATCTTGATGACCGTTCATGAGGGCATAAGAGAAGCACATTCACAGTGACTCTTGTTTCAATGAGAGAAATTTGTATGTAGTGCTAAACAATGCATAAAGTGAGTCACTACCAACTCCCATTGTATTGAGAAGATGGGTGGGATGTTCATTAAAAATTCATAGTCAAAATTCATACAGAAAGTCATACGGGTTTTGAACAACATGAGGATTATTAAATTATGACCGTATTTCTATTTTTGGGTGAACTAATCCTTTAAGTAATTGTCTTTTTTCTTCTTCTTCTTTTTTTTTTTTTTTTTTGCACAAACACACCTCCTTTCAGTGTAAATTAGGCTTATTATAGATAGCACATAATTTACACAAGTCTGAGCTGTTTGTCTCATGCAATTAACATTGCAGTTTAACTGCCAATAAAGACCTAGCAATTAATTTAATTTTGTTTAAAAAAAGACATTTGAGTAAATTTTTTAGGGATCATAGCAGCAGTACTTCATTAAATTATGATCAAATGAATCGAGTGCAAAAACAATGCAGACAGCACATGCAAATAAATGACACCCTGTCTTTACCAACTCCACAAAATCACACAACTTAGCTTTTATAATCCTGGCCACACAGGCATTAATGTTTACATGATGTTAGTCATATATGCTACTTCTGTATGTGAAAATATAATGAACTGGTACGGTACGGATTGTATCAGTTTGACCTAGATTTGGATCTAGAGATGGTTTGCCTTCATATTTAGCATATGTGAAATCTCAAATTATTTCATCTGGACAAGACTGACTCTCTGACATACTTTTATGTCTCAGATTTATTTCTACCTAGTTTCTCAAACTGCTGTGATGTTTTCAGACCTCTCTGCAGGGAAAATGCTGCTGGTTTTGTCAGCACCTATTCCAGACACATTGACTATTTGAAATGATGGAAACTGATTTGATTGGATTCCATTACTTTGGAAAAGAGCCTCAAACACAGAACCCTTTCAAACACACGCTTTCTTTTATTTGAAAACTGCTGAATAGCGGTATTGATTACTCTATTCCTGGTCCATCACATGTGTGTGCATGTACAGTATGTGTGCATGCTCAGTGGTTTAGTATGGGAGTTCTTTTTCTGTAAGGGACCCACAACTCCCATTAAAAGAAGGAAATGAGAGAGAGAGAGAGATGGAGGATGGAATGCTCATAAAAAGCAGAGAGGTCTACTGGGATACATGGCCTCCCTCTGTTCATTAGCACAGCTCATGGAGTTAGGATGAATTACCTGTCCTGTATGGTTAATTACATTTGCCCTTTACTTTACTAATCTCATTTTACTTTCCTCAGTCCAGCTATGTCACAAACCTCATCCCTTGCTATCACCTATTTAATGGTATAAATGGCATTGTTCCCAAAACATATTATGCCCTGATTACATCACTACACCCTAGCTGCTTTGTGCACCTGCTGCTGTGAGCTCTGAGCTTTAATTCAGTAATCCATAGTGTATGCGTTATCAGACACTGACTTCAGAAGTTCTGCCATTGTATCTTTGCTCTGGTAAGGCCACTGGAGTGGGTTATTTATTTTGCCAATGCTTGTAAAGCTATTCTATTGTGAAGATTTATACATCTGTGTCTCAAACAAGGATGTTAGACCCATCAGAATTTTAATAACTTTAAAGAAACAGTTCAACCAAATATTACAATTTTGTCTTTTAGTTCTCTTCATGTTGTTCTGACCCTGTAGCAGTTTCCTTCTTCAAACACAAAATCAAATCAAGCAGAATGTCTGTGCTTCTGTTTTCCTTACAACAAAAGTGAATGGTGATTTGTAATAGCAAGCTCCACACGGACAAAAAAAGCACCATGGAAGTTTCATCAACGCATCCAGTATTACTCTTCTGAAGCCATATGTTGGCTTTGTGTGAGGAATAGACTGAAAATTAAATTGTTACTTACTGATAATCTTCCCCTCTAGCTCTCAAATCTTATTTGTGGTTATGCGTTCAAATGCATTGCATTGCAATCAGTCACATGGCATGCAAGAACTAATTACATTTGGAGACAATTAAGTCAAACCTGGATTTATTTGTCCAAAGGTGCTATATTTTTAATGAGATATTTGTAGATTTTCTGCCAAATAATGATTTACATTTCTGTCTGTTCCTCACACAAATCTATCACATGGCCTCAGAAGTCATATGGACTACTTTTCTGATACTATAATGGTGCTTTTTTGTCCTTTTTTGGAGCTTGGCTGTATAAGTCATTATCTTTCTTTGTATTGAAAAGAAAATAATATGGGTCAGAACAATATGAGGAATTATGAAAAAATATATATTTTAGGGTGAACTATTCACTCAAAAAAGGAATTTCATTACCTTTACTTAATTGAATTGTAGAAGTCTTTCATTCTAAGTCAGTTTCACTGAGACAACATCCTTTATTTGGAATTGCTCAAAATAATTCACAATAGTAGTTTTAACTTGTCGATCTACTAAAGTTCATTTAATAATATTAAATATTTAATATTTATTCAGTAATCTTGCACCTGCCTTAATGCTACATTAATGCCACAAAAAGTATTTATGTAGCCCCAACCTAAGTAAACTTCCATTTTACACATTTTAATAGACAGAACACAGAGAAATCAAGTTGTGACAAACTGTTCTAGAATTGTGTTGCTTTGGTTCATTTTAATTAAGTAAACTGAACAAGCAGCAAAAATATATTTGTGTGTGTGTGTGTGTGTGTGTGTGTGTTCCTTTAAATTATCATAGACACTCATCAGGTTCATTTTAGATTATTTTGATCTGACGTTCCTGGTTTTGTGTCCAGTGTTAATTGGTGGCTGGGTTAAAGCAATTTATTCTTGGTTTCCACTATATTTATATTTCATCAGTGACACATCGGCTCCAGCAGTGTCTGCCACATACGCAGACAGACATGGCAAACAGTGCCCAAAGGTAGAAAGATTTGACCACAGCAAGGCAGCTGTGAGCCTGTCTGCCCAGACGCCCTGTTTCCAGAATAAATAAGGGATTATTCTATCGTAATTCCACATTGTATCTAAAAATCCCCAGATGTGTTTGCAAAGGTTTTGTTTCAAAAATAATTGAGCTGCCATCTTGACAGCCGTGCAGAGCCTGTTTGACAAATTAAACTTGCAAGTGGTGTGCACTGTAGCACCAAATTTTTTTTATTATTTTTTTTTTTATTATTTTTTAGTGAATTACAGGCTGCTGCCATGTGGTCTTTACATGAGAATGTGGCAGTTGGTAATTAAAGCAATAAGCAATGAGAAACCATGTGTTAAAATAATTTCAGTTAATGGGTGTTCATGGACATGATTCAAAGAGCACAAACTGTTAATTTAATTAGAACACAGCAAAAATTATTTTCTTAATCAGTATTTTTGTCTTATTTTCCAGTAAAAATATCTAAACATGTTTAAAACAAGAGAACTTTACTTCAGAAGTAAGATAAGACTTGTTTACAGAGAATACATTTTGAATTAAGTTGGTTTTTTATTTTCTTGTTTTAAGCATAAACCTCTAAAATTGTGTTTGATGGAAGTCTGATATATGCTTAAAACAAGAAAAAACTATTTGCAAATGGGGTAAGAAAAATACATTTAATCCAAGATATATTGTCTGAAAACAAGTCTTAATTCTTTCAAGCTCTTATCAGGATTTTTAATATTTGGCCAAGAAGATGATACAATCCACTGTACCCTAGATGGCATAGATGGATCACAGCAGCTGCTAGGAGAGGCCTGACAGCCTCGTTTTTTGTCATCACTTCTTTATCCATTTATCACAATCAACCACTGCCCTTGCTGTGGGGATGGTCATGAAGATGGAGATGAGGGATGATCACGTTCATCCATTTTGAGCAGTTCCCCCCTCAAAGTAAACGTCTGCAGTGCTCTTTGTCAGTTAGCCAGTGAAGCAGTCCATGGCTCCAGGGAAGACCTGTCAGGTCGTACAATAGCAGCAACTTTACCTGATTAAGAATTGTTGCTTTGCATAGGGTGAAGATAAGTCTGATATCCTGCTCTCTGACCTAATCAACTCTGTTCAAGACACATATATTAACCCTGATGTTCTTTCCACTATCATTTCAATCATGATGAATCGGCTAACAGTTTTGTGCAAATATAATGTTCATATTCTCGAGGTGATCCAATGAAAGAAATTTTGCAACAAGGCAGTTAGTGGTTATTAGGGCTGGGCAATCTAGTTAAAACAAATGATCCTGATCATTTCCAGCCTCATTTTTAATGTATTTGGTTTTAAATAAAAAAAATTAAAAAAAATGTTTTTTAAAAAAAAACAGGCAAACCACAATTTCAACCAAATTTCAACCATTCTAGCATTCAAAATGTTTAATGTGAGAACTATAGTAAAAATCAATTTAAAAAAATTCAAAGCATGTTTTTCACTTTTTCACGTTTTGTTTTGCACTAAATGAACACAAGGAAGATATGATGACATTTATGATATAATGATATTTAATTTTCATTTATGCAACAATATTACAATACACAGTAATAAACAGGATAATGAAGTCATCCAGTTATCACAAAATAAATTCAAGTCATTTTTATTTTTATAGCGCTTTTCACAACACATCGTTTCAAAGCAGCTTTACAGAAAATCTTGCATTAACAAAAAATGAAACTGTAATATCTATAAATTCTTAGAGTCATCATTGTGTAGTTTGATTGAACATGATTGTAAATTGTGTATAAAAATAAATAATTAAATAATACCCTGACAGGGTGATCAGGATCTTGGCCTGAATGGTTTTATTGAAGGGTTGGTCAACATCATTGACTGTACTTTATCATGCTTATTATACAGCTACTAACCAAATAAATAAATGCATAGACATAAAATATTGATTTGTGTTGAAATTATGTAATTATGTGAAGAAATAAATTGCTAAACAGCAACTTGCGTTGGAGTTCTGTTGGTGTTTATTTTGTAATTAATGACCATCTAACTGCTCATTATACTGTACAGCTTATTAAAAGACTACTTGCCAAATAAATAAATAAATGCACATGAAACATTGATTTCAGTAACATTCACAATGTGGAAATTTGTCTTTGGCTTCACTATAGACAGAATAAACAGCAACACAACAACATAAAACAGCACAGGAAAAACATAAAAACATGATAAAAGTATGCTTTATGCAGGCATATTCACATGCCCACACACATATACTGTATAAACACATGTACAGCTATGCATTTAATATTCTGACAGCATTTGGCACAAATGACATCTGATACACATTCTTGATGGCCCGTGGTTGCCTAAAACACCTCCCTGAGGGTAATTTGAGTTGAAATTATTTTATTAGCTTGTACAGTGATCCGAGAAGTAGTAAAGATGGTTGGATGTGCGGTTGTTACTGAGAAATATCAGACCACTAGATGGTGCCATTGACCAATCAGAATCGAGTATTCCAGAGAGCAGTGTAAGAAACAGTCATATTTACCTACATATATTTTACTAAAATATTTATTTATATATACATATCATGAAAAATATAAATATATCATAGAAAATTCATAGAAAAAATATTATTATGAATTCAATTATTATAAAATAAACTTCTGTAAACATTCTTCATTTGTTCTTAAGTTTTAAATAAAAAATAATTACCAACTCAAATGGCTTTTGGTTTTTGTTACTCCACACTAAAATGTTTTCACTTGAAAATGCATAGATTTTGCCATGTTTACACTCTGTCTCATCCACACTGGAAAGGTTTTCCGCCACCGAAAACGAAGCCTTTCAAACACACTCTCTGTAATCTCATACTGGAAAACGATGATTTAACGCTCACAAATGGAAAGAAATTAGTCTAATGTCATGCTCTTTAGGAAACTTAATGGCCAAATAAAAGTGCATAACAATAATCGCAATATTCACAGTCAATATATCGGTCAATAGATTCTTGTTTCTTTCTTTGACTCTTCACTTTGAACCTGGTGTTCCTGAGCATCTTATCACTGGCTACTTCTGGCATTTAGCCCATCTTTTGTCTAATGCCAAAAGATTTGTAGAAATTTTGCTTTTTTATCTGAGCCTAAATTGATGGAGGGACTCATTGTTCCACACGGGGTACAGCAGAATTAAAATAAGAACTGTATATAAGCACTCCCATCCCCTGGTGTTTGCCACTCACACAAAGGAAATAATTAAAGTGGCGGAACTCCTGGATGTGGGTGAAACTCTGCAGCCCAGAGGCAGCTCATGAGTTTCAGCTGTAAGGCAGCACTCTTTGGCAGCCGTTTACCTCAGGCAGAGAGCATCACAGTGCACTGATGCATTACAGGGCCTAGCAGAGTCAGCAAACCTCCATCTCACTTAAGAAAATAAACAAGGAACAGTACACTCAGACAGATGGGCTGACTGTGGGCCAAAGGTCAGGAGAGTTTAATGGCATCAAGGAAAGTGTGTGTGCACTGCCCTTAGAGATGATGCAGGGCTTTATTCATCTGTTGAAGAGGAAGTAGTCTCCTGAGATCCTGCTTCTCTCTCACTAACATGCACAGACCTCAGGCAACTCAACTGCCTCTGAAGATTACAGCTGCTCACCAAAAATTCAACTTCAAATGAATTCGAAATTTTAGAGACTAAGACTGGAATCCCCAGCTTTGTAATTTCTTACTAAAACAATGGATTCACTGTGGTTCCAGGTAATCCTTTATGGATGTGGTGATTCAAAAGCAATTAACAGAATATACATGTGATGCACATTCTTACACTAAGTATGCTTAATAAACTGACAAACGCATAGGGTCACGTAAATGCTTTAGACAGCATACCTTTATTGGTGTCTGGTTTGAGCAAAAAATGATCAGCACAGGTAGATTTTTGCCCATAACTCAGATTTCACGTTTAATGTAAACACCTTTATCAACGTTGTTACCTGCTTATACATTACATTTTGATGTCAAAAGCAGAGAAATATCCAATGATTTAAAATCTCACGCATTTATTTTTTCAATAAACTGATTTTTAATAGTTGTCAGCGCATTGCTGTGCATGTAGCTAAACGTGCTCACTGTAAACAAGCTTCTCTCATAGCCCTTATGATACATATAGCTGTGGAACGGATGTCAAGATTTTCACTAAAAGAGTATTTCAATTTACCTATTGTTTGCTTTTAATAAACTTGGACTATTATCACACGAGTCACATGGACTACTTTATGATAGTTTTGGGTCCTTTTTTAAGCTTTCAAGTGAGTCACTATCAACTACCATTGTACTGAAAAGACGGATTGGGATTTTGATTTTAAAAAAATATTTTGTATTCCAAAAAAACAAACGTTTGAAAGAAAGTCATAGGGGTTTCAAATGACATTAGGTTGAATAAATTATGACAGAATTTTCATTTTTGGGTGAACTATCCCTTTACATTTTTGGAATGCCAACATAATTGCCATAGCTATATGTTGTTTATTGTGAACTCGCAGTGAACAGACAGTGAATTCATTAGTTTACTTATCATAATGATGCAGTAGACCGCATCGCAGTATATATTTTTATCTGCTGAAAACTCCCTGAAAGTTAATTACAAATTATTATCTTATCAAATGATACATGTGGTAAGATCTCCTCTACCTAGTCTGCCTTAGATAAATGACAGTGCATGTGGGAAAGCTAATAAGATAAACACCCAAATAGTTCAAGGCTGACAGCGAAATAAGAGCCATCCATCATGTGAAGGCTGCTTGGACGACCTGCCGTGGCATCAGAGGGAGTGCCATGGACCGCCTGTACCTGTTCCTTCTGCATCAGGCCCAGTGTAAGAGATGCAGAAGTACATAAACAAATATCTATATACATTATATGCGTGTGTGTGTGTGTGTGTGTGGGTGGGTGGAGGGGGGGCGGCGGGGGGGTTTGTTTGGGTGGTTTACGAGGAAATTTTTTTAGGTTACAAACTGGTAATTACAAGGGTATTATGCTATAAATGTGTTTGTTTTTTGTAAGGGTTAGGTTTAGGGGTACGGTTAGGGTTGGGGGATAGAATCTATAGTTTGTACAGTATAAAAATCATTATGTCTATTGAGAGTCCTCATAGGTATAGCCGCACCAACGTGTGTGTGTGTGAGTGTGTGTGTGTGTGTACAGTATATGAGACAGAGAGAGTGAGAGAGAAAGAGGTCAAGGTCAATTTATTTATGGAGCACATTTAAAAACAACAATTGTATACCAAAGTGCTGTACAGGGGCAAATAAAACAATGAATTAAGGGGAAATAAAAAACAAGACTGACATTAAAAACAATAAACAATACAATATACACTACCGGTCAAAAGTTTTGAAACACTTACTCATTCTTTATTATAATTTTGTTTTTGTTTTTTTGTTGATGGTTTTTTTTTTTTTTTTCACATTTTAGAATAATAGTAAAGTCATTAAAGCTATGGAATAACATAAATGGAAATATGGGAATTATGTTGTGACTAAACAAAATCCAAAATAAATCAAAACTGTGTTATATTTTAGCATCTTCAAAGTAGTCAACATTTGCCTAGAATTTGCAGACATGTACTCTTGACATTTTCTCAACCAACTTCTTCAGGTATCACCCTTGGATGCTTTTTAAACAGTATTGAAGGAGTTCCCATCTATGTTGGGCACTTATTGGCTGCTTTTCTTTATTATTTGGTCCAAGTCATCAATTTCAAAAACTAATATGGTGGCACAATTATATTTTTGTCTACAAAACTAATTTCAAACATTTAAGCATACGCCTTCAGATCAAAAGATTTTAAAGATTTTAGTCAAGTGTTTCAAAACTTTTGACTGGTAGTGTACATATAAGATGTGATTTAAAAATGTGAAGAGCAGGAGCGGATCTAATGTCCAGAGGTAAGTTATTCCATAGTCTAGGGCCGACTACGGAGAAAGCACGATCCCCTTTAAACTTCAAGCGTGAGTGTGGTGTATGCAGGATAATTTTATCAGAGGATCTGAGAGTCCTGGAAGATTGCTGATGACTAAGGAGTTCTGAGAGATAAGATGGGGCTAAACCATTAATAGCTTTAAAAACAAATAACAAAATCTTAAAATGAATCCTGTATTTGACTGGTAACCAGTGAAGGCATGCTAGAACAGGTGAAATACTTTCCATCTTCCTTGTTCCAGTCAGCAACCTAGCAGCTGCATTTTGGACTAACTGCGATACAGAGATGAATGACTAAGACCCATGTACAGTGCATTACAATAGTCAAGTCTGGATGAGATGAAGGCATGAATAACTATATCAAAATCCTTAAATGAGAGCAATAGTTGGAAAAAGCTGCCCTTCACCACAGCATTTAGCGTTCATTTGTTTTTCAATATTTAAAGCCATGTCAAAGATCACTCCCAAGTTTTTAGCAGAGGGGTGAACATTTAATGCCAGGGTCACTAGATTGCTAGTGATATCAGAGACAGCGCTAGGGTGGCCAAACACAACAATCTCAGTCTTGCTCTCATTTAGCTGGAGAACATTTCTTGCTGTCCAGCATTTAATGTCCTCAAAGCATTTAAAAATGTCAGAATATGAATCATCAGAACTAAGTGGGACACACAGCTGTGTATCATCAACATAACAATGATATGAAATGTTATATTTCCTAAAAATTTAACCCAGGGGAAGCATATACACTATATTGCCAAAAGTATTCGCTCATCTGCCTTTAGACGCATATGAACTTAAGTGACATCCCATTCTTAATCCATAGGGTTTAATATGACGTCAGCCCACCCTTTGCAGATATAACAGCTTCAACTCTTCTGGGAAGGCTTTCCACAAGGTTTAGGAGTGTGTTTATGGGAATATTTGACCATTCTTCCAAAAGCGCATTTGTGAGGTCAGACACTGATGTTGGACGAGAAGGCCTGGCTCGCAGTCTTCGCTCTAATTCATCCCAAAGGTGCTCTATCAGGTTGAGGTCAGGACTCTGTGCAGGCCAGTCAAGTTCTTCCACACCAAACTCGCTCATCCATGTCTTTATGGACCTTGCTTTGGGCACTGGTGTGCAGTCATGTTGGAACAGGAAGGGACCATCCCCAAACTGTTCCCACAAAGTTGGGAGCATGGAATTGTCCAAAATCTCTTGGTATGCTGAAGCATTCAGAGTTCCTTTCACTGGAACTAAGGGGCCAAGCCCAGCTCCTGAAAAACAACCCCACACCATAATCCCCCCTCCACCAAACATCACAGTTGGCACAATGCAGTCAGACAAATACCATTCTCCTGGCAACCGCCAAACCCAGACTCGTCCATCAGATTGCCAGATGGAGAAGCGAGTCCAGTGGCGGCGTGCTTTACACCACTGCATCCGACGCTTTGCATTACACTTGGTGATGTATGGCTTGGATGCAGCTGCTCGGCCATGGAAACCCATTCCATGAAGCTCTCTACGCACTGTTCTTGAGCTAATCTGAAGGCCACATAAATTTTGGAGGTCTGTAGCGATTGACTCTGCAGAAAGTTGGCGACCTCTGCGCACTATGCGCCTCAGCATCCGCTGACCCCGCTCTGTCATTTTACGTGGCCTACCACTTCGTGGGTGAGTTGCTGTCATTCCCAATCGCTTCCACTTTGTTATAATGCCACTGACAGTTGACTGTGGAATATTTAGTAGTGAGGAAATTTCACGACTGGACTTGTTGCACAGGTGGCATCCTATCACAGTACCACACCGGAATTCACTGAGCTCCTGAGAGCGGCCCATTCTTTCACAAATGTTTGTAGAAGCAGTCTGCATGCCTAGGTGCTTCATTTTATACACCTGTGGCCATGGAAGTGATTGGAACACCTGAATTCAATTATTTGGATGGGTGAGCGAATACTTTTGGCAATATAGTGTATATGAAAAAAAATCAAATCGGGCATAAAATGGAACCTTGAGGTACCCCACAAGTGAAAGGTGCAGAAGGAGAGGGAGAATTCCCAATCCTAACACTCAGAGTTCTATCTGAAAGGTAAGATGTAAACCAATCTAATGGGGCTTTTCCACTGCATGGTACAGCTCGACTCGACTCGACTCTGCTTGCTTTTTGGGGGTTTTCCACTGTGGATAGTACCTGGTACCTGGTACTTTATTTAGTATCACCTCGGTCGAGGTTCCAAGCGAGCCGAGCCGATACTAAATGTGACGTCAAAACCCTGCAGATCACTGACTGGTCAGAGAGAATCGTCACTACCAGCATCACTGGATTTGCGACACAGGACATCAACCCACTAGTTTTAAAGTTAGCAACAGCGACAGCAGTATCATTTGTTCACGTGACTTTCGAATTGTAAAAAGAAATGTCTGTGCGCAAAACCACGCCGTGGTCAATAAACGAGGTGCAGACATTCCTCTCGTTAGCGACGAACGAAATGACGCAAAACGAAAAAGTCTTTCAGGAAGTGTCTCAGCTGTTGGCCGCACACGGCTACCACCGGACCTACCAAAAGTGAAGGGAAAAGTTAAAAAATCTTAAAAGTGACTACAGAACCATCAAAGACCACAACAGCTGGAGTGGTTCAAACAGAAGAAAGTGGAAGTAGTTCGACCAAATGGACGCTATCTATGGCAATAGACCGGCGAGCAATGGGAGGGAGAGTGCCCTGGACTCGGCATTGTTGGAGTCCACGATGAAGGATGGTACGTTTTGTTACGTTAACTCTATATCCTGCTTGAAAGCTTCACTTTATTTAGTTGACCAGCTACTGGAAAGCTTGCTTCTAAAACAACCAGGCCAATTTAACTGTTACACTTGTGTAAAATCACCATGCAAAAACTGCTTTATGCAGCACAATGAGCTAGTAGCTAAAAGCTAGCGGTCGTGTTATTGTTTATGGTCAGTAATGTTTGTGTCGCGTTTAAGATGATATCACGGCAGTAGAGGTGGCGCAACAATGACGATCAGCCTATAATCCCACCCACGTTGAGGCAGCACTAAACTGCAGTGGAAAAGCAAGCTCAGAAAAGTAAAGCGAGCAGAGTCGAGTCGAGTCGAACCGTAACGTGCAGTGGAAAAGTGCCATAAGGCTGTGCCATTAATACCAACTTAACACCTAAGACGGTCTAGGAAGATAGTATGATCAACTGTATCGAAAGCAGCACTAAGATCAAGCAACATTAAAATTGCAGAGAGAGAGAGAATATTGAGGTGTGATTGCGTGCTTTTATACTGCATAATATGTATAATGCTCAAGCCTTTTTTATGTACAGTAAATGTCCTCCTATGGTGAGATGCAACAATGTCTTAAAATGTGCTCAGATTGCCAGGATACCAAAGTCTGTTATCTAAAGTCAGAGATTTCAATATGAACTTAAATATTTCTCATCAAATTCTTCCAAAACCGGCTTATCTGAGCTATGCTATCCACATAAATTTTATAGCTCTATTTTCTCTGCTAAATTTTCCTTTTATGTGTCTTTTTTTTTTTTTTTTTTCTCCTAAAATAATTTAGGAGACAATTTTATCAGAGACAAAGCTTATATGAAACATGTCTGAGAACCCATTTGCAGTCTCATGAGCAACCGCTGAGCAATAAAATTTTCTTCTGTGCATGTAAAATATGCATGTGATCAAAAAAGTAATCATTTTCCAGCCTGTTACTACTTTGGTTACTACTGTCCAGATTTCATAATGATTCATGTCTGTTTGAAGAGGCCAAAGGAAGATCTGCCCATGGCCTCTCATATCCCATCAATCACATCCTAGTGGTGCTTCTAACGACCCACCCTTACTTTTAAACCAGTGGCCACATCTATCAAAGATTGTTCATCTGCTGTCTTTGTGATCCCTGCCCTTGAGACACTTCTCACCTAATGAAATGTAGTAAATATCCCATAAATCCTGAAAAGCAACCCAGAGGATTCTGCTGCATCCATTTTTCTACTTTCATTCAGTCATTCAGTGATGTTTCTTCCACATTAAATTTTAATTTTTGTTTCCTTCTGCACTGTTTTTCAGTTGTTTTTCTTCAAAAACGAGCACTATACAGACGTCTTTGTTCTTGTTTTTTCCCATTCCTGTTTTTTTCTGCATTCTGTCAAGTTAAAAGAACTTCTGCTTTCTGTAAAACATTCTGTTCTCTGTGCTTTGCCCCACCCAAATGTATGTTTCAATAGGAAATACGTCAGCACAGCAAAGAAAACTGTGCACGTCAAGCGATTTCAAGGGGTCTATGACAGATGGGTTCTGAGAAGTGATCGACCGTGCTGCCATAAATCTTCAGCACAATGGTCATCCTCATAGTCCTTCACTAAGCCTCTCAGATGTAGAAGGGTTCAGAGGTGAATATTTACAAAGAATTCATTAAGCTAATCGTTGGAGGCATTGGAGATGAACTAGCTGAACACACTATTTGATCAATCGTTGGTTTCACTGACAAACAATGACACTTCCCCAATCTTCATTATTTCCAGTTCCATGATTTCCCGTTTGTGATTAAGGGGATTGGGGAGTCATTCAGCTAATGTTTATCCAGCACTGTGGTCTGTTTGAGCTAACTATGAGTTGATTGGCTGAGCTGTCTTCGATGAGACAGAGACAGACTTTGACAGCTTTGGGAACTTTCACTTCAACTTTCTGCTACTAAAGTTTTTCATCCAAGTTGCAGTTTTAAACTGTTTATTTGAAGCACAGAAAGTCGTGAAAAGCATAACTGCATATTTTCCCCCACTGCATGAAGCTGTCATAATCGTAATAAACCCCTCACGGTATTATTCCTCCATTACCTGTATAATCCAATTGCAGAGGTATCCTTTTAAAGCTGCAAACAAGCACCCATGAAATGACACTAACTGGGCATATTGGAAACCTCTGCAGTGGAAAGATAAGCCTATTTTGTTTGCCTTATACCATTCAAGCTGTTCGCAGGGCTTTTCCTCGGGGTTGACACTCTATTTTACTGTGTGTTATAGATTCCCCATTTGTATCCATGGTAACTGATGCACAGTTGTTTACAGTTCGACAGTGATTCGTGTGCCCTGAATGGACTCAATGATGGCTTTGCCTGCAGATGTGTGTTAGTAGTGTTAGATGGATTTCCTTTAGTGTTTTGCAGTAGGTTTACTAGAATGGATATCCCCTCTGTCTGTGTACTAAATGTAGCATTTTCTTGAAAAAAATGGATTAATTGCTTGGCATGTTACTTATTGCTTAGCTTACTTTTGTTAATTTAGTTTAATGTTCCAGTTTTCTCTTTTTGTTTGAGAATCCAAAAATCGGTCACAGGTCTGTTCTGATAGAGTTGTGGACAGCAGGGTCAAAACAGTGCTAAATGCAAATAATAAAATTTTATTAACCATATAATTGTACCATATAATTGTAGCATTAAAAAAAAATAGGTTTATCATCTTTCATTAGGTGGAGAAAATACATTCCATAGATTTTGTTGTTGATGTTGTGTACAAGCCTTTTGGTGAAAATTTATGTCACTTGGTAATGTGGCTAATACTAATACAATATTTGGCCCAGTGTTTGCTCCATTGTTAGGCCGGTAAATCACACTTGTTTTATTGTTTATGCATGTACAAAATTGTCTGTTTTCTTCTTAAACTTATAATTCACATTCATTATTTTGCGCATTTTTGAGCCAATGTAATATTTATATTATGAAGATTAACAATGTCGATACTGTGTTGAGTTGTAAAATCTGGGTCCTGAAGCAAAATGTGCTGAGAACCCCTGGTCTGCATTGTTTATGCAGCAAAATGCTTTTGTAAATCTACATTGATCATCTTTATGAAGACTTTTACAAAAGAAAGCAAAATAACTAAAGGTCATTGTGTTAGTCAGATCATATTTCTTATTTGTTTGTCTAAATTATGCAAATAATTGCTGTACTCATTCTTTTGTACAATATAGTCAGCACTAGAAAGCACTGATTACAACAAACCAGCATTAAAGGACATCCCATAATAAGCCTTTTGAACATGTATAACTGAGCCAGACTGAGCAGTTATTAACCAATAAACCAATTGGATCAGTTTTTGCATTCACCAGCCGTACGCCTAATGTGTTCACTGTGTACAGACCAGATATCTGCTTAAATACATGCAGTACCGAATGATTGACGTTGCTACAGTAATTCAAAAGCTAAATAGGAGGGCAATTATTCATAGTCATGACATTTGAGCATAACATTATTTAACCAAAATATTTTGGCATTTTATAATCAGTACAAGCAATAAAATTAGGCGAGTGAAGTGTCAGGCGTTGCACAGGGAGCTTACGTGAGATACACTGACCTTTTACAGCAGAACAGAGATAGGAAGATATTTTTCAAACTCCCTTCATATCTATAGGTTTCATGTTTTAATGCAGCATCTAATTAACTTCCATATCTATTTAAAAGAATCCATATTAAAGACCAGTATATGTTCAATATTCATTGTGTATTATTATAATAAAATGACCACGTTCAATGAGTCAAGGAATGCTATTTTGCTATCAGTATCAAAAGGTGAGGTAGCCAGGTTTTGATGTCTATAATTCAATAAATCATAGACCAGACTTCCTTGATAGTATGTGAAACTTGTGAAAGAGCAGAATTGCATTTCAGGGTTATGGTAAAAAGAGCCTCTGGTCAATTTTTGATGTAGAACTGTTTCATGAATATTGTGGGTGTTGTTTGCAATGTTTTGTCACCACAGTAAAAGAAGAAAACAGACTGAACAGTCTTTCTGTTGCTGTCTTAGGTGGCCATAGGCCTTATTCATGCTAGCGCCATCTTTTTTAACGGGAATGATAACGAGGCTGTGAGGAATAGACTTACCATCTCTTCAGTGGTACGAATGGTATAAATCTGTATAAAGCTCCTATATCACATCTGATTTTCCACAACTCCTGTTGTCTGGAGTTCTTTTTGGACAGATATTTTATCAATGTTTTGTCCGAGGAACGATCCAAAAACACTTTAAACTGAAGTACAGCTCTTTGAAGAGACTGTACATCTATCCCTCAAAGCCTCGATGTCATTCCATTAAAAATCAAAGATGGCGCCAGCGTGAATAGAGTCTATTCTCTGTTGAAAGCACTTGCGATACCACATTATATCTGCCACAAGGCGGCGCCCTATGATTAAATTACAGAAGTTCTCTGGTATGACAAATCAACTTGAGTACTAACACATTGCCCAGACAAATATTATTGCTCTGAACTCTCACACTATCATATCTGCTTAATGTGATAGTGTAACCATCAGGTTGTTTAATTCCAACACCTGCTTTGCATGTCAGTTGAGATATGTTTAGGGGTGGTTTGAAGAAACAGACACACAAGCTTTCAAAACACAAAAGGACTAACTCCACGCAAAGGATTGCAATGACACACTTTAATCAAAAGCAAATACAACCCCCAAAATATATATGCTTCACGCTGCAACCCCCAAATCTACGCCCTTGTGAAAAAATGTTTTCTACTCTTTAAATTTCCCATTGAATTAACATAATTGATCAAGTGGATTAATTTTAATTTTCTAAAGGCATTTAACAGAAGCAGTAGTTGCAGTTGACCAAAATCTTTTTTTATGTGATTCATTGTACCTTTATTGACATTGCTGAATGAAGTTTACCTTTTTTAACTTATAAATTACATGGCTCTTACGATGACGCCTAAATGTACAGCTGTGCTTTGTCTGATAACAATGGCAGCCAGACTGGGTGTCTCTCGGGAGGAGGACACAGAGCTGGCTGAGCCGGACAGCAGGAAGCCTTGTGCCCGCTGGATGAGTGGTGTTTCTGGCTCCCCTGGGTTTGATGCCATCCCTGGGAGGGACGGACGAAATGGGTGTGAGGGCGGGAAGGGAGATATTGGAGATCCAGGTAAATCATTTTCAGATGTTTAACGTTATATTGCACAGATAGTGGCCCCAAAAAGCATATGGACACTTAAGTAACAATTATGAATGTCTTTAGATAACAAAAAATCAAATAAATTTGCATTTCATTCATTTGTTATCATACAGTATTTCAGGAGCAATAAAAGACTGAATACTTCTCAGTCTCTCAGTGAACGAAAAGGTTTGTCTGGAAAACAAAAATCCTAATCACTTACCTTTTCTTTGTGAAGGCCCCAAAGAGCCAAATGGAGAGCCCAGTGAGCCAGGCAATGAGGGACCTGCAGGGAAAAGATGGTTCCCTGGAAACCCAGGTCTGAAATGAGAGCATGGTGAGAGTTCCTTCCCCTACCGCTCAGCTTTTAGCGTTGGACTCACAGGTAAAATCAACCCCATCAGTGGAGGTCCCATCCCTTCACCAAGAACTTCTACAATGAGCAGCACAACTATGATGACATCTCCGGAAAGTTTCACTGCTCCATTCCTGGGATCTACTACTTTATGTATCACCTTACCATTAATGGGGAAGAGACCAAGGTAGCCATGTTCCTAAATGGCAGGGATTTATGCTGATAACAACAATGATTCCACCTTCACTGGCTTTCTTCTGACACCTAAAATCCTAATCAGCCCATTTGACAACCGCAAACGCTGATACCTGCCTCTTGCTCTTGTCAATGTGTATCTGTATCCATATGTTTAAATGTTTAATACAGTATGCAAAGGTTATTTACAGTGTGTTTGGGGTTTTTCATGCAGTCATGAGCTCTATGAAACAGAGTGTAATTAAACCCATGCTGAAAAGACCAGCGTTGCTGTTCAGCAGCGTATGTTGTGTTTTGGAAATTCATGCTGGCCTAATCTGGAAAACCACCATCTTTTTGAAAGTTTAGGTTAAGCATATGTTGTCTTAGTTTACATCCTCTCTATCCATTTAGTATACTTTAATTTCAGATTCACAGACCAGATATGACCACAGTGAGTCCTTACGTTCTGTCAGCAGTCTAGACATGTCACATCTAAGCCAACTGGTGTCCTCCCAGTACAGCAGTTGGTGTGCAGTTTAGCATTCTTCATCCTCTGAGGTATTTATAGTCAACGTTCAAGGTCAATCTATATACCCACACTCTCAACTATGACCTGATTAATTTGTTATGATATTTAGGTCGTGTGCATACAATACTTGTAAATGCAGTTCTGTGTGAGTTGCAGCAACTCTTTAATCTCTGAGCTTTCCGTACTTTTTAATGAACCAAAATAGCCTTGCAACTATTGAGTGTTTATGTTTATTAATGTTTATTATAAGTATTCTCAGGCTAGTGGAGGTATACGTGTCACCACTTTCTAGGACTCTGTTCTAAAAGTTGAAAATACACACTTTTAGGGTTTTAAAGGGATAGTTCTACCCAAAAAAAAAAGTTCTGACACCATTTACTCACCCATAGGACTTTCTTTATTCTGTGAAACACAAACAGACACGTTAGGCTGAATGTTAGCCTAAGTCACCATTCAATTTTATTGCATGGGGGGAAAATCCAATATAAGACAATGGTGAATGAGGCTAATATTCTGCCTAACATCTCTGTGTTCCACGGAAGAAAGTCAAACAGGCTTGAAACGACATAAGGAAAATAAATAATGACGAATTATCTTTTTCTTTTTTGTGTGAATTACAATATACCTTTCCTATGGAGGAAGCTCCAAACTCACAAGACAGTTTAGTGATTTGAACATATCATGCAAATTAATTGTCATATTACTGACACAGACACAGTCAAGATTGTGAATAATTATAAATTATTTTATATGCTAATTTGTTGCAGATGATTTAATTATGTTTTCACTGACAGTCTGTGAAACTAATAATCTTATAACAAAAAAGTTGAAAAAATTGGGATAATTAATTAGTATGTAGGTTTGGATTGCTTTGTTAATGACAACCTGTTCATAAACTGTCTGCTAACATGCAATCACAATTACTGCCAACAGCTCCTTTTTTTCTTTTGGTAATATTGCTGAAATAATATAGTTGTATTAAATATAGAAATTATTAGTTTGTTGAATCAGCCAATTTGCTAGTTATAGTAAATATGCGAAAACAGCTCAAGAACGTTAAAGCTTTTATTTGAAACATTCAAAGAAAAAATTTTACAAATCATATTAAAACAAATTACAAAGCAACACTTTTAGCAATTTATAAAAGAATACAAAAAAGAAAGGGTTCAGATGTTTATTAAATATTCATTTGAAGGAAGATTGCTGGGTAAATCTACATAGGAAAAATGACAAAAATGTTAGAGATGGTTATGATTACACTATGTTCATGTACACCATTCACCTCTTACACACTATATTTGTTTTGTTTTTTTACAAAGATATGAAAATCTTTTTCACATACTCCTGTGAAAGAGTTTTGGAGAAGTAGAAAATACTCTCCCTGTCTGAAAGTCAATCCCTAAAATCACTGCAATGCAGTCAAGTTATATGGGCCAATTTAATCAGCAAAATGTCACAAGAAGCAAAGAAATAGTTTCCTATAAAAGTGCTATGAGACTCTAGAGCAAACCAAAGTGAAATTGTGTCTTTATATGTTATGGTAGTTGGCATGTGCACCTTTTCTATCAGTGAGAATTTTAATATTTATTTACAACCCACATTCTGTCCTGTTCTACAATTCTTGGTATACATTGTCATAGGTTCCTTATTTCTTTCTGTAGTCTCCTGTGTAAGCACGGGGGTCATTCTGGCTGGGGTATCGGTCACCGTATCCTCTCAGGACATCCTGAAAACTAGTTGCTCCTAGATCCTGGGGGCCATATCCAGCATATGAATCCTCCTGTCCACTCATGTAGGGATCGTATTGCTGCTGGTCATAGCCTGGGGTCTCAGAGTAGGACTCCTCACGATATTGGGGGACCTCCTCTTGGTAGGCTTGCTCATCGCGGTGCTCCTGAGTTGGCTGGGCCACTTGATGCTCCTCTTGAGGAGAAAGACTGGCACGTTCGGCTGCCTCAGGTTCATAGCGGCGTAAACGGCAGTTTCTGTCGTACTCTGGGTCGCAGTGTGGGTCAGGCTCAATCACCCCATTTCTGGTTCCATCTGCATTCAAGTGTGGCTCATAAGCTTCGGGAGAGTAGGATGGCTGTCTGTGTGTACCAGAACGGGGCTCATTTTGGGAACCCAATGGGAAACACTCTTTATCATAGCCAATGAAGCACTCATACCCCTCTTTGGTCTTGCCTCGGGGTCCCAGAGGATGTTGGGTTTCCTCCAGTTGGTGCCTTGGGGGCTGGAGTTGGATGGGAAGGCGTCTACGCATGTCAGCCCCAGCAGACGCATCACGGAACATGGCGTAAGGGTCGTGATGAGGGCTGGGTGGTGCACGCATTGCGCCGGCATCTGAAGTGGGCTCATCCTTTGGATTTTGAGGGGCCAAGCTGGCAAACCTTGTGGCTGTCAGAGGGTTGCAGTTGTCATTGTAGAGAGGGTTGCAGGGTCTGTCCAAGGTGGTTGGAGAAGATGGGGCTTCCTGGTTCTGGGCAGATGCCAGAGCAGCAGCATAAGCACAGTATGGGTCAACACGGGGGTCACAATGTGGATGACTCAGATACAGACCAGATGGTGCCTTCTGTACCAGATGGGGGGCACAGTGAGGATCGCTCTTAGGGTCACAGCCAAGATGGGCGTAGGATGGGGCAAGGGCAGCAGCAGGCTTGTATCCGTAAGCAGCACGCAGGTGGTACTGCAGACACTCTACGTCCTCAGCATCACAGATGCGCAACAGCTCGGCTCTTTGCTCAGCTGACAGGAAGGGCTGCACCAATGGGGAATAATAGTAGTAGCCAGAATTTGGATCCTTCACAACAGGCTTGTGGAGGTAGGCTGGTGCTTTCACTGGTGCAGGGGCAGGAGCAGCGGCTTTGACAGGGGCAGGGGCTGGGTCCAGGTATGGGTAATTGGAATATCCCTTTGAGTACAAGCAGTATGGGTCTCTGTAAGGGTCACAAGACTTGATTGGAGCTGGCGCTGGTGGCTCAGCTTTGGGTTTGGGCCTGCTGGTATAGGAGGCCACACAGTTTGGGTCATCAGACTCGGCGCAAGATGTGTAGATGTCACCGAGGTGCTGCAGGTACATTTTGTAGGAGCGACGTGCCTCAGCCCGATTCTTGTTCTGCAAGTATGCCAGATAGACACGATCCAGCTGTGCAACCTGACAGACAAAAACAAATGATCTTGATTCTGTGCTTGGATTAAGCAAGCGCCACAAAACACAAGTACCCTTAAAGGAAAAAAATGTTTTATCATTTACTCACTCTCATGCCATCTCAAACTCAAATGACTTACTTTCTTTTGCAGAACACAAACTGAGATTTTTTTTTAAGCATGAATGATTTGTTTTTGTCCATACAATGTAAGCCAATGGCGTACAAAACTTTCAAGCTCTAAAAAGGACATAAAGTCAGCATAATAATATTCTGTATGACTCAAGTAGTTTAATCTATGTTTTCTGAAGTGATATGATATCTCTGGGCAATTCTAACCCTTTGTCAATCCTTATTGACCTAAATGCTTCACTTCTGTCCAGCTCTTCGATGCATGTCCATTACAGAAACTCGTCCACACATCCTTATGCTTTGCACATTTACATGTTCTCGCAAGAACTGATGCATGTGTAATACAACCCGAAGTTCTCACATGCGTCAAATGCAAGTTCGAGTAAATAAGCTTCTATCCTGAAAATGCATTGGAAAGCTGGGCAGAGGTGAAGACTTTTGGTGAAAAAGCATTGACTTTTTGCTTAGTTTTTCAACCAAACGTTTTTCAATCATATTACTACAGAAGACATGGATTTAAAGACACAAGTTGGATAATTGGACTATTCTTATGCTGCCTTTATGTCCTCTTTGGATCTTTAAAGTTTTGGACCCTATTGACATTGTGTGGACAAAAACAAATCATTCATACTTCAAAAGAATATTTTTGTGTGTGTTTCACAGGAGAAAGAATGTCACAAGTTTAAGATGGCATTAGGGTGAGTAAATAATGAGAGAATATTTATTAAACTATTCCTTTAATCAAGGCATGCACCTCATCCTTTTTGAGATTAACCCTCATGTTCTGTTTAGGATTCTGAAAGACCCCAATGGCATTTTATTAGCTCGAATGAAAATATTTAACTTAAATCTGGTTGATACTCCATAGTCCATAACTTTTACTTATCTTATTTGCACTTATTTTAAACAAATTTCTAACTTGATAACATATTTCAAACGTCATCTATGAAAATGTAGTATTACTTCTGTTTGGGATCTCCGAAACTCTAGTTATAAAACATGAATAAATGCAATTAATTTTCACATGTGTACACACTGTAGAAGTAAAGTGCCTTTTAGTTATTTTGATTTATTTTATTCTATTTTTGTGAGTTTTGCTGAGTTCAGATTGTTCCCAAATAGAAACAATGTTACAAGAATGAATAACAGTTGCATTTCTAAAAAGTGCTCACAAAGTGATGCAACTTTTTGGGTTAAAGCTTTAATAATATCTGCGTACTGTGTTTCAATTAGATCGAGGAACATATAAAAAAAAACTTTGTTTTTGAAATTTTGAAAGTGCAAGAGTTATTACACATACTGTACAGGTATATATCATTGGAGTATCATTGCCGTTTGGGTCGTAATTGCTGTACTTACTCCTTCTTGGTTCCCAGTGTCTGTGAAGTATTTGTACCAACCCCAGAAGTCAGAGTGCTGCTTGTACCAACTGATGTTTCTCTTGTTACGAATTAGTCTCTTTGGGCCTGCCTCAATGCCTGCCTCATCATTGATTCCATCTATGAAAAACTTTACTGTGAAAACCTTAGATTCACACCGATTAGCTATAACAATTTGTTTGATAAGGTGTAAAACACACAAGTTATTATGTTGTTGTTTCATTCCTGGATTGAGACTTTAGAAAGACACTGATGGAACAGGAGCATAAGCCATACTTACCATCTCCTTTTAAACGCTGGGCTACGGGGCCAGCCAGCAGAAACTCTGTTTAAAAAAAAAGAGAGGGGGAAATGAGGGGGTCCAGTTCTCAACCAGATGTTGCATTTGTCAAAGACAGCATAAAATGCTTACAGATGATAATGACCCAATGGGCTGAAGGTAGCAGGAAGCAGTTTTACAAGTTTTGGGAGGGGGTGGGGGGTGGTGGTGGTAATATACAGGGTATTGTGGAAAATTAATCTTCAAACAGTGCACATCAGCACTTTGATGTCTAGCAGCAGGGGGTTGCAATAACTGGCCCCGCTGCAAGCAAAAGCTATAAAATCTACAAAGGGAAAGAGTATACCTACAGGTGAACCTTATTATCCTAGCATTGGAAGAAAAAAAAATTGTATGAACCAGCACATTTTCCACCTTATGTTTCTGATGGTGATGTTCATCTCTGCTAAAATTGGGACAAGTGGGTTTTGGATATGTTGTATTTAATGTGAGGAGAGTGAATGGAAGATTTCAGTGTCTTGACCATTGTGTGAGGGAGTTAAGGAAATGTTGCTCTTTATCAGCAGGTTTATTTTGTTTATGAGCTTGTAAAAGTGCTGGCACATCTGGAAACCAGGGTATTTGAGTTTTGCTTACAGCCGTTAATAATTTTACCAGTTACAAAGTAAAAGTAAAGGCCTAGCACTCAGAAACACGATATCCCCTCATTTGCTCAGGGCTTTTGGGGGGATTTCAGTCAGGTGATATAAAGGGGTTTCTAAAAGATCTGGAATTTTATCATTGAACTGTTAAAAATAAAGAGTTATGCTCTGAAAGAGTAATATGTATACATCATGAAAGAATAACTTATAATAATTTAAAATTCTCACCAGGTAAGAACTGTGTTGCTAGCAGCAAACCAGTGAACACATGGAAGAGGGAAGATCCCCTCAAACGAGCCATCCTTAACCTTACTTATTCCTGTGGATGAATAAATGTAATTATAGCATTTACATTTGTATTTTTTATATTAATTATAGCATTTAAATTCTATGTTTCTAATGTTAGGTTTTCTTAGACGTGTTAAGCACTCATTCCTAAAAACATGACTTAAATGTGATGTCTAGACATTAAATGAACTTCTATCAAGAATATATTAACAGATTAGTTATTATGAGAGAGTGAGCTTCCTACTTGGTTGATACACCCTGCTCCATTTCTTGATATTTTAAATGTGAAAATATTTGAACTGTTATTTAAAAATAACATGTATTTTATATGTATTAGTTAAAGGAATATTTCTGGTTCAATAAAGTTAAGCTCAATCGACAGCATTTGATCATTACCATGAACAAATATTTTTCTTAACAGGCCTTTTCTTTTCTGGAACTTTTCTGGCCAATTTTTAGAGTTTTTAAAGACAGATGTGAACCTTATAATTTTATAAAAGCACTTACATTAATATAGTTGTTTCATTTATAATTTCTGCAGGCTTACATGATTTACGCTATGTCGTCATGTAAAATTGGCTATGACTTCACACAGAAAAGGTTAGTAAGTGATTTGATCACACTAAAATCAAGTTAACATGCATATTGTTTGTCTTGTGGTAATACTTTTTAAAAAGCATTTTAAGGTTTACTGATTGGCCCCATTCACTTCAGTCTGTAACCCAGATTTTTGTTTTTTTAAAGAAAAGGAGGGAGAAATCGAAATACATTTTTTGGGGATCAACATTATGCCACAAATGCTGTCGGTTGAGCTTAACTTGTATTGAACCCAGAATATTCTGTTCATTTTTTAGCTGTTTTCACCACTGAGACCTGTCTAACTCTCACCTGTACATTTGTAATTTCATTTACAAATTCACTCATATACGTTAAAACACTGTCCCATAATCTCTCTGCATCTATGTCAGTTCTCACCATGTACACATTTTAAGACATTTTTTATTTTATTTTTTTGCTCTCTGTAGCAGGTGCTCCCTTTATGGTAAATGATATTTATTAATTCCAGAATAATCAATAAAAATAGTCTTCTGATGTGGACATATGAACTTTTAATTATACAAAAAGCTTTCACTAGCTTTCACTACTAGTAATGGAAATTGGTTCAAGTATGATTTTAAAAAGTCTGTGAATATTGTTAAAAGTCTTTTTAAGGGTGTTTAAATGAAGAAAAGTGTTTCATTCCCTTTAAATCAGACAAAATTGGTTGATACAGGGGTTTAAGTGTCTTACCTGTGTTAGGATGAGGAGATGCGAGATGCTGGTTAGAGGCAGTTTGTTGCAGAGCTGACTGGGCCTCAAAATTCAGCTCTAGAGCTGACTGACTGCAACAAGATGTTGAGCCAAACCCTTTGTGTACTACTGTCTCAACACACCCCTGGATAAAGACCACCAATGAAAACCTGGCCATAGTTTAAACCCAACCTTGATAATTAAAAACAAAAAAGGTGCATCCCATGGGGCAGAGTTCATGCTGCTTCCAACACTGCGATTGGCCTTCTCTGGGCCAGCTAGTCAGCCAGTAAGATGTTGTAATTATAGACAGAGTGAGAGACAGGTTAGAAGAGAACATCAACTCTTTTTTTATGTTCAGAAGGGAAAGAAAGAAAAATGCTGGATCAGTAAATGAGCATGGGTGGAAATTAATCAAATAACTTTCTATAAATAAATTTAGTTTTCGTCAAAAAAAAAAAAGCTATCCAATATCACCTGCAATTGCTCAAATATGTTTTGTGGATTTCTGTAGTTGCTTTTAGGTCTACTGGTGGCACACAGAAAACAAATTACCTTTATGTTTTGAGTAACTGAGAAGTTAATTGGACATTTTATGTTTTGTTTTTCTGAGCATTCAAATAAGCCACAAACAAAACAAAAAAAAGTTTTACTATTTTCTTTTAGTTGAAATTGGCCAATAAGTTAGTAAATGTACATTTTGGTCCATTTGGTAACACCTAAACTATGTCTTTTGCAAATAGAATCACAGATTGAAAAGCCACATATCTATGAACGGCATATTATATCACAAATGAAATGTACTCAAGTATAGCAAAAAGGGTGAAAGCCTCATGGGGAATTTTATCATATATCTGCCAAGCACCAACTCAATCCATCATCCCAAAATGAACTGCACAGAACAACATTAAAAGTGATAATTCACTTTTAGAACACTGTTTGATATGGCAGTGATACAAATAGAGTTCAATGTATGACTTATTCGTCTAACCTGATAGTAGCAGATAGAGTGATTATGGAGTCAGTTCAGATAAATCAGTAAAGAAAAATGTTTTTTTCTGTCAATGTCAGAGATGAGTCTATAACATCTGTGTCTTATGTTAACAGCAGATCACACATGTAATTATGCCCCCTTAAAGGTGTTCAGGAATGTGCAAAAACCTACAATCAAGGCTAGAAACAGATTTCAGCCTAGGAAAGAAAAACGTTTACAATAATTCCAACTTTTGACTTGGAATGTCTGGGATTTTTAAAATGTAGAAACATCTGGCAAGAGGAAGACTTATTATTTCACAAAAGTTTAATGACAAAAAAACACGTTTACAATAAAGCATCACAAGATAAAACAAAATCCATGTACACCAATTAACATTTTTATACAATCAAGAAATCCAGCCTAGTTGTCCTCTTCATCACTGAAGATCATCATCATCAAATAGATCCTCAAAATCTGTGGGAACAAAAGTGTGAGTTTATGCAAAACAAAAAGAACACTTTTCTCTTATAATATACATTCAGTACTCTTTAGTTTGCTACAAAGATGTGAACAAATGTGTGAAACTCATATTATCCCTGATGAAATACAGATGTCTTGTTGAATAATCTGCAAACATGAATCTATGATATTCCATTCCTGTACTTTTACTAAAATAAGCGTATACACCCTATTCTGGGGATCTGGAATATTTTCCGTAATTCTTTTAAAACGGCCCCCCTGATAAAAATGCCCCTGAGTGACACGTGTTCAGCTACTTCAAGCACTATAGATGGATACAGAGGCTCTAAAGAGGGAAGACCTGCTGCGCTGGAGCCAATGAAAGCCAATAAAAGTGCTTTACATGGGCTCAGCTTCATACCTCCTTTATTCTTTAACTGCCTGTTTTTAGGTCATCCATTGCCAAGCTGGAACTACCTTTACTAAACTGTATAGGGTAGGCGGAAAGCATAAAGAAAATTGTAGAGTCTGCCAAATAAAGCACTCAGCAATACTCTGTTGCCAAGCAAACAAAAGAAAACAGCAACTTAAAGGGGTATGTTGGAAAAACATGAACAAAAACATTATTTTAATTTAGACACAATTTGGTAAATATACTTACAGAGGGCAACTAACTTTGATGACCCCTTAGAAACACTAGAGATTGTGCCATCCTAAAAGTCATTTGAACAGCTTTTTTTTTTTTTTTTTTTTTTTAAGTTTGAGACATCTGTTTTTGACGTGATGTTTTAAAACTGCATGTTGACAATCACTGAATTTCTTCATAGTGAACCCATAATTGGCATTAAATCAATGAGTTTTCAGTCATGTATGCAGTTTTTGTGACTCTCACCATTGAAAAAGTCTGAATGCACTGCCTTCTCGTTGGCTGCCAGGTCCATCAGCAGTCCAGTGCTGCCCCCTGCCTGCAACACACATCATTACTACATTAAAGGGAATAGTTCTACTATTCTGATGCTAATGGAACTTTGTAATATGGCACTTTTTCGTACCACTGTCTCCTTAAGATGATTCGCTTATGTCTTCCTCTTTTGTAAGTCACTTTGGATAAAAGCGTCTGCCAAATGAATAAATGTAAAATGTAGTTCACCCAAATATGAAAATTCTCTCATCATTTTCTCACCCTCATGCCATCCCAGATGTGTATGATTTTCTTTCTTCAGCTGAACACAAACATTTTTAGAAGAATATCTCAGCTCTGTAGTTCCATTTGATCCAAGTGAATGGTGACCAGAATTTTGAAGCTCCAATAAGCACATAAAGGCAGCATAAAAGTAATTCATACAACTCCAGTGATTAAATCCAGAGGCAATATGATAGGTGTGGTGAGAAACAGATACATTTTTAGGTACTTTTTTTTTTAATATAATTTACTGATTTCACTGAATTATTTTGCTTTTGTCTTTCATTTTAATTATTCTATTTTATTCTTTTTATTTTATTTTGATATAACTTTTTCATCTTATTCATTTTACATTTTTTCAAATGCATTTTATTAATTTTTATTCATATTTCGTGTTTTGAATTGGTTTTTATTTTTTTTTATGTATCTTGTATTTTCTTTAAAATTTATATGTAAAGCACTTTGAATTGACCTTGTGTATGAAATGTGCTTTATAAATAAACTTGCCTTGCTTATAAATTCTCCTCCCTGCCCAGTAGGTACCGATATGCACAAATAATGTAAAACGCCAAAAAGAAAAGAAGGACTCTTAGGAGAGAAGAGGGCTGATGAAAGTGGGCATTTATAGTAAAAAGGTCTTAAATATTGATCTGTTTCTCACCCACACCCATCATATCACCTCTGAAGACATGGATTAAATCACTGGAGTCTTATGGATTACTTCTATGCTGCTTTTATGTGCTTTTTGAAGCTTCAAAGTTCTGGTCACCATTAATTTCCATTGTATGGACCAACAGAGCTGAGATATTCTTCTAAAAATCATTTGTGTGTGTGTGTGTGTTCTGCAGATGAAAAAAAAAGTGTCAAGAATCTGGCATGGCATTAGTAAATGAGAGATTTTTCATTTTTGGTTGAACTATTTCTTTAAGTCGAGTCAAGTCAGTTCTGTTTGTACATTCGATGTTGTTTCTTGCCAAGTATTGCAGCATTACACAGAATAACGCCTTAATTTCTCCACTGTGACAATGGCAAGGAAAAAAACAATCTGTTTAAATAACTAACTTATCATTAAAACGTCAACAGCCTTGTCATAACATTTCCTTATTTATGTAAACCCAACCAATTCATGCCTTTTAAAACAAATGACGAACCATAAATGCTGAAATTCATTGAACACAAATAGTTTACCTAATATCATCATTTGTTGGAATTGTACTTTTACACTATATATACGGAAGATTAATAGTTATAACATCGACATGTAGAAGCTCAATAGTACTCTCTTCCTTAATAGAGGTAACAGAGATTTTTTTAAAGCTTTCACATGTTTTATGACACAGACTATCGCATGCAAACACCAACCTCATCGAGGTCGACATACGGACCAGCTCCCTCAGGAAACATTTCATCAACGGCTGGCTTCATAACTTCGCCGTGAGTGTTTAAATTCAGCGATGAACAAATACTCAAATTACGTCTTTATTTAGAAGGACAGCTCAGTGTCACATTTACCAAAACAAATCCTCTCTTGATTTCCGGTTGTGTGTAACATGAAAATGTAACCGGCTAGAAAACCGGTCCACTGGCTCGGTTGGAGAACTGGCACAATGGATAGTTCACCCAAAAATGAAAATTCTCTCATCATTTACTCACCTTTACGCCATCCCAGATGTGTATGACTTTCTTTCTTCTCCTGAACACAAACTAGGATTTTTAGAAGAATATCTCAGCTCTGTTGGTCCATACAATGTAAGTGAATGGTGACCAGAACTCTGACAGTCCAAAAAGCTTATAAAGGCCACATAAAAGTAATCCATATGACTCCAGTGGTTAAATCCATGTCTTCAGAAGTGATATGATAGGTCTGAGTGAGAAACAGATCAAGTCCTTTTTTTTCACTATAAATCTCCACTTCCCATAGTACTACTTTTGTTTTGGCGATTCACATTCTTTGTGGAGGTGGAGATTGAGAGCTGAGATAGTTTTTATAAAACTCTTTGTGTTCTGCAGAAGAAAGAAAGTCATACACATCTAGGGTGACATGAGGGTGAGTTGATTAAAGAATTTAAATTTTTGGGTGAACTATCCCTTTAATTTCATTGTAGTGTATTAAAAGCATTTTTATGCATCAGGATGACATTTTATTGTTTATTTACATAATACTGAATGTTTCACACACACAACATTTCCATTTCCCCCTCCCCTTCTCTTTTTTTCTGATGCAGTACATTGCACTTGCAAAGGCAGGCTAGAAAAATACCATACAATGAATCTAATAATACATAACATATTATTTTAATGGTAGTACTTTTAAAGATATGGCTAACAATGTAAATGCATCATTCTAAGGCTATGAATGCGTTAAGTGATATTTCTACTTGCTTATAAATAGGGATTTATTGTTAGCTTCTAATGACATTTAACTAAATACTCATATATGATCTAATTACATCCACTCAGTGATCATGCTCTGCCACTTCATAGCCCAGCGTGTCGCCCAAGTGTTGATGGGCAAAGAAAGTTCTGGCCATTTCACTGATCTGGTTGTAGGCCCCAATGCTGCGGAAGTATTCCACATAGTTCCAGAAATCGGAGGTGGAATATGGCCAGTAGGGCACTGCTGGAGGCTCATCGTAGGGTACTATGTGTGAGAAAAAGAGAGCTGGTGTATTTCTGTAGAATTCCTGCATTCCAGAATAAATGTGTCTAAATAAGTCTGTAATTATGCATTAACAGACATGCATACATAAAGATACAATGGCTGTAATTGGTAAAAATCAGGAGTTTTAACCTTCATTGAATAAAATTATTTGTTCAAATAACAGTTGTGTATTTAGAGATGACTTGAGAATTTTTAATGCCACTATAAGTGTAGGGCTGGTTAAAGTGTAAACAAAAAGAGTAAATAGTCTGTTTACCTCCTTCAGGAATGAATCTGGCACCTGTAAGAGGAGAAGGTAGAGGAAGAGTGAATTAAATTTGAATTCCTTGCTCACAAAGAGCTGATTCAGGCATAGAGGACTGTGGATCCCCCAGAGGATTCAAGAAATGTGTGCATTTCCTCCATTAGTATTATTCTTAACTGGGTACACACTGCTGAATGCAAAATTCTGCACAAATCTATAGTGTTTTCAATATTTACCTGCAGTTACACGATTGTGTGTTTGAGTATTTATTTATTTATTTATTTTATAAATAAGACACATATGACTGTTTAAAGTTTTACTTTGTTACAAAAAAATGCAACAATATTTAGTATAAAATAGGGTAATTTTCATATTCTGAAAACATTGTAGAACAGTTAGTCCTAGCATTTCAAAACAATGTACAAAAATAAGAAACATTTTAATATATGTGTAATGTATACTGCTTACCACTGAGATTATTGGCAAGAAAGCATAAAAACAACCCCCAAAAAAGCACACACCACTTCATACTTTTCTGGAAATCAATAAAGACATGACAAAATACATTTACAAATTCAAATTTAAAGTAACATTAAGAAAGCTAGAGAATTTTAGGGAAAACTTTAGTATATTCTTGTCTGCCCTTAAAACTTTGATTTCATAATTTGGGCAAAGTTACAGCGTAGTTTGGAAAAAAAAAATACATACATATATATATATATATATAATATTGCTAATTGCTTTGGAAATAAACAGCATTACCTGTTTTGCAGCAGTTGTATGAGGTCAGTCTGTTTCTGAGAGCTAAAAAAGATATAGTGCTCCTCACAGGTTCTGCAGAGACTGGACACCAGGTTCAGGAAATTTTTGTCCCTTCCCAAACCAAATCTACATCATCAAAACCCACCTCAACACTGTCCATTTTATGCATTTCAAATTAAGTTGGCTTATTGAACATTTATAAACTTATGACAGTTACAGACATTGTTTTATTAATATTCTATTAATCTAAACACAGCAAGATTTCATCATTATAAAGCATTCAGAAAAGAATAGAATTTTTTAAAATCTATATATCATTTTGAAATATATCTATAATTTTTGTGCTAATGAACAAATCAACTCGCACAGAACATATGACTCCATACAATATTCACAAAAATAATCAACTTAATACAATAATTATTCATAAAGGCAGAGAAACATGACAGAGAAAAAAAAACTTAAGAGAAATTTGCTTTTATTTATATACACAAGAGCAAGAGGGGGGAAAAAATTATATAATCTCACGTTATATGCATCAGCTAGTTTCAGATGGCTGTTTTGGCAACATGTAGAGCAACAGTTTTCAGTCATATATGTTTTATATAAATCTTACAATTAAAAAGTCATACTGCATGTAAATATTGACCAAAGGAATGTAAACTTTAACCAAAATAATACAATTCAGTTTTCATTGTTCAAATGGACAAGGATCCAGTATGGGGCATAGGTGGTGACAGCATAAAAAAAAAGGGAGGCAGAAAGTGAATTAAATTAAGAAGCCTTTACAAAAACAATGAAAATTTTTAGATTGTTCTAAACCTTTTAAAATAATCAAGCAGACAGGTGTTATTCATACTGATTTTACACACACACACAAATCTTCTATCCAAGCAACATGCAAGCAAATAAGCACACAATTAAAAACCTGAGTCATACAGACCACATTTAGCAACTTACAGTAGGAGAAACTGACTCCAAGCTTTGCTGGTTCCTTCATGTCTTGGACCACTGCTGTACCCTCTAAAGTTTCCATTACTGCCAGTTAATTACATACAACTTAATCCCTATACAAATGGCAGTGAGAAAACACAAATGTATACACAAGTCATTCAATATTAGTTGAGAGTTAATTACTTTGTCTAAACATTGAGAACTTGGATGGTTTTGTCAGGTCTCACCGCATAGTTCGCCACCATGCACTTGCATTTCTGAAAAAATGTAGGGAGTTTTTCAATCTCATACCACTTTCCAAGATACTTTGTCTCTTTTAGACATTATATGTTATTATGAAAACATAAAAAAAGACACACAGAGACTTGTTTATTATTTTATCATTGCAGCAAAATGTTATTCACAAGCATAAATTCCTCAAAAACATGCCTAGATGTGCAGAATTCTAATAATAATAATAATAATAATAATAATAATAATAAAGTCCTTGTATAGGTTATGAGATCTTTCCTGTGCCATGACATACATCTTTTTTTATTAATTCATTTACTTTATTTAGTAATTATATTAGTAATTTATTTTTTGCCTAAATGACTCAGTGAATGTACTCATATAATGTTCAGTTTGTTTGCCATGAAGCAGTTTATTGAACATTTAGTAGCTGGTATGTTTCCTATTAAAAACCGTGACTGCTTCGGTATGTGGTTCAAAATAAGGGAAAGCCCCAGCACAGGTTTGCATTTCCCCTGCCCTGGTAATATAAATGTTACTGCCCAGCCCACAAGCATTTTATTTCCCAATCTACACGTTAGTAATCGGCTATTATTTACTCTCATACACATCAACTTCGTAACGCATATGCTATATAAAAAGCACTTGAGGCTTGAGCTTGATTTCTAACACTTCAGTGAACAAAACAAGAAAACAGCATAATATCGCTAATTCATTTTATTGCTACAAAACCGCGGCTTACTAGGTGCGCTCAATTCTTTTTACCACCAGATGGCAGTAAAATGAACAGCGTACAGAAGCTATTTTCCAGACATTTATCCACCTTTTTCCTGAACGCGGAAGTGTTCGACGATTCGACTGTTTTCAACTTCCGGTCTCCAGTGTTTTGATAACATTAATTATTCTGAGCTGCTATGACAGCCAACAACAACACAAGTCGAGCCTGAAATTAATTTTTACACCAAGTAACACTTTAGTGGTTGTTGTTCTCCTCTGGATCGCTCGTTTTGGCAGTTTTTACTTGGCGTCTCGAGACCAGAAATACAAAACAGGCAATTAGAATCATCATGGCGCCGCCCAATGGCTGCTCAGGAAAACTGTGGATATTGAAACCCTCGTTGCTTCATAAAGCTTCATTTTCCCATCACTACCAAAAAAAGTGGAACATGAAACAATGAGACTTACCAAAAGAATGTGTAACATTTGGACAAAACACGACAAAATACAACTTGAGGGCGTAAATACGCAATGTATTAAATTACAAACAAGAAACACCTGGCTGGGAACAATAAAGGGAACACATGAATCCATACAAGACTAGAAACAATTGATTTCAAAGTAAAAGACATGAATCAAACTTGAACAAAATCACAATAACCTTTACTAATATGTTTGTTATATTACTGTGAATCGAGGTTCAGAGGGCTTAAAGCAACATGTCCTCATGAGTAGCAACAGTTTTCACTAAATGTACCAAGAAATATTCATTTAACAGACACTGCTTGTAAAAGCTGCTTGAAGGAACGTAAACTTGAACCAAAAAATGTAAATCAGTCTTTATTGTTCAAATGGGACCATCACATCCTTGCTGATCTGTGGGTACCATTCTGCTCACATCGATATTGTCTCGTGAGAAGATCTCTTTGGCATGGTAGATGGTCTCTGCAGGCAGGATGCGTGTGCGTGCCAGAATCCAGGCGTAGTCAACATGGAACAGTCTGAGAACGTCAGTGCAAGAATAAACGAGAGCCACACTGTTGTAGTCAGTAGACAGGACCCAGTATGGGGCATAGGGTGTGACTGCATAAAAAGAGGCAAAAAGTTAATAACATAATGAAGAACCCCTCACAAAAACAGTGAAAACAGAGAATCATTTTAGAATGTTCTAAAACTTCTAAAATAATCAAGCAGACAGGTGTTATTCATACTGTATTTAAAAAAAAAAAAAAAAAAAAAAAGCCCTATCCAAGCAACAAGCAAGGAATTAAATAAATGAATAAAATAAACACACAATCTAAGACCCGAACCATATACACCACATTCATGGACTTACAGTAGGAGAAACTGACTCCAAGCTTTGCTGGTTCCCTCATGTCCTGGACAACTGCTGTACCCTCTGCAGTTCTGACTTTTCCTTTGCTGTGAGATGAGAATTTGAAAACCGCCAGTTACTGACATACAACATAATACCTAGATAAATGGCAGTGAGAAAACACAAATTTATACACAAGTCATTCAATTTTAGTTGAGAGTTAGTTAATAAAATGACTCACTACGTCTGAACGTTGAGAACTTGTATGGTTTTGTCAGGTCTCATCACGTAGTTTGCCTCAATGCACTTGCCTCTCTCAAAAGATGCTGGGAGCTTTTCGATCTCATACCACTTTCCAAGATACTTTGAGAGAAAGTTTTTTTTTTTTTTTATAAACACTTTGCTCCCTCTCCACCATTAAGATTCAAGACTATGAGGAGTAATAATATTTTATACAGTCCTACCTTATTTAGTTCAAAGTTTGGTTGGACCATTGGTGTTGGGCAGGGGCCCCAATGAAATGTCTGAGCGTAGACCAATGGAAGCAGAAGAGGTACAAACAACACAATCATGGCCTTCATCCTGCCAAGAGCTGCTGTCTGTACAGCAGTGATGAGATAGTTATTGTTCATGAGTCATTAGCACAAGATACATGAGTCAGCATTTAATACTGCCATAATTGTCATGACATGACAATATGAATTTATGTAACAAACTTTGTCACAAAGCGTTAAATGCATTTTGTATAATGCATTTAAACAATTCCCATTATGATAACTTTATAAATGAGATGTATGGAATGAATATGGAATGTTGCTGGACTAGTTCAGTGAAAGTGCAATACAGTAGCACAGGTTTATGATATGATATTAAGCAGTATTTTGATACGAATGTCGTGAACTTCTCAGTAACTGATTTCAAGCTGTCACTTTACACACCAATAAAAAGCAAAGATAATTTTTCTTTTCAGGCTATAAATGCAATAAAAAAAAAATTCACATTTTTTTTTTTAAACCAATGCTTATAGTTAAACACAGAATGCACAGTAATATATGCATACACATAAAATGAGATGATAACATTTTATATCAGATGACAGTAGGCCTATATCACAAAACACTGACATAATAATAACAAAGCAAAGTAAATCCATACCTAAGTTGAGCTTGTTCTTAGAGCCAAAGGTGTGGAGTGTGTGCAGGTCTTCTCAGTGTGTGCTGTCTGGAGGAGGAGACACCCATTACAGATTGAGATTGTGTTGTCATTGAGTTATAACAAGAAGCAGCTGATTAGGTGAATAGATGTCATGGGACCAGTTGAGAGATAAGGTGTTTGTTGTTGGAGTAGCTTGTGTAAGATTTCCATTTGCTTATTCTTTATGTATTGAAACAGTAATGAAAATTGCCTGACATTTTTGTTGTTTACCTTACCAATGTTGGTCCTATGATCAAAATCTTTAATTTTAAGATGATTTTTGCTTTATTGCAGATTTTCAGTCTCTTGTTCATTCATAAAACTGAACATTAGACTCTCCCATTGGCTTTAGCCAGACATTTATGACTTCATTCCTGATTCCCCTTGCACATAATGGACAAATGACAATAACAGTGATCATTGTCAAGAAGCAAAGTTTATTAGTGTTTTAAGATATATTGAGTGGCCCCCAAAAGTATTTTGACATGTAGGCTACACTAAAACATGACTAAAACATGCCATTGCATTAGATAACAAAATATAAAATCAAATGGAATCTACAAACAAATGATAGCCATTATTAAATTAAGCCATAGACATTTTTCATTTATTTTAACCAACTGGTACTTTCAGTGGATGTATGAAGAAGAAAGGTGTGCTTATGTTATCTTTCTTTTAAATAAATCCCACTCGGTTTGATATTTTGCTAACTAATGCAATGACATTTATACTTTTTGAAGTGAGGCTGAAGTGTCCACATACTTTTTGGGGCAACTGTTGGTCACTTTTTTTATATCACTAAACACTTATTATACCTGTATATTATTTCATAGCTTCACACACATTTTGGTCAAATTCCACAAAGAACAGTTTAGAAAATGTCTGCAAGAGTAACCCAGTGAATAGCTCTACATATAGTATGTGTTAAATGAGGCCCGTATAGCATCAAGAGGTAGTGCTGTTGGTATTTTTGAGTACAGAAGAGGGGGAAATGCATTCAGATGCATATGTGTTTCATGTGGATTCAGATCTCTAACCTTTTGTCTGTAATAAATAAATGTACTGTATTTTCAACATGTATTTTACAAGAACGTGCCTTCTAGAAGGGTCAGTTCTAGTTTGGCAGGCTAGGATGTGTTCTTGACCCTGGCAGTGCCATTCATTGACAAAACATTATCATTGGGTCTGTTGGGAACACATCAAATTCACTATGGATTTTGTAATATCACAATGTCGATTTATTTACCTGGATCAACAGAACACTCATAGCAGTTTAGTGTCCACAACTTTGACAACACTTTTACCTAGTTGTAGTTTGCTGGCACTTAATATAAAAATATTACAAATTTGCATGTATTTTTTATTAAATCAAATCAAATTGAGCTTCAAGGCTATAGAAAAGAGTTTGCTTTGGTGTTCTTTATCCCTCTAGTGTTTCAATAATGGACCTATTAGAGTTCGAAATGTTCAAAAATGTATTCTACTTCTCGACCATCTCAATTTTTAATGTTAAATTTACCTCAATTCAATAAATAGATACATATTTTGTATTCTAAATATTCATTAAATGCACCGATTTAGGCGTATTTTATTTGCCCTGATGTGCCTATCTAGCTCCACCTTAAGATAAAAACTAAAACTTGTGGGTTTTTTCAGTCCCCGGAAAGAATTCAAACCGGATTTTGCGTCATGCACGAAGTCCCTTGAAGACCTCGAAAATGGCCGTCAAAGCAAAGGGATTTTAATCTGCTGTCGAATTAACGTGAGACATGATTTTCATACAATTTCTTTCAACTCACTAGTAATGTAATTTAAATAATTACTGCACGACTCATAGTAGTGTGTTGGTAATGCATTGGCCTAACCTATGAATTGCGGCTCGCGCTATACCGGATCAAGCATTTTTGAAATAAGAGCCCTTTGTTTTGCATGTCAAAATTACAAACATTCGTCTCTACATTCAACCCAAAGCCAAAGCATTTTGTTATTTTCTTTGCATATTTACAACTGAAAATATTAATTGCATAATAATATTTTGAAGAGTCTTTTAATTGTGTTTAGTTATTTTGCCATTATCTAGTTAGCTGATTATTGCAACAAAACTTTTGAGTTACGGGCGGGAACTTTTATTTGATGTAGTCAAGACGGACCGTTAGCTACTTTTATAGAAAGATTACGCCTATTTGAAATATGCATGTGTTTTTTATTTTTTATATGAATGTCTGTTTAATTCAAACTGGGTTTTTTTGGGGGGGGGGCAAGTAAGTTTATTAAATATTTTATTTATTGCTATCAAAACCATTGCATGCTAAATAAAGTCATTAAGGTTTTTAGTAGTGGCTGATGTTATAAGATGTTCAATATGTATTTTTTATTTAAACAATTTTTTTGGGTGTGGTTTAAACCATTATTAATTAAGTGGGGTAAGAAGTTTATATATATATATATATATATATATATATATATTGTATTTATTTATTGCTGACAAAACCATTGTATGCTAAATCCATAAGATGTTTGTCATTGCAGGTTGCTTCTTTGACACGTCATGCAACATATCACACATAGTGGGTTTCTTTTAGAGCAGCTGAAGAGGCAGCAAGAGAGAAGCTTTCTGTGTGACTGCACAGTGGCGATAGGACAGGATCGGTTCCAGGCCCACCACAATGTTCTGGCCGCTTTTAGCGAATATTTCTCTAAGCAGTGTATTGACATCGGAAGAGAGGATACCACTATAACTTTAGACCCAGAGTTAGTAAATGGTGCTGTGTTTGAAAAACTATTGACATATATATACACAGGGGACTTAAATATGGACAGGTGAGTTTGTGGGAATGTGTAATTATTTTTATCTGTATATAGGGGTATATTATATACACTGTCATGGGAAAACCTGGATATATCAGGAAATGTATAACTATTTTTTATTTATTTTATTTATTTTTTATATAGTTTTGTTCTTCTGTGAAATTTTAAAGACTACAGTACATGTTGTTTGTGAGTGTGTGCATGTGTAGAGTAAAACCCGCAAGTACAAAATATTAATACCTTACCTAAAATTAGAAATCCACCCCAGTAATCTCTCTAAAATTATTCTTATTTTTTTTTTTTTTTTTTATCCTTAACTTGTATTTATGAGTTTACTGGATAAGGAAAGGTCATAACATGTCCATGATCCAAGATTTTATATTGATTTTGTGACTATAGAGGAAATTGTTTAGTTTAGGTGCTGACTGGTCAGCGCCACTCTTATTCACCTTTTTGCCGTCACTAGTCAATTTTAAATGGTCTTTCTTTGTGACAAATTAATTTGTTTTGTTTAAAAAACATCATATTAACCTCAAAACTGCATGCATAGTAATAATAAAAGAACTGGCAAAATGCTGTTTAAAATAGTTCTAGATGGAGAATTGCTTGTCACACTAAAGGACATGTCAACTTCCCAAAAGTCATCCGTGTTAACCACCCATATACTGTGCCAATGAAAGTCTGGTCACTGTACAGATTACGGAATGCATTTTTCTTAAAGTTCCTGTGCTTTGTTGCTCACAGGGAAGAAATTGAAAATTTTCAGAAAGCTGCATCTTACCTTGGAATGCCAAAGATTGTGGCCTACTGTTCCTTAAGCCAAGATGATACCAAAAGTGGTGCTTCACCTGTGAGAA